>NC_056750.1:556594248-556761748 GCF_019279795.1 Protopterus annectens
TTTATACCTTTTTTATACCTTTCTTTACATGTTTCAATATTTTGTCAGGCTGTGTGGCACGCTGGTCTAGATAACAGAAAGCATAATATGAAAGCACTGTTTTATGTCTTATTCATAGTTACAAATACAATGTGAAGTCATTGTGCTTTCATTATGGTTGCTTAACAAATCATTAACAAATGAAGTATGTTGTTTGTTTTATTTTTGACTTGCTTCTTTAAAATTTTTGATTGCTTGCATGACTTAAAAAATAATGAACATGAGTTGCATAATTGCATGATTGGCAAAAATTAAGCAAGCTGTTTTTAATTTGTTTGAAGGCATGTAGAAAGTATTATTTTGTAATGTTAAGGAGTGGAGGAACAAATTGAAGTTGTGTAATGTGTATGTTCATTATACAGGAATCCTTTAGCTTTTGAAATAGGTACTTCAGTAATTTGTCATGACAATTTGAAATCTTGACGTCAGGTAGTTAAGTGAATTTTATACTTGACTGAACTGTTGGTTATTCAAAATTAATATCCTTGTTCAATCTTTCTGATTTGTGATTGACTGGTTAGCTCTTTGCAAGCTATAATAGGGGTTCACTTCCTGGTTTTCCAGCATTCTTCCTGTAGTGGTACATCCCATATCTTAATTGTCTATGTCCATACAATTTGGTTAATCCTTAAGCTAGAGCAGTATGCATGTCAACGTCTCACTTATTCTAGTGCATCTTCCTTGACGAGTGATGGGTGTTCTTTACGGCTGCATTTGCTTAGTTATATTTCATGGAAGTGGTTATGATTTCATTTTTTTTTTAATTTTGTGCTGTAATTCTGAAGTATTGGCTTATTTTGGAGTCAAACTTGTCTATTCTTAAAGTTCTGTCTTAATCATTAAATTTTTGCTAATTGTTTCTCTCTATGTGTTCCAATGAGGTCAGTTAATTATCAGAATGAACACAATAAAAGGTTTTAACTGGAAACTTGTCAGCATTTACCATAATTTGAGCTGTCAAAGTATTACTTTCAGATTTTCATATAACTGTAATTGCTTTTCTCTGGGACACTAGAAAAGCCGCATAAAATGTATTAGTCAGCCTTTGTGAGGGTTGATGGTTTACTATGTATGCTAAATAGAATTTTTCAGTAGAAATCCTGCAATTAATATACTTTACTGTCATAAATATCACTAACATTGGATAAATGGAACTCTGTTTGCAGGTGTTGTGATGACCCACCACTAGATCAGTAATCAAAGTGCCTCAATCCTCACTACTGGCAGTAGTGGGGGACATTCACTGGGAGAATAGCAAGTACACACAGTATTTCAAGATCAGCTCTCTGCACAAGTGCAATTTCTCTTAAGAGCACCCAGAGACCACAGTCATTCCGAGGCTCGTTTCTCACTCTTTCTCCAGATCCACAGTAAGACTCCCCACTGGCACAGTTATAGAGTTGAGATCTCAGCTGAGTGACCAAGCTAAGACCTCCACCACCCTCTCTGTCTAACCAGTGCTTCTTGTGCCTGCCCAAGTAACTGATGCACACACTCCTTGAGGTTTGATTTACACACACACACACACACACACACACACACACACACACACATACCCCTGGGAAAGGCTGGCAGAGGTTTACTAGCTATACCCCTTGTGCCCAGACTATAAGGTAGCTTTTATTGCCACCAGTCACTCATGCCAGCTACTTTAAGGCCCTTAACAAAGGGTGTCCAATCTTACTGTGTAATAATATTAACACAAATGGTAGTTTGACCAAGCGCAATGCTATTAGGAGTGGCCACACAGTGTCATCAAATAAATATCCAGGTACCCTTAAAACTTAAATATCTCTACACAGATCAGCAAGATCAGATCAGAACAGATCAGAAAGATTTAAATATATTTCATAATAAATAATAAAAGAACAAGATAATACTAAATATATATTCACAGTGACATCAGAGTTCAAAACCACAGAAAATATGTAAAACAACATTATAGGACAGTCTCAAATAAATAAAGACTATCTAAACTAAGCTTCACTATATTCCTGACTGACTGAGAATTACACTATAATCTAAAAACTTATTAATAGAGCAAGGTAGATGTGGTGACTGGCTTTTCTAGTTGCCAGTTCCAAGACAGAATGCAGAATACTTTGTCTCACTAAGAGACTTCTCAAATTAATATCTAAAGTATTTCTTCTGGGATAGCTTGCAGCATGACTTAATTTCTTGTCATCTAACTGCTAGTTCCCAGGCCAATTGATGGCAGCTGGTAGCATTTAGCATCTACCTGTAAAAATATGCAGACAAGGGCTTTTCCTCAGATCTCTGGCAGATGCTAAAATCATAAAACAATTGCATTCGTTCATGCTTTCAAGATTAGTAATTACTTCACCCCTAAGACAATACAGAAAGTTTCCTAGTACAGACATTGTATGTCTTACTGTTTTGAAAACTGAAATATACCATCTTTTATGGCCTACCTATAAAGTAATTTAATTTCAGTTATTTTTCTGAACGTCCTGTATTCCAGTTTCCACTGTTAATATATATATATTTAAACAGTTAAAGTAGTGCATGTGCATTTCTGTTCTCTTCCAGTAGAGCATACTCTGGTTACATTTCAAACAGCACTTTGCAAATACCTTTTCAACACATGCATCTGTAGAAGCAGTTTGATATGCACATGACGTACAGTTCGAATACATGTTTAACCCAAGCATCTTATATAAATCATTTCAGTATTCACCAATGATATATAATTATTTTACAAAATTCCAGCTAGCTGGGCTGCCCGTATCTCCTTTCATCACACTTCCTCTCCACTTCGAAGACTCAAGATAGTTTTTCAAGTGACCCTTGAGAAACATTGCTTGAGTGGAATGAGCCTATCTGGGAATGCATTATCTCATTCCTTGTCTTGAGAGCCCATCTGTATTGGCATTGCTAAGCCCACCGTGGTGCTGCATTGTCATATCATATGCCTGCAACCCTAGGCTCCACCACAGTAACTTGTGATTTTGCTGGCTGGTTCCCTGTAGCCATAGATTCCCCTCAGACTCCTTTTGCCTCCTACTGCATATACTCAGCAGAAGGACATCTCTAGCATGGTCAGGTTTCATCATGTTAACATGGTACAGTTTGTGCCCTTGCCTTCTGTCTAGCAGTTCTACCATGTAGTTAACATCACTGACCTGGTTTACCACTTTGAAGGGTCCCCCCAAGCTGCCTGCAGCCAGTTTTGTCTGACAGGAATGAGAACCATAACCTGCTTCCCCACAGCATACTTTCTAGCTCGAGCATTCCTGTCATACCAGACTTTTTTCTGCTGTTGGGCTTCTGTCAGGTTCTCTTGGGCCACCCCATGAGTTCCCTGAGCCTTGTCCTGAGGTTTAGGACGTATGCCACAACAGAGTCCTTGTGGGATTCACACTCACCCTCCCCACAACAGACTCCTTGTGGGATTCGCACTCACCCTCCCACTCATCACAAATCAAATGTAGAGGTCCCTTCACCCTATGCCCGTACAGCATCTCAAAGGTTGAAAAACCTGTGGATTCCTGGGGCACCTCTTTGTAAGAAAAGAAGAGATGGTCTGCAAATTCCTGTAGCATGGTCTTTAGTGTGAAGTTTAACCTCTCCACCAGACCATTCGCCTGAGGATGGTAGGGGTTTTCTTTAGATGCTTCACCCCACAGTTCTTCCACAGACAACCCAGCAAGTCTGACATGAAACTGGCACCTCTGTCAGTCAGTATTTCTTTTGGGAAACCTAGCCTGCTGAAAATCTCTAACAAAGCATTTGACACCTTTTCTGCCTCAATGTAGGACAGAGCCCACCACCTAACTGAATCTGGTAGCATAATCTGCAACCACTAGGATGTACTTCTTTCCTGTGGAACTTGGGATACTCAAAGGCCCAACAATATCCATAGCTATCCTCTGAAATGGCTCCTCAATCACAGGCAAAGGCATCGAAGGAGCTTTCACCTTGTCTCCTGCCTTGTCTACCTTTTGGCACTGCTCACAGGTTCTGCAGTATCCTTTTGCATCCCAAGCCAATAAAAGTTCAGTATAATACGTCTTTTGGTACACTTTATGCCCATATGATCTGCAAAGGAAATGTCATGGGGTATGGGTAGAAGTGCCAGATAGTAGGCTCTGGGCACTACCAACTGCTGTATTCTCTCACCCTCTAGCCCTCCCTCAGTGGTCCACTGTCTATACAGTAACCGTTTGTCCAAGTATACACATTCCTCCTTTACTTTAGAATCAGTGCCTCCCTAGCTACCTCAGTCAAGCCTTGTACTGTAGGGTCTAAGAGCTGAACCTGTCTCAAGTCTCTTTGTAACCATTTTCAGATCCCCTTCCACAGGAACTCTGGTATCCTCTGATAGAGGTGATTCACTGTCAGCCTGGGTACTGCTACTCGCCTCTGCCCTTACAGTCACTCTGTCCAAGGGAATGTCGGTACCCACCAGCAGCTGTGGCTCGCCTTCATAGGTGTGTACTAGGTTAATGGCCATAGAGCCTTTACAAGCCTAGCCCAAAAAAATTGCCTAGGCACCATGCCACCCGATGTTAATTCACAGTGCCCCTATCCAGTAGGGCAACTGGAGTGATCCCTGGGATGAAGTTTGTTACCCATCCACTCGTCAAGATCCGTCTTGAAGAGGGCCAGTGAGTTGCTGTGCTTGACATGAATGGGAAGCTTATTTCAGAGTATAGACTGTCTTTGGGAGATGAACCTGTCCCTACAGCATGTTCTGATAATTGTGGTAATGAGGTTGTGATGTCTGGAGCTGTGGCACGGGGGCTTTGGGATTTCTTTAGGTGTAGCATTTCAAGTAGGATTGGGTCGGGTTGGACAAGGCTTTGTAAGTCAAGCAGAGATCACCTCTAAGTAGACAATAAGAGACTGAGACCAGATGAAGTTTCTTGAGTCTGTCCATGTAGGACATGTGTTTAAGGCCTAGGATCCTTTTTGTGAGGTACTTTTGTGGCCTCTCCAGCTGTTGTAGGTGTCTGGTCAAGTATATGCCAAATGGGGCATTATATTTGATGATTGGTATAATGAGGGATGAGTACAGAAGGATGATGACCTCTTTCTTCCTGGATGCGAAACCTTTGGTTGTAAGATGTGCCATGTAGAAGGACTTTCTGACCACAGTGGCAATGTAGTGGTTGAAGGTGAGGTGGCTGTCGACCTGGGTGCCCAGATCTCTTATGGCCCCTTCAGTGTTCAGTGGGCCCCCATCAATGTGGTAGCTCATGGGAACTGAGTTTTTTCCAAAGGGGATGATAATGTATTTTTTGGCATTAAGCTTCAAGTCATGGTTCTGACACCAGTCATTGGTCTCAGAGATGCCCTTTTGTAGGATGTCTGCATCACTTGGGGAGTTGATAATGACTCCTAGCTTGCAGTCATCAGTGACCTTGGTCAGCCAGAGTCTTCCTGTGTTGGGCTGGACTTCTGAGAAGTAAATGCCAAACAGGAGAGGGCCCAGGACTGAGCTCTGTGGGACTCCAGTCATGACTGGTCGACAGTCTGACTTGGAATCCACAGCTTTCACTCTGTGGGTCCTATCTGTGAGCCAATTTGTAACCCACCTAGTGATGCAAGGTCTGATGCCTAGTTTGATGAGTTTATCAATGATACCTGAGTGGGGAATGGTATCAAAGGCCTTGGCCAGGTCGAGGTAGGCTATATGCAGTGCCTTACCCTCATCCACAACGTTGTTGACTGCCTCAAAGAAGTCAACCAGGTTCAGCAGGTAGGATCTCCCCCCTTGACAAAGCCAAACTGTGTGGGTCAAGAGTTTGGAGATTGCCTATATCTTTGTTAAGCATGTCCATGATGATGCGTTCCATAGCTTTGCATACCAGACTTGTCAGGCTAATGGGGCAATAGTTCCCAGGGTCTGTAGTTGCTCCCCCTTTATGGATGGGGATAACTGTAGCAGTGTGCCATTCATTAAGGACATAGCCTGAGGTAAGGCTGTGATTGAACAGGGCATACAGATGCGGTGCCAGTTTGTTTTGTAGCTCATGTAGGATGCACCCAGGTATATTATCAGGTCCCATGGACGCTGTATTCTTGGCTTTGGACAGTGCAGCTTTTACCTGTGCCACAGAAATGGTGGGTACCAGGCTTTCTTCTGGTATTGTGATAAGGCCCTGGGGGGGGGGTGTAAAGCTAATACTGAATCTCTCGACCGGTATGTTGGCTATATCTGTTGGCTCAGTATAGGAGGTGCCATTGTGCAGTAACTCACAGCAAATCTGTGTATTGCCTTGGAGGTTTTTGATAGAGCTATAGAAGGCTTTGTGGTTGTTTTTGGTGTCAGCCACAATTCTGCGTTCATAGCTGGCTTTAAAGGATTTGATAAGGGATCTCAGATTTTTGTTGAGACTGATAAGGGAGGTTTTCCAGTCTTGTGACTTCATTTTTTTCTGCAAGAATTTCTTCCTTCTGTTTTAGAGTTTATTGATGGCTGGGGACCACCAGATTGGCTTCCTTTTTTTTGGAGGAGAGTGTATTAGTTCTGTTTGGTATGGCAAGGTCCATGCATTTGTGTACATGCTGTTACAGTGCATTGGTGTATAATTTGGCAGTTATACAGCTATTTTCCATTGGCATGGATGCTGAGAAGATAGCCACCTCTGTTTTAGGAGCCCAAAGTTGGCTTTAGAGAAGTTTTTCAGGCTGGTCACCTTAGCGGGGGTTGTAGGTGAGATGGAGATTTCCATGGTGATCAGTTTGTGGTCGGATTTAACCAGGTAGGAACTGATTATAGGTGTGGAGCAACGGTCTCCCATGTTGGTGATAACCATGTCGCGGATGTTGCTTCCTCTAGTGGGGGTTAGAATAGAATGAGCTGGTCGAAGGCATTGGAATTGATAAATTCCAGAAAGTGTTGGGCCTT
This sequence comes from Protopterus annectens, assembly GCF_019279795.1. Classification (NCBI taxonomy): domain Eukaryota; kingdom Metazoa; phylum Chordata; order Ceratodontiformes; family Protopteridae; genus Protopterus; species Protopterus annectens. Next base: position 556,601,162 of record NC_056750.1, read on the forward strand.
TACATTGGTACTTGAATAGTTTTCCCAAATGATGAAAGGGTAGTTGAAGTCACCCAGTATGAGAGTATTGGGCTGGACCTTGATAGATTCCAGGGTGCTTAGGAACTTGGAGTGGGAGTCTAGGGACATGTTTGGGGTTCTGTAGCAGCCTATGACTTGTATCGCCGTCTTACCCAGTGTTAGTTGTACCTGAAGTATCTCAGATGCATTATGCTGTGCTACCAGTCTAGAGGTGTGCGTATCCTTTAAGAATATGAAGACCACCACCTTTGGAGCTTCTGGCCGTATTCTGGGGCTGAAAGGTATGGAGTGAGTTGTAGCCTGGGAGCACAGGGTTGCTTTATGCCTGTTTAAATCAGATCTCCATTACAGCACAGATGTCGACATTCTCCATTTTGAGGAGAGCGTCGAGTGAGTGCATCTTGGGATTTAGACTTCTAGCACTGAGCAGCATGACCCTCATATTGCATTTCTTTGTTATAGTTATGGTGGAATTTTGGTCTTTGGAACACTGCCTATAAAAGGCACTATATGGGTGGCAAGAACCTTAGCCAGTACCGAGAATCCCTGGGGTGACAGATGCAGATCATCTCTGGGAAAACAACGAGGTCTGTCGATCATGTCATCCCAGGCAGACATACTGGATCCCCTTAGAATGACACAAGAAACTTAGCCAATTATTGAAGTCAATCATTTTCTGCTTGTACTGTGGTATCATTCTAGGTGATGGTAGAATACTGCTCAGGGCTAGGGTCATACCTACCTGAGACACATAATCCGAGAGTTTTATCACATCTCTTTTTATGTAGTCCAGGGAGGTATGTCTCAGGTCATTCACACACACATGGACAATGACTGAGTCATATTTGAACTTGTTGTGGAATGTTTTGAGTGCATGTTTTATGCGGTGGATCCTGGCACCTGACAGACCACTGACTGTCACCTTCTCCTTGTTCAACCTAGTGAGTGGGACATCAGTGTGCCTCAAAGTTGAGTCTCCTATGATTCGTACATTGGGCAAAGTGTTTTGCCTTAAGGGCTTAGTTTGAGGGGCACACTATGATGGTGAGCTATGTGTTTTGGGGTTGGTGCTGTGTTGTGTTGGTTAAGTGCATTTCTGTCTCGGGGATCTCTGTTGTTTGGGTAAATTTTTATTGATAGCCTCCGCAAAGGTGGGTGTATGGTTTGTGTTTCTACGTGTGGGTTGTGATGGTTGGTGTTTTGGAGGACTGTATTCTCTATGTAGTGAGTTGCAGATGTTGACCTTCTCCTCTTAACCAGCTTGTCCAGTCTTGGGTGGAGCTTGCACTGCTTCCAGTTTTGTGATATAAATGCATTTCTCACATGTATGAGTGTTGGTAGGTAAGAGGAGAGGGTTGTCTGTGTACATCACACAGTTGCCACACTGTTTCAGAATGCCCAAATGCACCAGGTTAGCAGGAGAAAGCACAGGAAATTGCCCTACAGTCATACCAGGAGGGGTGGTCATAACTAATAAGTACTGGTGCTGGTTCTGCGAAGGAACACCTAGTGCTGATAGCACCTAAGTGTGTTGCAATAAATGCTACAAAAGCTTGTTAAAGTGCTAGCTGATTAAGCTAATTGAAGTGCAAGAAGTAAAAGAACAAGCACGCTCTAAGGGAAAAATTTAAGAGCAGACTTTCTGGCACCGGTAATAGTTTACCTCCGCTGAGCGCCAATGTGCACAAACACAGGATTTTAAACCAGAAAGTTGAAAGGAATGGAAAAACTGCTCAAATGGCCAATAAACTACAATTTCTGGGCCAGAAACCACTCCTTTTGTGGTAGATAGGCTACCTAGAGGTTACCATTCACACTGATAAGCTAGAAGGCTTCCCTCCAACACAGAAAGGTCTTGGGAGGCTCAGAAACTTACAAACAGTCCTGGATACAGCAAATCTGTATCTGGACTAGACTAGTTACAAGAAAGGCAGGAAACAAGCTTAGAACTTTTTTTTTTCAGAAAAGCAGTTAAAACAGTAACAAAAACACTTCAAATGCAGTACTTGAGTGTGTAGCAATATTAGGGCAAATAACGTTTAAATAAATGCAAATAAATTAAAAACGACAAAAAAAAAACAAGTGCAGAGAGCAGTAAATCATATAAAAGTCAAAATGGAGGCACTTAGGGTATCTCTTTCTCTTTCCTGTTGCTCTTGTAGTATGCAGGATGCCAAAACTGGATCTGTGGAGCTTAAACGAGCGCAAACCTGGGCTTTTAAGCCAGAAAGTTGAAAGGGATGGAAAAACTGCCAGTAAACTACAATTTCTGGGCCAGAAACCACTCCTCTTGTGGTAGATAGGCTACCTTGTGTTTTACCACTCTCACTGATAAGCTAAAAGGTTTCCCTCCAACACTGAAAGGTCTGGGGGGCTCAGAAACTTACAAAACAGTCCTGGATACAGCAAATCTGTATCTGGACTAGGTTAGTTACAGGAAAGGCAGGAAACAAGATTACAACTTTTTTGTTTTTTTTTTTTTTTTTGCAGAAAAGCAGTTAAAACAGTAGCAAAAACACTTAAAATACAGTACAAGCTAGCACACTTGTGTGTAGCAATATTAACGCAAATACAGTTTAAATAAATGCAGATAAATTAAAAACAACACTGCTACAGGGTAGCTGCCTCTCTGAAGTAACCACCTCACTGGTCCTGGCTTCAAGTCTGCAGCCTGTCTGGGTCCCCCCAGGGTACCAGATTCACATGCTTGTCTCTCCATGACTGACTGCATGTAACTGCATGCACACAAGGTACTGCATTATCAAAATCATTCCCTATCAGGACATCTGTATAGATATCCTCAAACACACCTACTTACTTGCTTCCTTTTCCACCCTCCCAATCAAGGTGAACCCTAGCCAAAAGTATTTGGAATGGAGTCCCTCCTAAAGTTCTTGACTGGAGTAGACTGCCCAAGCAAGTAGTGCTTCTCTTTAACCATTGCAGGCTTCACAATGGTTAGGTCAGAATCTGTGTATCTCTTAGCAGTGCCCTGTTTCCCATCCACTATGATTGGCTATAACCTCTTATGGTAGTTTGCAGTATGGTAGTTGCATTTAAAACATTTAGCCCTTGATCCTGTCCGTGTACCTGAACTAGTGGCTCCCTCTGTTACTGGTGGACTCTGTTAGGGTGGTTCAGGCTGCCCACCATGGGTTCCCTTAGACCCATGTGCAGCACTGGATATCCCTTTCCCGTGCAGTGATGCCCTGCTTGCTAGCTATGGGTCTCCCTTTTTCCCTAACTCATCTTCGTTGTTGCATTCTCTGTCTGCCAACCAGATTCTCATGTCCTCAAGCAAAGTGCTAAGGGCATGTTCCGTCACCAGAAGGTCTGCTAGCCCATTCAAAAGTGGTGACCTGACACCCACTCACCCACCTATGAAAATAAGTGCTTAATTCAGCAGTATAATCACACACACTTTCATCTGCCTTGCGCCTATGCTCACATAACTTTTTTTTCTATAAGCTTGAGGTGTTAACTTAAAACACTCTAATAAACATTTCTTTACTTGCTTATAGTCTAGACAATCAATGTCAGACAGTTTAGAAACAACAGTTACAGCTTTACCATGGAGTAGGGGGGTCAGGAACCATACCCAGAGCCCTTGGTCAACATTATACTGTTTATATACCCTTTCAAACATATGAATACAACTATCAAAATTTATCACCCTCTGTAAATTGTGGATGAATTTTACTGACCTTTATTGCTTCTGGGGTTTGGTTACTCTGTTCCTCATTACCTCCATGACCCTGGCAAAGAGTCAGAATTTCCTTTTCATGTTGCTTAAGCCTCTTATTTTCTTCAGCTTCCAAACACCGCAGTCTGTCTGCTGATTCTGTTTACAAACGTTTGGCCTCCAGTTCAAGTCTCTCTAACTCCAGATGGATTTTTAAGTCCTCTGAGGCAAAGTTGAACTGTTCATTTTCTGTGAGTTGTACATTCCCAAGGCCAGTCTGGTTGTCCTCCTGGTTGCTGTTCAGCGATGCAGCTGTGGTTAAGGCTGCAATCATTTCTCCTTTAGTTTTGTTGGCATGCCCCAGTCCTTTGGCTTGGCACATCTCAGCTAACTGGCTCCTTGTCAGCTTGCCATAATCTTCCTCTGATATCCTTGCCTGCTCTCCCTAAGTAAGTTAAAAAAAAAAATAAATAAAACTATTGTGATATGAAACTCTGAATGTCTGCTGTGTGGCTGTTTGAGAGTACAAAGATGGTCTTTAGTAACCACTGTTTACAGGCTACAGGAGTTCAATATCCACACCACTGAATCCCAATATGTGATGTGGTATTCCCACCACTGCCAAACAGTATGCGATGTGGATATTCCACCACTGCCCACCAATATGTGACAACCCACCACTGGACTAGTAATCAAGGAGCCTCAATTCTCACCACTGGCAACAGTGAGGGACGTTCACTGGGAGGATAGCAAGTACACACGCCCAGTATTTCGAGATGCAGCTCTGCATCAAATGCAATTTCCCTTAGGAGCACACAGATACCACAGTGTGTCTTGGGCTGGTTTCTCAATAAGACTTCCCACTGGAACAGCAATAGAGTAGAGATCTCAGCTGAGTGACCAAGCTAAGACCTCCAGCACCCTCTCTGTCTAACCAGTGCTTCATGTCCCTGCCCAAGTAGATGACACACATACAGACACACACACACACTCACACACACACACGCACACACATGCACACACACACACACACACACACACACACACACACACACACACACACACACACACACACACACCTGGGAAAGGCTGGCACAGGGTTAGTAGCTATGACCCCTTCTGCCCAGACTGTAAGGTAGCTTTTACTGCCACAAGTCACTCCTGCCAGGTACTTTAAGGCCTTTAACAAAGGGTGTCCAGTCTTACTGTGTAATATTAATATTAACAGAAATGGTAGTTTGACCAAGAGCAAGGCTATTAGGAGTGGCCCTCATAGTGCCACCAAATAAATCTGCAAGTACTCACAAAACCTAAATATCTCTACACAGATAAGCTTCAATGAAAGGTTTAAATATATTTATGATAATAAATAAAAGAACAAGACAATCTTAAATATATATTCACAGTGACATCAGAGTTCAAAACCACAGGACGTATGTAAAACAACATTGCAGAACAGTCTCAAATAAATAAGTGAAGAATATCTAAACTAAGCTTCACTATATTCCTGACAGAATCTAAGAGAATTATACTATAATCTAAGAACTTACTAACAGAGCAAGGCAGATGTGGTGAATGGATCTTCTAGTTGTTGTCAGGTCCAAGACAGAATGCAGAATACTCAGTCTCACTAAGAAACGTTTCTCAAAATTAATATCTAAAATATTACTTATGGGATAGCTTGCAGAATGACATCAGTTCTTGTCATCTGACTGCTAGTTCCCAGGCCAAACAACCATTGGTGGCAGCTGGTAACATTTAACATCAGTATGTAAAAATATACATACAAGGGCTTCTCCTCAGATCTCTGGCAGATGCTGGAAGTCATAAAACAATTGCATTTCTTCATGCTTTCAAGACTAGTAATTACTTCACCCTAAAGACAATACAGAAAGTTTCCTAGTACAGCCATTGGGTCTGTTGTATTGAAAACTGAAAGATACAATATTTTGTAGCCTAGCCATAAAGTAATTTAATTTCAGTTATTTTTTCTCAAGTTAACTTCCTGTATTCCAGTTTCCACTGTTAAAATATATACATTTAAACATTTATAGTAGTGCATGTGCATTTATGTTCTCATCCAGTAGAGCACACTGTATTTACATTTCAAACAGCACTTTGCAAATACCTTTTCAACATGCATGTCAGTGCAAGTAGTTTGATATGCACATGACATACAGTTCTAATATGTTTGTAACCCAAGCATCTTATATAAATCATTTTGATATTAACCAATGACATATAATTATTTACGGAATTCCAGCTAGATGGGCTGACAGTATCTCCTTTTGTCACAGGTGTGTGTGTATTGTGCATTTACTTTATCATGTTAATACAACTACAGTAAGTTCTTAACCTTGCTGTATATTCAGCTATGTTCATTACCTGGCCAGTCTTCCTAATTTGTGTCTATACTTTGTTCTATAATGTTTTAGCTACTGCACCCTCCGTTTGTTTCATGGCTTCAGAAGAAGGTGCTGACTTTCTTGCTGGTTGCTGCATTAATTGTAAAAGGCAACAAACCTCTCACGTGTTGCCATTAGTAGGGTAGCTCCAGCAAGGAACAGCACCACTGAGAGTTCAGTCCCAAACCTGAGTCTCTTAATGTAGCAAGTAAGTCTCTCCTACTGAATTAGTATGCATTTCATTTGCTGTTTTGCAGTTTTTCTTATTAAAAAGAAAAAAAAGTGTTGAATGAAGGGCTTGCTGTCAGGTGCAAAGTATTTACTGGAAGTCCAGATTTACTGTATCAGAGCATATACAGGGAACACATCCAGATGTACAGGACCCACAGAACTAGTTATTTCCTTTAATTTTTGAATTATCACAATCCTCATACCAAAAGTTACACTAGCTCAGTGGTATAAAGATTTTGCTCCCCAAATATGCTGCACGTGGAAGGGGTTTGGCTGATGTTGGATAGCCAGCTTGGGTAGGGATGATTTAATGGCTGATGGTGAGTTCTCTCATCATAGGGCAATGGTGTGTAATATAATGGAGCTTGGAGCCACCTTCTGGACACTGGGGGGAGTGCACTGTACTCCATACACATTGTAGTGCATGGATAGAGAAGGCCAAGAGTCGAGGTTAAAATAGCAAAACATTCCTTGTGCATATGAGCTGTAATTGCACCCATGTTGTGCCGCATTACTTTATTAGGGATAATTCTTTTGGTCGTAGCAGTAGTGGGGATGGTAACAGGGCTGAAAAGTGGTATAGGAGGAAAAGTGGTAATGATTTTTATGTACTCTTTTGTGGGTAAAAAAAGGCATCGATAATAAAATGTAACAGCCCTTAATACTGAAAAGGAGGAATGTGCTGCAGAATTTAGAAGTTTGTTTGGATGGATGTGTAGCTTAGCAGCCATTATGGTTTGGAGAGGTGAGCTGATACTGGTAAGTATGTTTGACATGACAGAGTTTGAAAGGTCTTGTATGACTCACCATTTTAATAAAGGTTTGTTCCATTTGAAAATTCTGCGTGTATATTTAAAACTGCAGTGCACGTATGAATCTTTCTTCAGCATGACATACTATCCCAGGCTAACCCCCTCACTTGCCTCCACCATGCTCAAACTAAATTCCACCATGAAAGTTACACTGCCTTTACCTAACCTTTTCTGTGCCTTAGTCTTACACATGTAACTTTATATCTCTAACACCAAGAAATCTCACTGTATGTTTTCCCACAGCTGTCATTTACACTATTCTTCATACAGACTGCCCCTTCATGTACCGCTTACTTTCTCTCTTACAAAACTTCCATTCCCCAGGTAACTACTACTACCTCTATATTCTTTAATTCAAGCTCTCTACCTGAGTCTGCCTAATGTTTCATATAACTACTTGTCCTGTTAAGTTCTAACCCCTACTAAATCCGTTGTTGCCTTTGTTACCGTTTTCTGTACTTCCAACTAATAAGCACATTACATAATATATCCACTGTCTGTATGTGTTCTACATGTATTCATATAATTGTGTGTCATGTGAACACAATGTATTTTCCAAATTGTCATTTTTATGTCTTTAATTGTGCTTGTCTAATATGTAGAACTGTTCTCCCCCCAAGCCTCCATGGAAAATGGGATAAACCCCAATTGGAACTTCGCTGAAAACAAAGAGAAATAAGTAATGGGAACTGCAGCAGAAAAGGATAGGAGTCTGGTGCAGAAAAAATTATGGCTTTCATTAATTAGTGGCCACTGAATTTGTCTTCACTGGTGTCCTGTGATTTTAGTTAGCAGTTGTATTTCACATTATGTAACTGGAAGTAAGAAGTTCAACTGAGAGCTGTGTGGTTGAATCACCAAAATAAATATACTGTTGAAAATTTGTCCTGGAGGGGATGGTCACTAAAGAGGAGTATTTCTAACTATCTAAAAATGCTAGGATAAATTGCAGGTGGCATTGAAGGCTTTACTGAAACAGAAAAAGAGTATATAATGTTTTCCTGAGTGGAGATTTAGCCAGATGTTCAGTCACTTTGCTCTAGCTGCTTCTTCCTGACCAGATGCCGTAGAAATTTAAATGCATGATATAAATTGTGGAAAAAAATTGTAACTCACTTTTTCTTTCTGTTACAGTCACAGAGAAGGAGGTGCAGCAATGGTAAGTGATAAACTTATCTTTATTTTTTATAAGTACTGAATAACTTGTTCAATTCATAGAACAAAAACCTGGCTATCTGAATGTTTTGCTTTGCTTTAGAAATCTGTGCCAGTAAAGGCAAGAAGGCTCGTCCTAACACATTTTACCTCCTCATACTGGTTCTGAACTTAACAACAAGTTTGTACTAAAGGTGTACGAGTCACAGATGATGTCGCATTCTCTCTGTGGGTAGATCCATGGGTGTTTTTTAGGGAGCCAAGAGATGCATTTTGTATTATCTTTATTTATTGCACTCCCTCCAGTAAGAGATTTCCATGATTTGCTTTTATAAAATCTGGTGGGCAGTGGATTTTAAAAATACATCGGCTGGACCATGCAGTGAACCCCCTTTTAATTTTTCTGAAGTACTACTGTTGCTGCTACGTAAATCCTGACTTGGCCCACTTGGAGTTTTTAAACAAACATTTGAACCAACAAAAAAATAAGCTTGTCTTTTAATGCTGTTGAACCATCTCACAGCATAATCCTCATAATAACTGTTTATTGTGCCTTCCATTCAACTTTTTTAGTTTAAAAACAGTATTAGAGGGCTTGCCATTACCATCCATATTTTAATGGAAAATGTTTTACCTGTGGTTTATGTATGTTGGCTTCACATTCTTAAGCTTATTGAAACTACTGAAAGTTGTCATACCTTAAGTGTAGTCATTCTGCTAGCTTTATTGTATGCAAACCTTGCAGAGTATGCTGCCTTAAGTTTAGGTGAATGTAAAAGATCCTGCAGCGTGTATTGAAGATAGAAGAGCAAGTCCCCCTGATGCCCTAGCCAAATTTCTCATAGTAATATAAATGCCACCTCAGGTCTCCCATGAAAGGAGTCCACTAGCCTAGTGGGGCTAACCTGGTCAGCAAAGGATAACAAATAAATAAAGAATTAAAAGTACATTATTAACATACTGTCATTCATTCCTGTTTGAGTTGCATAATGAATGTTGACTTACTGCTGATGAGGCTAATAATTATTTAGGCAAAAATAAAAAGCATTTTTGATACATATCTCTAGCTGAACTAGAGGCTGCTGAGAGTGTCAGCAGGGCATGCTGTGAGTTCTTTGGAGTAACTTGCATTATGTAGACATGACATCTTTGACCTTTTTGAGGAAGTGTCTTGATCCAAATGTAGTTTACTTAATTGTCAACTTCTGCTATTTATGTCACTGAGGGAAACTATTGATTCTCAAGAGCTATATGAGTAGCACAGTTAATGTTCTGCTAAAAACATGATATGTTTGTCATATTGATCACTGCTGCTGTAGCCTTAGCTGTATGGATTGTACCCTGCCAAAGAAATAACAGCCAGACAACTTCCAAAGCTGCAGGACAGCTTTCTCCCACCCAAACTGTCAAGCAGCTTGAGCTGAGCTGACTAAAAGACAAGTTTAGGCCCAAAGACCTCCAGAGCTTTACTGCCACTGAAGAATACACTCCTCTGAGGCTTTCAAAAATCGACGGTTGGCTTGTGATTTCATTGCTGATCAGAGAAGTTCCCTTTGGGTGAAAAAAATTTCCATTTTCTTAATTTTATTGATGCTATTATTGCTTTCCTCTTCAGGAAAGTTATTTTAAAGATGGGAGTGTTGTGTTTTAATGGATTATAATATACTTTTAAATGGAGCATTCTTTTTTTCTTTCAGTTTAAAAGTTGTGTTAACTAACTGAAAATGTATTATCTGTGGAGAAATTGTGTTTAGTTTTCCTTGGTGGGGTTGGCATGGTGATTTAAACTACTTTTTACTGTGTTTTCTTATGTTAAAAAAAAAAGTAACTTTTATGGCTTGGTAATTTTACAGGCATTTGCTGCTCCTGTTCCCCAGGAATGAGGCACCATTTCCAACATGACTGTAAAACAGACTACTAGTCCCACAGTCGGTCTTTTCTGCCAGACCCAAAAAAGAAAGTTAAGCAAACAACCTTTGCTACCATAGCAGGCTAGCAATTTGCTTTAGCTGCAGGTGGATGACTGCTGTGGCCATTTATTGTATCTCAGACCACTCATTTTTGCCTTGAATCCCTCTGGTGTAGCACATGTAGCCACTTATGGACAGTGGGTTAGCCACATGCTCTGCCCTGTTGGAGTCCCCTCAGTGGGCAAGGAAGAGCCACTCTTTGTTGTCCCTGGGAGAAGGAACAGAAAGATTTCGCTTTAGTGTATGAATGCTGTGCCCGTCCTTAGGAAAGTAGCTTCTGCCTTTAGTAACACTGTTGACCCCATTTTTTCTGTCAAAAAGAAACAGAAAAATAAGCATGTATCTACTTCTCTTCAATTTTTTTTAAACAGAAGTAGTTTACTTGGTCTGGCTCAGTTCGGGCTATTGATCCTTACTGTTTCTAGTAAACAAGAAAAGCAAAAAAAAAAGGGGGGGGGATTCCTCTTTTTAGGAAGAAATTCAAGGTTTTGAACAGGAAGATGCAGGGATGGATTCATATTTTTTTCCCCACAGATTTCTGATTCAGACTCGGAGGGGAGCTCAGTTTTTGATTCTCCTTGGGGGGGGGGGGGATCTCTTTCTCTGAGACTATTATTACAACATGCAAATGTTTGCAATGGGAGAACACTGAGGTTTCTCAGTCCCTCAGAAATTACCATGAGTTGTTACAGAAGGATTTTCTAGAATCTACACCCATCCCTCCTATTTTGTCTGCTTTATAGAATGTGTTTTACTGTATGCAATTTTTGTGATAGCCAGCAAGCTGCCACTAAAATAGCAGATAGAATTTATACAGTCTTCATTCTTTTAAATTTTTATGCACCGTTTCCAAACCTGACACAGGAGCTATAACCTTAGTTAATCGCACTGATGATAAATACTTAGATAATTCCAATCCTACTCTTTCTGATAAAGATGGGAACATTGCTGATAAGTATGGGAAAAAGTGATCTTTGAATCTCAGAATTTTGAATTGTCAGGCTCATATGTTTGTTTGTTCTGACAAATGTGAAAGTATGAGGAATATTGTATCTGCAGATGTTATGTTGTCCTAGCTTTCCTTCATTCTTACATGTGGGTTCGGAGCCTATCCGTGGGTCTGACTCTGCCAATTAAAAAAGCTCAAAGTCTCTTAAGTTAGCTTATGGCAAGATAGATATCCCGTAATGTAGTGGTATCAATCCTCAGAACTCGTTTGCTGCTTTACAAGTTCAGAAGTGCTCTTCTTGGCCGTGGCTAAATGAACTTTTTCTTCTGTGTTTGTCTTACATTTATAGTTAGGATATATTTTGCTACGATGGACATAATATCTCTCTTTACAGTAATACCTAATGAATGGGGCATTGAGAATGTACGTGAATTGCTGTGTACTAAAAAAGTTTTTACTTCTGCTAAAATTAACCTGATATGTAACCTACTTGAGATTATTTTGGATAATAATGTGTTCATATTTAATGAGATGTTTTACTTGCAAAAGGTTGGTGTGGCTGTGGGCATAGCTTGTGCCAATAGCTCCGCCAACCTAGCATTGGTACAATGGGAACACAGTCCTCTACTCCAAGGCAATGATTTTAGTGATGCAATTTTATGGTATGTACGTTTTGTAGATGACGTCTTCCTTTTATGGGGAAGTACAGTAGAAAGATTAGAACAATTTATTGATTATCTTCATATGTCTACCAACTTCCTGAGGTTCACTTATAAGTACTCTAATGAGAGAATAGAGTTTTTAGATGTAAAAGTTAGTAAGATACAACCTGGGGGATTAACTACAGACCTGTACAGAAAACCTAGCAGAAACAAATTGCATCCTACACAAATCAAGCATGCACCCTAGACATGTGAGTAAGAATGTTCTCAAGGGGCATTTCTTGAGAATGAGCAGGATATGTAACACAGATGATGGGTTAAATGCAGCAGTGTGTATACTGAGGAAAGATTTCATGGATAGGGGTTATAATCAAAGTGAGATAGATGAAAGTGTCAGTCATATGTATGAAGTATGTAATAGTAGTGGCAACCCTTATTTTTCCCATTCAACAGAAGGGAGCCTTAGTAATTCTAGGGCTAATAATGACAGAATTAGATTTCCAGTATCATACTCTAGTGATATTAAGTTATTTTGTAACATTTTTGAAAAAAACTGGAATATATTAACATTGATAACTGAACTAGAAAATGTTATTGATACAGTACCACATTTCTCATTTATTAATAGAAAGTCACTTAAGAGGCAGCTCTGTGATAAGTCCTCAGGAATGACCAGCAGGAAATGCTCTAACAGAGTAGGCACCTTCCCCTGCAGAAATTGTACAGCCTTGTAAGTACATATATTCAGGCTCTTCTTTTTTGCACAGAAGTCAGAAATTTAAAGTTAAGGCTGACTTTTATGCAGATTGTAAAACGCAGAATGTGGTCTATTTTAGTTTTTGTAAGTACTGAGATGCTTTTTATATTGTGAAGACAAATAGATGCCTTAAAGATAGATTCCTGGAACATATGAGGGACATTGTAAACAATAAGGAAACTAGTGCTTTGGCTAAGCATGTACAAGAAAAAGGGATGCACACCATGTTTTTAACTTTTTTGTATTAGAGATTTTATCAGAAAGCTTAAGAGGTGGAGATATTAAGAACAGAACAGAGGAGGTTGAACAGAAGTGGATTATGAAACTGCAGGCTGATAAACCACCTGGAATTAATGGTATGGTATCACTTAAACCTATTCTGAAAGCCAGACCATTGAAACATTAAAATTATGTGTCAAATGTTTTTTTTTTTGTATTAATATGTAGTATTTATACATTTTACTAATAGTTGTACATTTTTTAAATATTTTTAGCGTTAAAATAATTAAAGCTTTTAGATAAATGCACTTTCCAATTTAGTTAGTCCATTCTCCACTGTGATAGGCTGTCTTTTAAGTTAAATTTGGATGTTCAGTAATATGATTTAAGTCTGAAGAAGCGATCAGTTTGGATCGTGAAAGCGCTAACTTTTCATTAAATTTTGTTTGTTTTCTTCCTTCAGTCGTAGTTTGTTCATTATTTTGTTGTTATTTTTTGCTTTTAGGTGAATACCGAGCATTTTACCCAGTATCTGTGCCTTTTTTATTACATATAGTTAGGATATAGCTGATTTCTGTTAGAAAACAGTTCAAATATAGTTGGAATATTAGCTTTACGTAGTAGTGAATATTAGGTGTTGTTTGATAGTTTTGCTGTTTTGGCCATCGTTTTTTCCACAGGCCTGTGTGCGTCTTATTGGTATCCCGTAGTGGTAGTTACACTTGGCTATTTTCTTGTTGAGCCTTTTAGCGGCTTTTTGTTAGCTTAATATAGAGTATTTGTTATTGAGAACTTTCTAGTTTAGTCCGTTCTGATTAGTATTAGGATTTACCGACACGTTTGTATATTGTTATTAAGCATTGGTAGCTTAGCTAACTGTTTTACAGATGTGGCGTGTTTTCTTTATTTAACAAAGTCTGTTTCATTAGAGAACTTTTCTAGTTCTGTGTTTTTCCCTCGTTTTTCATAGGGCTAGACCCGTTTACGTTAGAGGACCTAGTCCTCTTATTATACTGTTGTTTCTTTTTACAGTGTGTTGTGTTCTCTTCATATAACCCTATTACCAAAGACTGCTAAGGGGCCATCTCTGGTGTGTTTCCTTTCTGCTTTAGCAGGGCTAGGACTGTTTGAGTTAGAGGACCTAGCCCTCTTCTCCTATTATTTCTTCTTTGTGTGGTGTGCTTTTACCCTCCCTGTAGTTGAAGTCCGTTTAAGTTAGAGGACCTAGCTAATTCTCTTTCTATTGCTTTTTATGACATTTGCTGCTAGTTAGAGTTGTCTAGTATGTCTAAAGAAAAAGAAAAGGATCATAAACCTTCGGGTTTTAAGAAGTGCCAAAAATATAATCAAAAAATGTCCATAACGAATGAGCATACTGTATGTGTTTACTGTTTAGGAGCCATTCACTTACAAGAGAGTTGTACTTTTTGTCATGCTTTTAGTTCTAGAGTCCTTCCAGAAAGGAAAAACAAGCTTATTTTGAAAGGTCTCCTGAAACCATCTTTTGAGGAAGTTTTAGGTAGTTCTTCATCCTCTCACTCTGCAAAGTCTTCCTCTAGTCAAAAAGAAACGGCTGCTAAGAGGCCATGTCCAGTATCCTCAGAGAGTTCTGGACCTCCTGAAAAAATATCTAAAATTAAGACTTCCACGTCATTGGCTATACTGCCTTCGGAGCTGACTGAGGTTATTACCATTGATGTGCCTACATCGGCCCCAAGAGCTGAAAAAGGATGCTTCAACTCAAAGCCAGTCTACCGACATTCCTCCGGTCTCCCCTACCTTGAGATCTCCTATTTTACAGAGATCTCTCTCACCAACCCTTTCCTCTAGGTCCTCTAGGAGCAAACTTTTGGATGAAGATGTGGAGAGGGTGGTGCACAGACTTTTGAAGGCACCGGGGCTGGCAAATTTGCTCTCGGCTCCTGCCCAGCTGGTTTTGGAGACGCCCGAACTGTCTACATCCACTACTGTTCCTCCTCCGCGCCATACCAGTCTGTTGAAGCCTGAAGATCCAGTACCGCTTGCAGTAGAACCTTCAGCTCTAGCACCCCATGAGGCCTTACCGGAACTATCTGCTCCAACACTCTTGGTGCTATCCGTAATGTCTAGGAGCCAAAGTTCAGCAGTCGGCCCCAAGGGAGATTCTCAGACCCGAGCCTCTTCGGTTCCGAGTCTACCTCTCGGTGCGTCGGCTTGGCTGAGCTTGGCTCCGACATTGGCCTCGGAGCCGATTTCCCTGGAACCAGGGCTACCTCTGCTTCTTTGGAACCGGTTGTGTCCTGGGAACCGGGGGAGTCTGCCTTTGAGCTGATGAGTGTGTGGACCAAATCTACAGCTCTACAGAAGGATGCTGATGTTCTTCCCCCCAAAAGCACCGGCCTCTGTCTTGGCACGACCTGATCCGCAGCCTCACGAACCCTTTTTGGGTGGTCCCCATTCTTCAGAGACCTCCCCAGAATATCCTTCTGAGGAACCTCCTCTGAAGAAAACATGCAAGAAGAAGCATGTAGACTCCCCTGATGAGTCTGTCACCTCTGACACTGACCTCGAGGAGTCAGAAGGGTCCCCACGGTCATCCTCTGATATCTCCTGTGTAGATATCCTTGAGATCCTAAAATAGAGAGATGGCTGGACTACCATCACCCCTTCTGATGAGGAGTCGGTGTACCTGAAAGCTTTCGGATCTCAACCTTCAGCCTCTTGGGTGTCTCCACCTTTCGATGAGCTCATGGACTTGGTCAGTTGAAAGGCATGGGAATCACCTGACACCATGGAACCAGTCCCTAGGAGGCCAAAGAAATTTCAGTTAGCCCCCAAGGAAAAGGATTTCTTGACAAAAGATGTGCCAATAGATGCTATGGTGGTAGCAGCAGCCACCAACAAGGAGATTGCAGAGATATCCTCATCTATCCATCCGCCGAACAAAGAGTCTTGAATGATAGACCGATATGGGAAGCGTGTTTTTTCTTCAGCGGCTTTTACCCTTAGATCACGGAATTATCTTACACATTTTACAAGGCTTCAGAGAGATCTCCTGATGGAACTAGGACATACTGTACAAGGCTCTTCAACTGCGGGGGTACCAGAAAAGGTTACCACTCAGTTATCCACCTTAAACTCCTTAATGAACTCCTCTGTGAGACTGATATATGCAACAGATGGAGCGAGTAGGACAGCGGGTTCAGGAGTTTCCTCTGAGGAGACACTAGTGGACGCGCTTGTGTAACTTTGCAGAACCCTTTAGGTTTACCTTCACAAATGCCCCCTTTGACGGTTCCTCATTGTTTGGACCAAAAATTAAGGATACACTCATCAGATGCGAGCAGGAAGGGAAAACTGTCTCTGCCATTGGAGTACATTTTTCCATTCCTTCAAGACCCTATCCTAAAGGGCAGAAAGGCGGGAAAATGTGGTTCAAGAAATCCCAGAGATTTTTCCCAGATGCATGAGGTGATTACTTCCCCAGGGGCAGAGGGGGAGGAAGTAATAGTAGACGCCATCCTAGAGGCAGAGGAGGTCTACAGAACCAGGGTGACCATGATTCCTTTCACAGAATTCCCTATCAGCGCTCCTGAAAGGAGGCCTGACTGTGCTACTCTGGAACCAGTCAGGGGACATTTATCTTTGTACCCAGAAAGCCTGGCACAACATCACAAAAGACAAGTGGGTACAAAACATAATAGCCAGAGGATACTCCATTCCCTTTTCCTACCCCCCTCCTCCAACCAGGAAAATCCTGGATGTTCCACACAATCACAGGGATCAAGCAACTGTAGAGATCCAAAAGTTGCTAAACAAAAGAGTCATCCAGACCATCCCCGCAGACCAGATATGATTCAGAACTTACTCAAGATTCTTTTTAGTACCAAAAAGCACAGGGGACTGGAGGCTCATATTAGATCTCAGCAAACTAAACGAATCAGTAAAGAAGTCCAAGTGCCAAATGGTGACATTGCAGTCTATACTTCCCCTTTTAGGGAAAGACAATTGGATGTGCTCGATAGTCCTCCAAGATGTGTACTACCACATAAAAATGGACAGAGCATCGAGGAGTCACTTACGCTTCCAGCTGGGAGCCAGTCACTATCATTTTCGCGCTCTTCCCTTTGGTCTCACTACAGCCCCCAGAGTGTTCACCAAATTCATGGCAATAGTAATGGCTCACTTGAGACGTCTTGGATTCCGAGTGTTTCCATACCTGGACAACTGTCTCCTAACTGCCACCACCAAGCATCTACATCAACAGGCCGGAGACATGACCCTACAAATTTGTGCTCAGTTAGACATTACAATAAACTTGCAAAAATATGCCTTGTTGCCCTGTCAGCATGTTACCTTTATAGGTACAGAAGCAGACACAGTTTCAATGATGGCTCGCCTTCCCGCCGACAGAATTATGAATCGCAAACAACAGATATTGCTTCTTCTTCCCAAACACGAGGTCAAGGCAAAGGTAGTGCTCAAACTACTGGGTACAATGGTCTCAACCATAACCCTCATTTCCGTAGCCAGGATGCATATGAGAATCCTACAGTGGTTACTCTTCTCTCACTGGTCACTTCAGGAACTTCCTCTGTCTCACCCAACCATATTAACAGAAACTTGCAAGAAGGATCTTCGTTTGTGGATTAATCCAACGAGTTAACCATCGGGAGACCATTCGTTTCACATCAACCTGTTGCTACTGTGACCACGGATGCTTCCCAGATAGGGTGGAGGGGCATTATCTGGGAAAGACAGTCCAAGGCATATGGCAAGAACATGAGGCCCATTTGCACATCAGTGTTCTAGAGATGAGAGCAGTACTTCTGGCGTTGCAAGCACTCCACAACTCTCTTCCTCTAGGGATAATTGTAGTCCAGTCAGACAATATGTCAGTGGTATGGTATGTAAATAAACGGGGAGGAACCAGATCATACCCACTTTGTCGAGAGGCTGTGAGAGTTTGGCAGTGGGCAATATCTTCCCAATGCTTTCTAGTAGCAATGCATATCCTGGGAAAGTCCAGTGTGATAGCTGACAAGCTCAACAGGGGAATTTTGATGCCTCACGAGTGGTCTCTGAATCAGAACATAGCGGAAGAGATCTTCTGCAAATGGGGCCAGCCATTGCGATCTTTTTGCCACCCCTTTAAACGTCAAATGCAGCAGCTACTTTGCCCTAATCTCCCCTCTGGGGGTAACACCGAGTGATGCAGTTGTTCACAATTGGCCCCCGGGACTTCTTTATGCCTTTCCCCCATTTCCCCTCATATCAAAAGTTATTCAGAAAGCAAAATCCTTGGGAAGCAAGATGATTCTCATTTCTCCATATTGGCCTCGTCAGATTTGGTTCCCCTTTCTTGGGCCTCATCTACTGGAGGATCCATGGATTCTGGAACCAGTTCCAGATCTGCTGCCACATATGTCAGGAACGTTCCATCCCTCTCTCCACGCCCTCAACTTGACAGCTTGGCTGCTCCACTTCCAACCTTAGTCAGGCTTCAGGATTTCACTCCAGCAGTAAAACATATCTTGATATCCTCTCATAAGGTTTCTACCAGAAAACTGTATGCTAATAAATGTAAAAGATTTTTTTTTCTGGGTGCAGACCAGAAACATAGACCCCTTCACTGCCCCAATTCCTTCAGTTTTGAAGTTCCTTTCGGAACTCTTCCAACAAGGCTCAGCCGCTGCCACAGTTAAATTCCAGTTAGCAGCTATCTCCAATTTCCATTTAGGACAGCATACGCCTAACTTAATGGCACATAGACTGTGTAAATCCTTTTTGAAAGGCACTTCCTTATTGAGACCTCCATTTAAAGAACCTGTCCCTCCTTGGACTTAAACTTTGTCCTATTGCACTTAACCTCACCATTATTTGAACCTTCATCCACTTGCGATCTAAAGTTCCTCTCTTGGAAAATGTTTTTTCTGGTAGCCACAACCTCAGCTAGAAGAATTTCAGAGCTTCAAGCGCTTTCAGTCAAACCACCTTATTTGATATTCCATAAAGACAGGGTTTTGCTTCGAACTATCCCATCCTTTGTCCCTAAGATATACTCCCAATTTAATATTAACCAATCAACTGAACTTCCATTGTTTTTCTTACCCATACCAACAAGGCAGAGTACAGACTTCACCAAGTGTATGTGCATAGGCAACTGAGGTCATACCTCCACAGAACTAAAGAATTTAGGAAGTCAGATCAGTTATTCATATCCTTTTCGTAGACAAGAAAGGGCATGCCAGTCTCTAAAAATCACATCATCTAATTGGTCTTCTAATTGCATAACTTTTATGTACTCTTCCAATAACAAGGAACTCCCCTTCAAAGTTAGAGGTCATTCAACCAAGCCAGTAGCAACATCCACTGCCTTTTAGGCCAGAATTTCAATGGACAGTATTTGTGCAGCCATAACTTGAGCGAGTCCACATACTTTTATTACTCATTTCAAAGTTGATTTGGCCTCCAGGCACAGAGCTTCCTTTGGCTCCACGGTGCTCAAGAGTGTATTCCCCTGAGCCACCTGAGAAAAGGTGCTAGGGATGCTGTCCCACATATAAGAATGAAGGCAAGATAGGACAACATAACATAAAGAAGTTATGTACTCACCATAACATTCTGTGTTTGTTGTCCATCTCACCCTTTATTCTTATGAACCCACCCACCTACCCTCGTCCATATACTCCTAGAGGACGTGGTAGGAAATGTTGCTCTTTCTTTATGTTGGAGACCTTTCACTATTGTTTCTCCTTTACCTGAGGGTACAGTATATCTACTTTCTGTTATAGTTAGCAGCAAACAAAATCTGAGGATTGATACCACTGCATTATGGGATACCTACCTAGCCACGAGCCAACTTAGAGCTTTCGAGCTTTTGTAATCGGCTCCAAACCCACATGTTAGGAATGAAGGGCAAGATGGACAACAAACATAGAATGTTATGGTAAGTACATAACTTCTTTTTTCGTCTTGTGAGGAAAAATCTGCTTTAAGTAACGTAGTTTCTTCTTTTCCATATCACTTTTCATTGTTTGCAGTGTGCGTCTATGACTCTGTTAGTTTTTCCAGGGCTGTTAATGAGATTTTAAATCCTTCCTTGGATTGACACTGTGTTCTGGTCCTCTGCAGCAGAAGTGATCAAAGTATTTGATGAAAGGGGCAAGCTGATATAGGGAATCTCTAAGTTTTTGCAGCCTTCCTTTTCCAAATTCTCCAAAGAATTTTATTTCTCCTCTTCCACTTCTGGCAAAAAAAAAAAAAACAGAATAACAGTCTAAACAGAATTCAGGTAATCATTCATTTAAGAAGAAATGGCAAGGGATTCCAAAATAAAAAGTCTCAAATGTTCCAAAACCAAGGACAGTCCTAGTCTGAATGACTATTCAAGAGATGTTGCGACCCACAACAACCCAATTCTGATTCTCCATTTTTCTCTTTGGCAATAGATTGTTTCAGAAAAATGGGTTCTGAAAATTATTTGTCAAGGTTACAGATGGCAGTGGGAGGAAATTACTTCTTTCCAGGGGGTCATGCCTCATTATTTACATCAGACACTCTTGTTTCTACCTGTTCTTCATCACATGCTGTTTCAAGGAGAGAGAGAACCAGTTCTTCCTTCTCAGGTAAGGAAGGGTTTTATTCAAGAATGTTTCTTAGTGCCAAAGAAAGAAAATGCTTTGAGAACAGATGTTCATCATGCATACAGCTGCAGTCATAACAGATGGGTTCTCCTGCCGTCAGGCGGGTCCTCGGTCAGCCGAATTTCAAAGTCTAGGTCCAGCGTCGGTTGTCGTCACTTCTTCCCTGACATCAGTGCGACAGGGGTATAAAAGAACCAGCCGATGCCATTTTCTTCAGTCTTTCTTGCCGCGCGGTGCCCGAAGCAGAAGCAGTTCGCAAGTGCCGGTCGGCCAGCTCCTGAAATTACAAAAATTTTGCAACCGAAGTCTTCTTGAAAGCTAAGTACCCGTTGGAAACTTTTCTTGCCTCAGACCGATGTCAGACAAAGTTAATAATTGTATTTCATGTGGGAAGCAAATACCGCATAAGGATTTTCATTCCCTCTGCATTCCTTGCTTAGGCCCAGACCACAACGTCTCGGTCTGTCGTTTTTGTGCTACATTCAACAAACGCACCATTAAGCGTCGGGCGGAGTTCGCCCAGCACTATTTTGGCAAAAAATGTAACTATATTATGTCGTCGGATACTCCGACTCCAGTTTTGTCTAAAAAACGCAAAGATAAGGACTGACACACGAGGTCCATGGCCTCTACCGACACCATGCCAAAGCCGACTACAGGTGGTCCGGTTCTCAGCGAGGCGCCTACACAGCCCCTGCCTACCGACGACACTTCATTGGCTGTGTCTTCTGTGCCCGAGGTCGCAGGCTCCTCGGCCCACACCCCGACTACAGATACCGAAGCCACTCTTGGTGGTGAATCTCAAAATGTAGACAGGTCTGCCTCCTCTCAAGGTGTCTTCAGACCTTCCTCTTCTTTTTCTATCAAGGCTTTCACCAAGTCTAAAGCAGCCATGCATTCTAAGAGATAAGCTATACAGGGCCCTTCTCCAGGCCCCATGCCTAAAAAACAGATGCTTAAAATGGCTGAGGATTTGATTTTATCAGGGGTTCTCAACCCCCCCCAGACAAAAGGCCCACAGTGGAGGAAGAATCCCCCTCCTCTGAACAGGCCTCCATTATTTCAGAGCACTCTGATGAACAGGAACATTCTTACTCCCCTTCTGAAGATTCTGATGCAGAGGAGTCCATTCCCTCTGTCTCCCCCCCAGAGGATTACTCATTTGGGGAAACCTTGCATACCTTAAGGGAACACTTTCACTGGGAAGGCCAAGAGTACTCAGATTCCAAGAAAAGGCTTAGGGATTTTTTCTTGCTACCTCAGCACAGGCCTCTGGCTATACCTCCTGTCTTAGACATACTAGATGATGTGTACTCGGAGGCCTGCCTTAACCCAGATTCTTTACCTCCAGCCCCAGTCAAGCCTGACAGGTACTACCGGGTTCCTGACTCACACCAATTTTTATACAAAAGCCATGCGGCTGACCCAGAAACTATCTCACAGCGCCCCAAGGGAATTAAGGCCTCCACTGCTAAAAATCCATTACCTTCAGAGAAAGATTCCAGATCCTTAGAAAGGTGGGGAAAAAAGGTATACACCTCGGCCACCTTAACCATGAGGGCATTAAACTGCCAGTTCCATATGCTAAAGTACCAACAGTTTCTGTTATCACAGTTGAGAAGCAAAATGTCACAACCTGAACAACCAGACTTGAAGGAGTTGTAGGATTTGATGCATAGTGCAGAACAAGTGGGTAAACATACCTTGCAATGTGGTTTTGATGCTCTAGAGGCCTCATGTAGAGCTGCTGTTACAGGATCAGTCATACATAGACATGCCTGGTTCAAGGAGCAAACCTTACCAGATCATGTCAAAGCTAAATTACTAGATGCCCCTCTACAAAAGGATGTATTATTTGGTGTTAAAGCTGAGGAGGTATTAAAGAAAATGGAGGAAAAGGCAAAATCAATGCAAACAGTGAAATATTTTCTATCAGGTACAACCTCCACGTTTCAGTAGAAATTGGCCTTCCAAAAATTGGTCCTTACCAGCCACGGACAGACCCCAAAGAGGTAGATACAGGCGCCCGAGGGGCAGAGGGCAATCTCAAGGATCGTTTAGAGACAGACAATGGCAAGCTCCTACACAAAGAAGTGGTGAGGATAGTTCGCAGCCATTCAGAAAGCAAGCCCAATGACTTTCCCCTTTGCATGCCAAGCAAGGCACAAATGGCAGCACCCTTAGGCGGAAAACTGGCATTTATTTTCAAAAAATTGGCATATTGTCACAAAAGACAAATGGATCCTGGACATTATAAACAGAGGCTACAGATTCCATTTTCACACCCTTCCAAAAATGAGAGGCATGCCAAACCTGCCACACAATCAAAGGGTAGAGGCACAAAGACAAATTTCAGATCTCATGGACATGAAAGCTATTCAAGAGGTACCTACTCACGAACAAGGTCAAGGTTTTTATTCCAGACTATTCCTGGTACCAAGGAAGGGAAAAGATTGGAGACCTATTTTGGACCTATCCATCCTAAACACATTTTTACTCGTACCAAAATTCAAGATGCTCACATTACAGCAGCTTCTTCCCATGCTGGGCAAGGAGTCTTGGCTGGTAACATTGGACCTCAAGGAGGCATACCTGCATGCCCAAACAGACAAAATTGCAGAAGATACCTCAGATTTCTTGCAGGTTCAACCCATTATCAATTCTCTGCGTTGCCCTTTGGCTTATCTACTACGCCCAGAATATTCACGAAATGCCTGGCATCAGTAATAGCCTACTGCAGACTTCAAGGGATACAAATTTACCCATATTTGGATGACTGCCTGATCCAAGCGGACAGCAAGCACATACTTCTGAAACATCTGGCTTTTGTAATAATGTTGTTGAATTCTCTGGGATACACAGTCAACAAAAAGAAATCAAGGCTAATACCCTCTCAGAAAATAATTTTTCCTGGGTGCCAACTTGGACACAAACACCCAGATGGCCTACCTCACACCAGAGAAGCAGGAGCAACTAACTCAATACTTCAGAAAACTATCAAATTTCACCAGGCTGACTGCAAGGAAAATCCTGCAGGCTCTGGGATTCATGGCATCTTGCATCCTACTAATCCCATGTGCAAAACTGCATATGAGGAAACTTCAATGGTACCTGAAAAACCTATGGTCTCAACACAGCCACAGTTTGGAAACAATAATACCACTAATTCCATGTCTTCAAAAGGAATTTCTGTGGTGGGCTCAAGCATGCCAAACAAACACAGGTCTCCCATTCTGCAAGCCTCAAGCAAATCAAGTCATCACAACAGACGCCTCGGACTACGCCTGGGGGGGCGCACATGACAGATCGGTGCATTCAGGGCAAATGGTCCCAAAAAGGAAAGCACCTTCACATCAATCAAAAGGAAATGCTAGCAGTAATAAATGCTATTATAGCTTTCAAAGACCTTCTGCATCCAGGTCAACTATTGATAAGGGCAGACAACACCACAGTAATGTCGTACATAAACAAACAGGGAGGAACCCATTCATACCCCCTATGCAGGCTGGCCATGTCACTTTGGAACATGGCTCTGGAATTACAAATCGAACTTCAAGCACAGTACTTGCCAGGCAAGGAAAACACGCTGGCAGACAACCTAAGCAGAAATATGACAGATCCACACGAATGGAAGTTGCATCCTCAAGTTTTTACAGAGATAATTCAAGCATGGGGAAGGCCAGACATAGATCTCTTTGCCTCCCACAAAAATCACCAATTGACAAAATTCTTCTCAAGGACTTTTCATCCACAGGCCTGGAGAGTGGACGCTCTCTCTTTCATTTGGACAACAATGACAGTTTATGCCTTTCCACCTCTTCCTCTGCTGCCCAAAGTTCTATTAAAAACCAGAGCAGACAGACCAAAGATGATTCTCATTGCTCCAGACTGGCCAAGACAGCACTGGTACCCACTCCTGAGGGGCCTGATGCATTCCCCTCCATGGACCCTACCTCTAATGCCTCCTCTTCTGACTCAGCACAGCTTCAAAACTCTTCACAGTCAGCTGAAAACACTCAATCTGGCCGCATGGAAGATTCCTTAACATCACAATGGACCCTACTCTCCAAGGAGGTGCAGGATGTCATTTTGGAGGCCAGAAGGCCATCTACTAGAAAAGCTTACTCCTCAAAATGGAAACGGTTTTGTGCCTGGAATGAGAAAAAGGGCCAGAATCCTGGAAAACTGAATTTACCTCAAATATTACAGTATCTAGCTGAGCTGCTAAGCAGTGGACTTTCATTCTCCTCCATCAAAATCCATGCCTCAGCCATTTCTGCAGAATACAACACTGATCCACCTTTATTCTCTCACCCCCTCTTAAGACAGTTCCTCAGAGGGGCTAAGAATATAAAACCCCCAAGGAAACAACCAATACCTGCTTGGGATCTCAATTTCATTCTAGAAAAGCTGACCTTGCCTCCTTTTGAGCCAGCTGCCTCAACAGATTTGCAATATTTGTCCTGGAAAACAGCTTTCCTTCTGGCTATCACCTCAGCTCGTAGGGTATCGGAACTACAAGCCCTCATGGCTGTGCAGCCTTTTATCATCTTCCAGGACAGAGTTTCCTTACGAACCAACCCGTCCTTTATGCCAAAGGTGGTATCCAGGGTAGCTTTGAATCAGGCTATACGCTTACCTACCTTTTACCCTAATCCTCAAAACAAAGGGGAGAGACTACTACATTCCTTGGGCATCCACAGACAGCTGCGTTATTATTTGGACAGAACAAAGCCTTTCAGAAAATCAGAACAGCTCTTTGTGTCCTATGCTATAGGAGCTCAAGGGAAGCCAATTTCCAATCAGACAATCTCAAAATGGATAACCCACTGCATACGCTTTTGTTACTCTTTTCATGGTAAAACTGTACCTGCAGGCATCAGATCTCACTCCACAAGGGCCACAGCTACCTCTGCAGCTTTCCTCAGAGGAGTTCCTACCAAAGATATTTTGGAAGCAGCCACTTGGAGTTCTGTGCATACCTTCTCCAAGCACTACCACCTACCATTATACTCCAAAACTAGAGCAGGCTTTGCCACTGCAGTCTTGCAGGGCATTCTGGCTCTTCTTAGTTCCACCTAGTGCCTACCACCCCTTTCTTAGCTTTGGGATTCTACCCATCTGTTATAACTGCAGCTGTATGCACGATGAACATAGTACAGTTTTGTACCTACCATAAATGTAGATGTTCGAGTGCTAATACAGCTGCAGTCCAGGTTTCCCTCCCTCCTTCCCCTCTTGGGACAGGCCTATTGGCTAACACCTCTCATACAACCTGATTGGGGTATTCTTTTATGGTGTATTTGCTTGCAACTACTGTATTTTGATTATATTGCATTGCTTTATTACACAAATTTATGTATTGCCTTCCTTCTGGGGGCACCTGACATCTGGGGCAAGAAAAACTGAAGAAAATGGCGTCGGCTGGTTCTTTTATACCCCTGTTGCACTGATGTCAGGGAAGAAGCGACGACAACCGACGCTGGACCTAGACTTTGGAATTCGGCCGACTGAGGACCCGCCTGATGGCAGGAGAACCCATCTGTTATGACTGCAGCTGTATTAGCACTCGAACATCTACATTTATGGTAGGTACAAAACTGTACTTTCTGGATTTTTCTTTCGTAAACCTCTTTGTGATAGTGCCCTTCTTCTTTTGGCTGCTCCCATTAGGGGTCACCACAGCAGATCAACTGTTTCCAATGTTAAGTTGTCAATCTCGCCTTCATTCTTGCTGGATGGGTTCGGAGCCGATCCTCGGCTCCGTCTCGGCACTTGCTTTAGCTCGAGAACTCCTTTTACCAGCTCGAGGCAACCCTATATCCCATGATGCAAGGCGGAACTACCTCAGATCTCGTTTGCCGCTTAGTGAAAGAGGTCTCCTTTGCCAGCTGAGGTAAGTTTTTTCTTAGTCAAGTAAGAAAAAGTGTAGTTAGGGGTTTATTTTTCCCTGTTAGTGTTAGAGTAGTCTGTAATTTATTACAGCCCTCCCTATTCCCTATTTTCAACCTTTGTGTATAAACTTTTATAAGTTTTTTGTCTAAGGTAGTTTAGTCAGGCCTAGTCCCCTTCTGTTATCCCTTCCTGTGTGTTTGTGTAGGGATTAATTTGTGTGTTTGTTGGGACTGTTTGTGTTCTATCCTCCTAGGATGTCTAAAGAAGGCAAGGTCTCAGGCTTCAAGAAGTGTGACCAGTGCTGTCAGAAAATGTCTTTGACAGACGGTCACACTTCTTGTGTTTATTGCCTGGGGCCTTTGCACCTGCAGGACTCCTGTGCGTTGTGTCATGCTTTTAGCCAGAGAGTCCTGCAGGAAAGGAGGAACAAACTAATCCTCCGAGGTTTACTTAAACCTGAAGGTTCTCCTCCTAAGTCAGGGTCAGGAAAACCTCTTAAGCCACCGAAGGTTCAGGCTACAGTGTCCAAGCCTCCTCCGGTGGCTCCGGCTCCGTCGGAGCCGATATCGGCTCCGGCTGGAGTTGATACTTCTTCTATTCGAGCAGTGGGTTTGGTGCTGGCCGGCTCCGATACCCTGACTACTGTGGCCTTGTCGGCTCCGGCTGGAGCCGACACTGTATCCAGCATCGGAGCCGAGAAATCCTCGGCTCCATCTGGAGTTCTAGGGACTTCGGCTCCGATGGCTTCGACCCGTAAGAGATCTCGGTCCCCCTCTATTATGAGTATCCATTCGGTTCCGGGATCTCCTCTTTTGTCGGAGCGGAGCCATCGGAGCCGATCTTCGAGATCTTCCAGGCTGTCTGACCACGATTTGGAGAGGGTGGTAAGCAGGCTGTTGAAGTCTCAGGCACTGGCCCAAATGCTCCATAGCCCGTCTCAACAGACTTCGGCTATAGCCCCGATTCTTGAGCTTCCTCCTCCGACTCCACACCAGAGTTCGGAGCCGGAGCTTCTTGGGACAGCGACTGTTTCGATGCCGGAGCCGATACATCCTTCGGCTCCGTCGTCTTTGGCTCCGATCTCCTCCTTGAGACCTTCCTTGGAGGGATCCGGTCGCCGGGTTTCCACTGTCGGCTCCGAGGGGGCTAGTGGCATCGGACCCTTGTCCGACCCCGCTCTCCCTCTCGGGGGTTCGGCTTTGGTAAGCTCAGTGCCGACATCGGCCTCGGAGCCTTCTCTCTCCTTGGAGCCGACCATTCCTGTTTCTTCGGAGCGGGTGTGTTCCGGTCTCCCGGGGAGAGGAGCCTTTGAGGTGATGAGGAGTGTCCTGGCCTCTGAGCCTGGTCAACGGTCTATCCCTCTAGCTCCTCCCTCATCAGTGCCTGCAGATGCCTCTTGCCAGCCTCTTGCTCTCAGGCCCAGGGATCCATCGCCCCAGGTTTCCCCACTGGGAATTTCCTCCTCTTCCGAGGTTTCTCCTGACCCTGCAGGGGAACCCCCTCGGAAGAGGACGTGTAAGAGGAAACACACAGACTCCCCTGAGTCTACTACATCTGATACCGACTTAGATGAGTCGGAGGGTTCCCCACGGTCCCCCTCTGAGGATGTCTCCTTTTCAGACATCCTTGAGCTCCTCAAACAGAGGGGGAATTGGCCCTCCATTGACCCCTCCGAGGATGAGTCGGTATACCTGGAGGCTTTTGGATCCCGACCCTTCACCTCCTGGGTGTCTCCGCCTTTCGACCCACTCATGCAGGTAGTGGCTCGAAAGGCGTGGCTCCAGATTCTGTGGAACCTGTCCTCAGGAGACCATCCAAGTTCATTACAGCCCCGTCGGATAAACAGTTCCTTTCCAAGCGTGTCTCTGTGGATGCTATGGTGGTGGCGGCGGCCACTAAGAAGGAACTGGCGGATCCTTCAGTACCTGTCCATCCTCCTAATAAGGATTCTAGGACCATGGACAGGTATGGAAAGCGGATGTTTTCTTCAGCGACCTTTGCTATGCGTTCGCTGAATTACCTTTGTCACTTCACCAGGCTTCAACGAGATATTCTCAAAGAACTGGGTGAAGTAGTCCAGGATCCTTCTGCTGCTGGAGCTCAGGAAAAGATTGCCTCACAGCTTGCTATCCTGAATTCCATATCTAACTCCTCTATGCGGCTCATATCTTATGCGGCCGATGGAGCGAGCAGGGCCGCAGGCACAGGAGTTGCTCTTAGACGCCAAGCCTGGATGCGGCTGTGTAATTTTGCGGACCCCTTTAAGGCGTCCTTCACTAATACCCCCTTTGACGGTTCGGCTTTGTTCGGGCCTCAAGTGAAGGATACCTTGACCAGGTGTGAGCAGGACGGTAAGACTCTTTCTGCCGTTGGAGTCCAGTTTTCCACTCCTTCTAGACCATACCCCAAGGGTCAGAAGGGGAAGATGTGGTTCCGTAAAGCCCAAGGAGCTACACCGGACACACGTGGTCAGTTTACCCCAGAGGCAGAGGGGTAACAATAATACGCCGCCCTAGAGGCAGGGGGGGTCCTCAGAACCAGGGCAACAGGGAGTCTCTTCCTGAGAAGCCCTTTCAGCATCCCTGAGGTGTTGCCCGACTGTCCACCCTTGGAGGCAGTCGGGGAAGGATTTCACTGTACCCAGTAGCCTGGCAATCCCTATCCCAAGAGAAGTGGGTACAGTCGATTATATCCGAGGGTTACAAGATCCCCTTCGTAAGGTTTCCCGTACCTCTACAATCCCTTCCAGACATCTCACCCGGTCAAAGGGATTTGGCAGAACAGGAGGTTTCAAAACTCCTAGAAAAAAGGGCCGTCCAGACAGTGCCGGCAGACCAAGTAGGATCTGGCGTCTACTCAAGATTCTTTTTGGTCCCCAAAAGGACGGGAGAGTGGAGACCAATATTAGACCTCAGCAATCTCAACAGATTTGTCAAAAAGGCAAGATTCGGATGGTCACGCTTCAGTCCATTCTGCCCTTTCTGGGCAAGGACAGCTGGATGTGCTCTATAGACCTTCAGGATGCGTACTATCACATAAAGATTCACAGGCGCTCCAGGAGGTTTCTCCGCTTTCGGCTAGGGGCCAGTCATTACCAATTCAGAGCCCTGCCCTTTGGCCTCACTTCAGCCCCCAGAGTATTTACCAAATGCATGGCAGTGGTCACAGCTCACCTGAGACATCTAGGATTCCAGGTGTTTCCTTATTTGGACGACTGGCTCCTCTCCGCCACCACCAAGTGTCAGCTTCTTCAGTCCAGAGACTACACCCTACAGCTTTGCCAAAATCTGGGAATTTCAGTAAATTTCGTAAAATCTTCTCTGCTGCCTTGCCAATCTATCACCTTTATAGGCGCAGAGTTAAATACCGTCAAAATGTTAGCCAGACTAACAGATCAAAGAATTCTGGACATCCAAAAATTTGTTCGGCTTCTGTTACAAAGCAAAAAAATCAAAGCCAGGTTTGCCCTGAAAGTTCTAGGTCTAATGGCTGCGGCCATTGTTCTTCTACCACTGGCTCGCTTTCACATGCGTCTCCTGCAGTGGATGCTTTTCACGCAGTGGTCGTATCACGATCTTCCGATGAGACACGAGATCTTAGTGACACAATCTTGCAGGGCTCATCTGGTCTGGTGGATATCTTCCCCTCTTCTTCATCAGGGCCGACCCTTTGTTCCCCCTCCTCCAGTTGCCACAGTCACCACGGATGCCTCCTTGATCGGGTGGGGGGGCATTATCAGGGCAGGATGGTCCACGGGACGTGGCAACCCATAGAATACCATCTGCACATAAATGTCCTGGAGATGAGAGCAGTGCTTTTAACGTTGCAAGCCCTCGACGACTTTCTTCCCACGGGGACTATTGCAGTACAGACGGACAACATGTCCGTAGTCTGGTACATCAACAAACAGGGCGGAACCAGATCCTATCCCTTATGTCGAGAAGCTCTCAGACTTTGGCAATGGGCGATCTCTTCTCAGCGGTTTCTGATAGCAACGCACATCCCTGGCAGGTCCAACCTATTGGCGGACAGGCTAAGCAGATCTATTCTCATGCCTCACGAGTGGTCTCTCAGTCAATCTGTAGTGGATCAGATTTTTCTGAAGTGGGGCACTCCTTGTTGCGATCTTTTCGCTACCCCTCAAAACAACAAGTGCCCAGACTATTTCACTCTATTTCCCCTTCCAGGCCAACCCCTGAGAGACTCTCTAACCCAGGATTGGCCTCGGGGACTTCTCTATGCTTTTCCTCCCTTTCCATTGATTCCACAAGTCATTCAGAAAGCCACCGTTTTGAGAGCCAAATTGATCCTCATTGCCCCATATTGGCCTCGACAAATTTGGTTTCCATCTCTGCATCGTCACCTTCTGGTGCAGCCCTGGCATCTGGACCCAGTTCCGGATCTTTTGATCCACCAGTCGGGTCAGCAGCACCGGGCCATTCATTCTCTCAACCTCACTGCTTGGTTGCTCCACTTCCTTCCTAGCCAGGCTACCAATGATTTCTGACTCAGTCAGAGACATTTTAGTGTCCTCTTTGAAGTCGTCCACTAGGACTGTTTATGCTAGCAAGTGGCGACGGTTTTCGATTTGGGCAAACTCCAGAAATATAGATCCGTTTACTGCTCCCGTACATTCTGTTTTAGATTTCCTAGCGGAGGTTTTTCATTCGGGATCCTCTTCTTCTACAGTCAAAGTACAACTGGCTGCCATTTCCAAGTATCATGTTGGCTTGCATGACAATAACATCATGTCTCATAGATTATGCAAGGCCTTTTGAGAGGAGTTTTTCTCCTAAAACCACCTATAAAGCATCCTCCTCCGCAATGGGATCTAAACTTAATGTTAGCATCCTTGATACTACCTCCTTTCGAACCATCTGCTTCATGTTCTTTGAAGTTATTGACGTGGAAAACTATATTTTTACTCGCTGTCACTTCTGCTAGAAGGGTTTCCGAGATTCAAGCTCTCTGTATTCGTTCACCTTATTTGGTTTTTCATAAGGACAGGGTATCGTTAAGAACTAACCCTTCCTTTCTCCCCAAGGTTGTATCTCAAACCAGTATTAACCAATCTATAGAATTACCTGTCTTTTTCCCTAACTATTCTGACAGAGCTGAACAGAAATTGCATTTTTTGGATGTCCATCGTCAGCTCAGGTACTACTTGCATAGGACTAAACAAATTAGAAAATCGGACCAATTGTTTGTCTCTTATGCAGAAAACAGGTTAGGTCTTCCAGTTTCTAAAGTGACCTTATCCAGATGGCTGACTTCCACCATTTCCTATGTGTACTCTCTCAGAGGCAAACAACTACCTTCTAAGCCAAAAGCACACTCAACCAGGAGTCTATCCACTTCTGCAGCTTTTCAGGATAGACTTCCCATTGATACCATTTGTGCAGCAGCTACTTGGGCCACGCCTCATACCTTTGTTTCTCATTACAAGTTGGATTTGGCCTCCAGAGATAGGGCCAGTTTTGGTTCCACAGTTCTCAAGAGTCTGTTCCATTGAGCCACCGGGTATACAGGTGCTAGGGACTCGGTCCCATCCAGTAAGAATGAAGGTGAGATTGACAACTTAACATTTAGAAGTTATGTACCTACCATAACGCGTTCCATGTTAGTTGTCTTCTCGCCTTCTTTCTTAAGGCCCTCCCTCCTTCCCCCTGGCCTGGACAGATCTTGAAGAGTTCCTATTAGTTTGTTTCCTCTGGATCTTTGTTGTGAGGACTTCTTTTAGGAAACTTTGTTCCTAATTTGGTTAGGATAACCTTTAGCAGGGTAAGTTAGCTGCCAAACGAGATCTGAGGTAGTTCCACCTTGCATCATGGGATATAGGGTTGCCTCGAGCTGGTAAAAGGAGTTCTCGAGCTAAAGCAAGTGCCGAGTCGGAGCCGAGGATCGGCTCCGAACCCATCCAGCAAGAAAGCAGGCGAGAGAAGACAACTAACATGGAACGTTATGGTAGGTACATAACTTCTAATTTCTTCCTGTCCTCTGCATCTTGCTCTGTCACACCAACCACCTGCATGTCCTCTCTCACCACATCCATAAACCTTATCTTAGGCCTTCCTCTTTTCCTGTTACCTGGCAGCTTCATCCTTAGCATCTTTTTCCCAATATACTCTGCATCCCTCCTCAGCACATGTCCAGACCAGTGTAATTTGCCTCTCTGGCTTTGTCTCCAAACCTTCCAACCTGGGCTGATCCTCTAATATATTTATTCCTAATCCTGTCCATTCTCGTCACACCCAGTGCAAATCATAACATCTTCAACTCTGCCACGTCAAGCTCTGACTTCTGCCTTTTTGTCAATGCCACTGTCTCCAACCCATATAACATAGCTGGTCTCTCTACCGTCTTGTAGACCTTCCCTTTCACTCTTTCTGGTACTCATCAGTCACGAATCACTCTTCTTCACCCACTTCATCCTGCCTGTACTGTCTTCTTCACCTCTCTTCCACACTCACTATTACTCTGAACTGTTGATCCCAAGTATTTAAACTCATCCACCTTCGCCACCTCAACTCCCTGCATCCTCACCATTCCTCTAATTCAAAATTATATCACTTCACAACCTGTTGCATCTTCTTCCTCTTTTAAGTTTTCAGGTAAAAATAGACTTAAAAGATGCTTATCATTGCATTCTTACACAAGCAGACTTCAGATGTTTCTTAATGTTTTGCATGTATGGATCACATTATTAGTTCTCTGCCTTATCCTTTGGACTATCCATTGAACCAAGTATGTTCACAAAGTGCCACCTCTAATTATAGCTCATTGCAGGCTACAGGGTATCTACAATTTTTTATATTTATATGACTTGCTTATCTTTGCAAACTGTTTTTTGAAGTGTCAGAAATATTTCTCTTGATCTCTTACACAAGCTGGGATTCTAGGAGAACTTTCAAAAGTCTTTCTTGACTCCCTCATACAGGATTTTGTTCTTGGAATGTGAATCAGGCACCATAGTTCTAAGAGCTTTCTTCCACAGGAAAAAATACATCTTTATTTAGATGCGTTTCTAAGGTTTTCTCTTTAAACTTTGATCACTGAATGGGAACAACTCTGGAATCTGGGTCTCGTGGCATCTATGATTCTCATGATACCCCTGGCAAGACTCCACATGAGAAAGATACAGTGGTATCTGGAATCTCTTTGGTCCCAGCATCAAAACCCTTTTTCTTTTCAAATACCAGTGTAGGGGGTTGTCAGAAAAGATGTCTTTCCATGGAGATAACAGATATCCTTAAATCAAGGTCTCCCCTTCTCCCTCACTGCACCAAAGCAGTTGGTCACTGCAAATGCTTCGGACTTTGCTTGGGAAGCAGTTTCAGAAGGGATAACAGTGCGAGGGGGTTGGGACACCAATGACAGGCACAAGCACATAAATATGTAGCAGATGCTTGCCCTAATCAAGGCACTCAACTTTCTGAACCATCTTTGGTCACCAGGACCTTTTCAAGTGGTTACAGACAGTACCACATGTATGTGGTACATCAACAAGCAAGGGAGGACCAGGACATACCTTCCTTGCATACTAGCCATTTTGGCTGGTGATACAACTTCAGAGCACAGTCTCAATCTGCAGGCATCGTACATTTTGCCAGAGAAAATTTTGTGGCAGACAGCTGAGTAGGACCAAGACAGATCCTCACAAATGGAAACTAGATCAGAGGGTCTTCCAAGATTTGATGGATCTTCCAAGATTTGATCCATCTGTAGGGAGTTATTCAAGTAGACATTTTTGCCTACTCTCTGAACAATCAACTGGCAACATTCTGTTCCAGAACTCCATGCAAGAAGGCCTGGAAGACAGATGTCTTTTCTGTTCTTTGGACTGGAATATTCCTGTTTACCTTTCTACCAGTATCCAGGGTACTTCTGAAAATGTATAATGAATCTCTAAGTGTCTTTGTGGTGACTCTCCTCTGTATCCAGCAGCAATGGTTCTACCTTCTTTTGGAAATGGCAAGGGACAATTGCCACAAGCTTCCTCACAGACTGGATCCACTCACACAAGAGCAGGGGTATTTGATACACCTCAGCATCAGTCATCTTCAGTTGACTGCCTGGATGATAAGGTCCTAATTCCTTTTAGGCGCCAGTTTAATGAGGATGTGCAGTGGGTACTAATGTAAGTAAGAAAGCATACTACTAGAAAATTATATAATAGCAAATGGAAAAAGGTTTTCTAATTGATGATAACATGATAACTAGCACCCATTCAGGACTTTGTTGTTCACTTGTTATACAACATTTGTGAGAGTTACTATCCTATGATCTTTCTTATTCTTTTGTCAAGGATCATTTATCGGCCATGTCAGCATGTCTGCCTATGGATCTTTCACTTTCAGTACAGTATCATGTCAAGATGTTCTTGAAAGGGGTTTTGCAAAAGAGGCGTCCAACAAAACCAGTGGCCCCTCCTTGAGATCTTAATTTAGTGTTAGAAAAGCAAACAGTTGCTGCGTTTGAACAAGCTAGTCTGGC
Organism: Protopterus annectens; assembly: GCF_019279795.1. Classification (NCBI taxonomy): domain Eukaryota; kingdom Metazoa; phylum Chordata; order Ceratodontiformes; family Protopteridae; genus Protopterus; species Protopterus annectens. The sequence goes on from NC_056750.1 coordinate 556,636,038, forward strand.
TGATTTGAGGTTCTTAACATGGAAGATAGTTTAACTGATCTCTGCATGAAGTGTATTTGAGTTGCAGCCTCTTATGGTGAGTCAACCTTTGTCATTTTCCATAGGGACCAGATTTTGACAACTAATACTCCTTTTATGCATAACATGGTATCCAAGTTTACTTTAAGCTAAACTATCTCTCTCTTTTCTTTCCTGTACCTAAAAATGAGGGAGAAAGGATACTGTATACCTTGAATGTTCAGAGATAACTCTGGTACTATATCGACAGAGCTAAATCTTTCAGATCTTCTGATCAAGTGTTCATTTCTTATGAAGGTAAGAAGAATGGCCAAACCTGTGTCAAAACAGACTATTTTCAAATGGTTGTCTATTACCTTTTGTTGTACTTACCATAACAAATCTATTCCAAGTGGGGTCAAGGCCCAGTGTGTCAGAGCCTCAACTTAATCTGTGGCTTTTTGGAAAGCATTGGATTCTAGAAGTATTTTACAAGTGTCAGTTTGGTCCTCTGTACATACTTTTGCAAAGCAATTTAGGCTTGATTCCTTCTGGAGGACTAGATCAGGTTTGCTAGGACCATTTTTCAGGAGGTCCTGGACCATTCCACCTCTCAAATGTAATTAGCAAGGGTTATCTACCCATATAGCTAAGGCTATTGCAGCAGTGATCAATATGATGAACGTAGTACAGTTATTTAAGTTGAACTTACAGTAATAGTAGATGTTCGAATGATTGCTGCTGCAATAGCCACTCCCTCCATTCCTCCTTTCTTTTTTGGTGTGTTTTTATGCCAGGGTTTGGATGTTTATTTTTTGTTGTTCCTAGTGTTGTCCTTTTAGGGCTCAGTCTCCCTCTCTGTGCTGGCAGAAAAGCTCTGAAGGGATTCAAGCCCAAACTTGTCTTTTAATCACTTCACCTTGAGCTGCTTGGCAGTTTGGGTATGTGGAAGATGCCCTGAAACTGTGGAAGCAGTCCATCTGTTATATCCTTGACAGGATATAACCCATATAGCTAAAGCTGCGAGGCAGTGATTATTCAAACATCTACTATTATGATAAGTTCAGCTTACACCACTGTATCTGTCTTTAATTTCTAGCAGGATGGCCATTGCATATTTAAAGAAGCAATGCCAATTTAACAGCTTCCTTAGAAGTCTTTGCCTTCAGCCATCAGAGACTCTACTTTTCCAAAATTCAGCAAAAAATCAAAAAACACCTACTCAAAACAACCAAATGCCATTGTTTTACAAATACTATAATAACATAAACTCCTTGTAAAGCAAGTATCTTGGAACTTTTCATAATATCTGTGAATTTCTCTAGTAAGAAATCATTAATTTAAACTACATAACTTGACACACTTGATCTTCACCTACTTAATCAGATAACTGGTCGTATGCTTAAATAACTTTACAAGTACACTTATCTGTAGCACATATTGCTACTCAACACACATTTCTAATCTGACCCATCCCACTTTACATACTGCTTGGATTTACTTTTTAATGCTTTGTCATCTGCCTATTTACTACCCTGTCAGTACAAGATGGGATCTTTCTAGCATCCTAAATACTTAAGCCGTGCAGATTTCCATCCTCAGGTGCACGAGTAGCATGTTCTTTTACTTTGCCAAATTGTCTGTTTTATTACATGTTGTCTCTTTGTTGTGTGTGTGTTTATTGTATATCTGGGTTGAGCCTAAAACAGGCCCTGGTGGATGAATACATTCTAAGGCTTTTGAACAAAGCCAAAAATAAAGGGCTAATTTTAAATATTGCTCTTAAAAATTTAGAATGTTACTAAAATAACAGGTATGGCAGCTGAAACTGAAATGTCTGTCAATATTTACTGACTTTAATCCTCAGTGATTTGTTGTAACACCACAATTTCATGAGGAACAGATCACAAATATAATGTAAAAATCTGGGCATTCTGCAAGTTCTGGACAGTTAAGAGGTTTAAATCAATACCCCTGTCAACAAATTGAAAGAAATATTGGGTAGGATTCAGAAAATATGTATAACAGATTGATGAAGCTTTCATTGAGCTAGTGACACTTCGGTATGATGTAATCATACATTTCAAAAAGAAGGCTCTAAGTAAAGCCCTGATGAATAATTTATTAGTTTGGGACTGAAATTTAAAAGCCTAGACATGCTATGATGAATAACATATTCGTTTGGGACTGAAGTTCCTCCACAACAGAAAGAAGCAGCATAAACCCACTGCCAGCTATGGGAGTACAGCAAGGAAGCATCCTAGGTCAACTCCTATTCTCATTTTTTAATAATCTCCCTTGGGTGATATCTTACCTAAGTAACATACTGTATTTTGATGGTATTGTCATCACTAGATCATCCTTATCACACACAGAAATTTCTGAACTTTTACAACATGATTTTATGCTGCTGTGGAACTGGATGTGCTGCAACAAACTTGTCCTAAATAGCAAAAACAACCTTAGTTATGTTATTTGGCACCAACAGAGGACTGTTGTCAGCTAAACCTCTTAGTTTTGAGGACCCCCTTCACCAGCCCTTACCATATGTCAGCAAACAAAAATGGTCTAGGTCTTCTAGTTCAGTCACTTTCATTTCCACTAATGTTGAAGCACAAGCACAGAGTGCCCTGTCTTCATTTAGAGCTGCATATAAAATCTGAAACCTTCTGACAAAGGAAGCAAGGCAAGCTGCTGACATTGCTGTGCTACCTCCCAAGCTTGAATATGCCCTCCCCTTTATCATATTATATTCCCCCCAAAACTCAAAGCTGCTTCAGTGAACAGAAAACAAAATTTTACACTTTCTACAACTTATTCCACATTCAGAACACCAATGCCTAACCCTAAAAATATAGCTATCTTCATGTAGCGATAAGAGCTTCTTTTGCTAAACATACTGACTTCTAAGTTTTTCCATGATTGCCATGCCTTTCCCCACTTAAAAAATCTCCTATTTCAGAGGAATCATTCTACTCTGTATGAAGCACAGACCCCAGCCACCTTATTAGACCACCTTATATCCTAGCTTTTGCCAAGAAAGAATTTACCAAACTAGTTTGAGAATATTGGAACAAAATCCCATAGGACATCAGGACGTCTGCCACCATCATAGATTTTAGGAAAGCTCTGAACAAACATTCCAAAGACTTCTTTCACTGTCACTGTTTTGACAGTCATAGATAATCCAGCACACACCATTCTAAACAGCTGGTTCTCAGCATCTTTTTCTGTAATGTACATGGCATTCATTTTTCCACAGTTTCTCCATACTTCCCTATTTCCTTCTTCCACCTAACAACTCCTTACCTCTTAATTTAGTAAAATATCCCACATTCAGGCTTGACTCCCTTATGCCTACTCTGATTCTCACTTTTCTGCACTCATCACTTATTCCTTCACTCCATCTCACTCCTTTTTCTTAATTGTATGTCTAGGTAACTATGCCTAACACATAGCACATGCTAATATACTGTACCCCATTTCATTTCAGTAACTATATATTTTCTGTAAAGGTTTTGTATATAATTTATTTGTTGTGCGGCTGTTGTATTGTATGTATCTGCGAACAACGTATTTCATGATTCTGTTACTATTATAACTACTTCCTCTAGCTCAACCGACTCATATCTGAAAAGGCTCTTTAGACCAACACACCTAACTACTGTATAAATCAGTAAGCCCTTATTCCACAATAAGTTCAGCCTGACCATTTGAGAATCTTTTGAAATTCCTTTGGTTTTGTGAAACTGCTGAAATGAGCAGTCAATCGTAATGGAATATTTGAAGATGGCAAGCAAGCAGATCATAGTTCATATAGTTCAAAAATGCATTAAAAGTATAATTGCATGGGCAGACTTCCAGAGAGCTTGTAACCAGTGCAGCTGCACCATACAGGAGGTGTGTGTGTGTGTGTGTGTGTGTGTGTGTGTGTGTGTGTGTGTGTGTGTGTGTGTGTGTGTGTGTGTGTGTGTGTGTGTGTGTGTCAGTCATATATGCATCTTGGCTGTTGCAGTTTGTAGTAATTTAAGCTTTTGAAGTTTTACCCAAAGTCCCTAGATCTTGGACAACAAAGCTAAGCCTGTTTATAGGGTGCACTGTGATGTATATTTCATCAGCAAGTATAGCTTGCTTAGGATTTTTGAGGTACTACACTGAATTTTTAAAGTCACGCATCAAGGGAAAAGAAAGGGAGTATATTGATTTTCTATGTTGCTTATGCACACTAGGCCAGGTTTTAAGAATTTCAGTCGGTCTTCGTATGTTTTTTCATGTACACCTGTTTGATTACATTTATAGTATAGATGGGAGAGACCGTTAAGGTTCTTGGGTACTAAAAAGGTCAACAATAATATAAAAGACTATCTGAAACATTTCCTCATGTGGCATCAGTTTATTGTGCAAGATTTCAGTTTGTTGTCATTCTTTTGTCTTTGATGGGTAAATGTACCAGACACCTTGCATTGGTCATCATCATCAACCCCCTTTTTCCCATTTTTTTTTTCTACGGTATTGTGTTAACTGTCGCCATCTCTGTCGATTTAGTGCCACACTCCTGCCTTTTTCAATGCTCATGCCTGACTGTCGCAAATCTTTTCACACAATCCATCCACCTCTTTGCTGGATGTCCTTGCGTCCTCTTACCTCTCCCTATCTGTCCCAAATCTTCCTCATCAGATTGTCTTCTGTTTTTTTACACATGTGCCCATACCACAGTAATCTGTTCTCTTTGATCTTTTCTGCAATTGGAGCTACTTTGGCTTCTGCTCTTATGTCCTCATTTCTTTGTCTGTCCCACAGTGTGGATCCTACCACCTTTCTCAGGCACTTAATTTCCATCACCTCTAGCTTCTTCAACTGTTCTGCCTTTACTGCCCAGGTTTCTGTACCATACAGTAGTATTGGTCGCACCACTGTCTTGTCCACCTTACTTTTCAGCTTCTTTGTCATTCTTCTGTCATAGACTACACCTGATACTCTGCCATTTGGCTGCAGTCCCTCTGATTCTAGCTTTGACCTTTTCATTCAAACTGCCCTTCTCCTCAACCACCCCTCCCAGATACTTGAAGCTGTTTTCCTGTTTAACTATCTTCCATTCTATCTCTCTTCTCAGCTTCTTTTGATTTCCCCAATTTACTGCCATTACCACCATCTTATCTGTGCTTAGTTTCATCCCATGTTTCTTCAAATTTACATTCCATTCTCCTATCCTTTGTTGGAAGTTATAGCTCAGAGTCTTCCTGTACTGTCACATCATCTGCATGCAGCAGGTGTTTTGATCTGTCCCCTCCAACCTCTTTGCTAATGTAGTCCATCACCAGTATGAACAGCAGTGGGCTCAGAGCTGAACCATGGTGTACACCCACTCCCACTGGGAACCGCTTTGTGAGGCCAAACACTGTTCATACTTGAGTCACTAGGTCCTTGTACATAGCCTGCGCTAATTCTACCAATGTTTCTGGGACTTCAAACCACCGCAATTCTCCCAGATCAGCTTTCTTGGGACCTTGTCATATGCTTTCTCCAAGTCTTGGAATGCCCAGTTGGACTCTTTCCTCATCTCTAGCTTCATCTTAAGTATGGCTTAATAGTTAAGATCTTCGCATCCCATGCACAAGGTACAAGGCTCAATTCTGACATCTGACCAATGCCTGTTTGGAGTTTGTATATTTTCCCCATGTCTCCATGAGGTTTCTCCCATGTCCGAAAAACATGCTGAGTGTTTCCATCTCAAACTCACCAATGAATGGAGCTGTGGGCAGCAGCACAGACTCTACATGGTGCCCCATAGGGGGAAGAGTTGTACAGACCAACTGCTTTGGGAATCTGCTGCGGTGCGCAGTATCCTCAAGATAGGAGAACACAGATTACAGACTGTACGCCATGGCAGGGATAGCCACTCGACTGTGTAAAATATGGCTGTAGGTGATTCAGTCATGTTGACCTTGCATTGGTATTATGTTATATGAAAACTGCATTAAGATTTTGCCTGTTGTCAATGACAGCTTTTGTATTAGTCCAGATGAAATAGCAAACTGTCAGAACACATCAGTATCTTTTTGTAAGAACATTTTTATTAATGTAACATAATTACAATACACACACGCACACACACACACACACACACACACACACACACACACACACACACACACACACACACACAAATTCAGCATTACATACTGTTATACAATGTTAGGAATTGAATTGTCAATGTAATTGTTAAAGAAAATTCAAAGATCAGTTCACATAAGGTTCAGCAAGGCATCTTTATTACTTGCAGCAAGGAGACACAGCATGTAGGTACAATGTTTGTCTGATTTTCAATAGCTCAGCCTGCTGTTTTTGTACAGTTCTTTGCACATACACTATACAGTTCTCTGCACGTACACAGCAGGTGCATATCAGTTATTTGCTGACTTTTACAAAAACATCTTTCAGAATTTAGCTTGTCCACAGGGCTTGCCCTGTCAAACCCAGTTTCTGAGTTATGGTCCTGTAACTGTCTCTTCCTAACACAACACTTATCTGTTGCTAGTGTGAGGCCCCTATCTCAACATTCCACAGCAAGAACAACAGACTTTTAGGCATCAGCAGCTTTTACAGAGACCACCAGTATTTACACATTTTACATAGAATAAATGTATTAACTCTTAACTCTCTAAGTGCAGAATTGTACACTATACTATTTGTACATTTCACTAACATTTCCCCCCTTTTAATACTTTATTCTTATTGTTTAATGAGTCTAAAGCAAGTCCATTTCATCTCTTGACCATTTCCACCCAGGGCCTTGCAGTCAGAGAGTCATTCGGTTTAGGCTCAAGTAAACAATTCTTCCGCCTCCACTTTTAGTAGTTCTTCATATTCAGTACTTTGTTGGTACAAGGTCTTTGAGACTTAGGCATCTATAGTGCTTTTTACTAGTTCACGCATGCAGGGGACGCAGCAGCATCCACAGAACATCAATATCGCTGCTCCAACGCAAATGACGATCAACAGATTCATCAGGACACTGCCCCAGCCCCCAAAGCATTTCTGGAAAAAGTCTGTTAAAGGATTTTGACCTGGCTTGGTCAAGGCAGATACTTGCTGAATCACTTCGAGATGGCTATCTATTTCGTGTTCATTGTCGGGGATAAACGAACAGCATTCCTCTTGGATTAATGCGCAAGTACCTCCTTTTGCCGCCAGGGCAAAATCGAAAGCCATACGATTTTGAAGCACTACTGCTCTCATAGCGGTTAGTTCATCTGTCACTAATTCCAAGGCTGAAAAGGTTGCATTGCTCAAAGTTTCAAGCAGCTTGGACAACTTTCTCAGTTCCCAAATCGATTTTACCGCTCCGTACTGAGGTAGTATGCCAGCCCATGATATGACGTCATCACCAAGAGCCATATGGGACAGTCCTTTGTCACTGACCTGAGCCAGATCATGGTGCTATATCCATAATGCATCGATTTGGCCTACTGGATTAGTAGGTTTTTTAACTTCTCGAACATTTCAGATTTTCCCTCGAGGTAAAGTTAATGTGTGTCGTATAGCTGGAACTAGGCAGCCCAAAAAGCATCTTCTGAACCACTTTCTTGGTAGCCATTTATATGGTTTTCTTCCACACACAGAATAACAATCTTCCACTTTAAAGCTGATGTTGATAAACTCGAAGTGATCCCCAAAATCCTGCTGTCCTCGGAACATTTTCCAATAGACAGTTTCCATTTCCTGGACAAAGTTGACTGTAGAGTTATTAACAAGTTTTCTTATAGATGAGAAATTTGCCACACAACCCAACTTGTATGCAGTGCAGTTATAAACCACTGTTTTGTTACAATGGCTCCGTCCTACCCTAGTTTTATCAAGTTTCTGAAAACACACAGTTCCGTTTTGACGGAAGGCCAGCTGTAAGGCAACCGCATTTGCAGACGTAATATTAGCTGTGTTGCTCAACAAGCTTGTCCATGTCTCAGTAACATTTAGTGGAGACGCTACTAAAGGTAATCCTCCATGTGCAATTGGTATAGCTGCACATATCCAACAATTATAGACAGTAAGGGTATCTGCATATGCTTACTTGATAGCCTGATATGTGTTGAAAGCAGGATGCCATGCTGCACGCTTGCTAGGTTCAGTAAATGTGGCGGAAAAGAGAAATGGCCATAGCAGAAAAACAATGACCACAATTACAGTCAATGAGATTACCACACAATATTTTTGTGGAAAGGGTTGTCGTTCCAGTGTTCTGTTTCCTTCGGTTTTCCCAAAAGGATGGAATTCAACTTTCTTTGATGCAATCATGTCACTTAATCTGGGTATTTTTATCTTATTCTCTACCCTATAGGACCTTAGCACCGATGATTGCTTCACTGGGTTTGAGATGGATCAGTTCCTATTGATCTGACCCCCCTTTGTAGCCAGACTTTTGTGCTTAGGGTCCCGATGGAGAGGTAAGATCTTTACCCAGTTCGAATTTCTTCACTAACTTGCAGTGTGTCAGATGAATCCACGAAGCTCGCTCTGCAATCTTGACTGCGGTCGGTGTCGAAAGAAGCACCTGGTAGGGACCTTCCCACTTCGGTGATGCCCAGTTCTTCCTCTTCATGATCTTGATCCACACCCAGTCTCCTGGAGTTACTGTTATTTCTGGTGCCTTAGTCTGCTCTGAACCTGAAACAGAATTAGACTCCAACAGATGTTTAGAATTTAACAGATTCTTCATATATTCAGCTAATGTAAGATCAGCTTCCTGGTCTGAAGGCATGAGAGGTTTCCACTGGGGTGTACAATATGCCCTCCCATACAGTTTCTCATATGGGGTCAGCCCTTTTGCTGAGGGAACTGTTCTCATGTTCAAGAGTGCCAGGGGTAAACAGTACAGCCAGGTTTTCCCAGTTTCAGCCATTAATTTCCTCAGTTTGCTTTTAAGTATACCATTATGTCTTTCGACCAACCCTGCAGACTGAGGATGATAAGCACAGTGATTTTTTAGAGAAATACCAAAAAACTTACTTAGCTGTTGTATAGTTTGATTTACAAAGTGTGTTCTGTTGTCACTATATATTCTCTCCGGAATGCCAAACCTAGGAACAATTTCTTTCACCAGAACCTTTGCTACCGTAGCTGCATCCGGGTTCCTGGTTGGAAAAGCCTCCACCCACATTGAGAACATATCTATAATGACAAGGCAGTACTTCTTATTTTCACATTTATTTAACTCTATAAAATCCATGCAAATGGTGTGAAATGGGTATGGAGGTGTGGGGAAATTCCCTTGACTGGGCCGCACTGCTCCTTGTGCATGATATTGATTGCAAATCTGACATGCTAAAAAAAAAATTTTTAGAGTAGTTTGAAAATCCATATGCAGTGAACACCTGATTCACTATCTGTACCATCCCCCCTGTTGAGACATGGCATTGCCCATGGCTCAATAATTCTGCATATCGAAAAAGATTAGAAGGTAATATTGGTTTCCCTTCTTTTGAGATGTACAAACCGTCTCTGAAGACAACCCCCTGTTTTAACCAACACCTTTTTTCTACCTGTGTGGTCAATGATTGCATTGTTTGTAGCATGTCCAAATTTAAACTTTCAGAGTGTTCTAAATCTTCTACAAGGTGTAAACAAGTTTCTGCGGCTGCTTGCTTTGCAGCAGTGTCAGCTCTTGAATTACCTTTTAAAATAACATCCTGCTGTTTTGTGTGAGCTGGACATTTGCAGATAGCTAAACACTGAGGTAATTGAATGGAGTTTAAAAGATCCAATATGAGCTGTGCATGATTTATGGGTTTACCAGTTGATGTAATCATACCTTGGTTTTTCCATTGCTGTGCAAACACATGCACCGTAGAAAAAGCATATTGACTGTCAGTAAAAACATTTGCACGCTTACCTTTAGGTAAAGTACATGCACGAGTGAGTGCAATCAATTCTGCCACCTGTGTGGACAAATGTGGTAAGGGTTTTGCCTTGATAACCTCTGTGTCCGATACTACAGCATAGCCCACTAGGTTCTGTCCTGCTGGGTTCTTTTTGCATGAGCCATCTACATAATATGTCAGATCAGCATCTGTTAAAGGTATATCTGTGAGGTCTTTCCTAGGTAATGTTGTCTGCTCGATCTCCTGCAGGCAGTGATGTGAAGTACCATCTACAGGGGTAGGGAGCAGAGTTGATGGATTCAGGGTTGTGCACCGTACAATTGTCATGCGAGGCTGGCTCAGCAAAACAGTCATGCAGGAGAGATGTCTAGCTGGAGAAAGGTATGCTGCCTTTTCTTGTAGCAAAATAATTGCTACTGCATGAGGGACCCTTAGGGTGAGTGGGTGAAACAGAACCACTGAGGCCGAAGCCTGTACTGCCATAGCAGCTGCAACAACCGCCTGAACACAATGGGGTAAGGACCGTGCCACTGGATCTAACTGTGATGAATAATAAGCAATGGGACGTTGCTTATCCCCATGTTGTTGCGTCAGGACTGATGTCATATAGCCATGCTTACAGTCTACAGTTTTAAAAAAGCACTTGTGATATTTGGTAACCCCAAGACCAAAGAAGACGCTATTAACTATTTTAAATTACAAAAGGCTAAATCCGCCTCCGGTGTCCAAATCACCGGGTCCTGTGCTGCCATAGGCTTTTTGTATATGAGGTCAGACAAGGGTGCCACTTCCAAAGCATAGTTTGGAATCCAACTTCGACAGAAGTTAGTCGTACCCAAAAAGGACATAATTTCCTTTTTGGTAATAGGTCTTGGAGCCTGCAAAAGAGCTATTTTTCTATCCTCATCCAAGGTTCTACTTCCATCAAATATTATATAGCCCAAATTTCAGACCTGCTTTTTCCAAAGCTGCAATTTTTCCTTGTTTACCTTGTGTCCCTCAGCAGCTTAAAAATCGTAGCAATGCTAGCGTATCTTCTCGGCAAGCTTGTAAAGTGGGAGCTGCTAATAAGATATCATCAACATAAAGCAGGATTTGACTATTTCTCGGTGTGCTAAATCTTGCTAAATTACTTGACATCTCTTGTGAGAATATCGTGGGGCTATCACAATAACCTTATGGTAGTCGAGTGTATTTGTATCTTTTACCCTGATAAATAAATGCAAACCAGAATCTACTGTCTGGATGTATTGGAATTGAGAAAAATGCATTACTAATATCTACTACAGGAAAAATATTTCTGATGAGGTTTTAACACATTTAAGAGTGTATGTGGATCAGGTACCATAGGTGCCCTAGGTATTACTGCCTCATTTACAGCCTGCCACTCTCCATTTGCCTTCTTAACTGGGAACAAAGGTGTTACATGGTGAATCAGGAGATTCAATTAACATACCACTTTTAAGGAGTGCAGCTGTAATGGGCTTTATCCCTGCCTCTGCACCTTTTCTCAGCAGGTATTGACGTTTTTGAGGTCTAAAAATTGATTTTGGAGTAATCACCACTGGTCCTGCCGTGCGAATAAGGCCTACATCTGATTTCCCTGTGGACCACAGTTTATCTGGAATACCTTTCAGAGCATTCTCTTCCTCCTTTAACAGGAGTATTTGTCAAATATTTTTTCGAAAATGTAGGTGTACTGCTGGCTTAGTCTGAGTTACCCAATTCAATTTTTGTACCTGTACTCCCTGCTCTGAAAGTTCTTGTCTGGTCTGTTTTTCCCATCTGGTAATATTCCTGCCCAACTCTACCCATTTTGTGTTTTTGTCTTTAGTGAGTCTTACACTTGGTAGGAGGTCAGATTTGTTAAGTGCTGTCATTTCTTTAGGCAGAGAGCAGCTGGCTATGCTATTTCCCATTGTGTCCCAGTATAGGTTACGTAACACTTGCCTAGCTGTGGGATATTTAAACAGCTTATCTCTGAAGTCCTCATCTGGCCCTTGTGTGTCACGAAAATACAGGGTGCAGTGCAGTAATGGCTGCTTCTTAATATCTAATGAGGGAAATTTACTAATGGCCAAATCCATTAATTCCTTGGTTACAGTCCCTGGGCCAGTAGTAATCAGGTCCTGACTGTACCAGTAAAACATCTCGCCTCTTGGCTGCACTACACAGGTATCATGCACTTTGCAGATGTCAGTCTGTCGTTGTGCTTGCATCCCTTGTGTAGTTGGAACCACCGCTATGCCAAATAACTGCATCAAGTCTCTGCCTAAGAGATTTATTGGGCATTTTGCAGACACTACAATTTTACTTCTCTGTGTCAACCCTGTTACAAGATCTGTGATCATAATTTTGTGTGAGAGAGGCTCCCGGTATAGCTGCCCATTTGCAGCCTTAACAAATATGTAATCCGAAGACCGTGTACACTCCGGTAATTTGGAGGGATGTATCAGGGTCCGTGAAGCCCCAGAATCACACAAAAAGCTAACCTCTCTTCCTTCCACCAAAAGAGTGACTTCTGGCTTAGTATCTGCTAAAAAGAGTTCCAAGCACAGAAGTGCCAAGTCTAATACCTCATCACTTTCATTTTCATTGTCATCCCCTCCACCATCCTGTGCTTTCTCCATTTTTACTTCTACATTACCATTTATTCTGCTTTGTATTGTAACCCTTCCCTGTGCTTTCTGACTACCATATAGTCCATTATCACCTTTTTGTTCATCTGTCCTTGTCCTATTAGTCCCTTTGCAATCCCTTGCCATGTGACCTTTCTTCCCGCATTTAAAACATTCTCCCCTCTTTTTACGTCCCTCAAAATCTTCTGACTGTTGGTCAGACTGCATACCTTCCCTATTTTTGCCCTTTTTTCCTGGATGTACCACATATACCTCAGCCCCGTCTTCTAATGAAAATACCTGCATTTTCTTTTTGCTATTAAAGTGCCTCTCAGCATGCCTTGCATGCTCAAGCAGTGGTTGCAATCTGCTTGTACGGTGATCTACCATATGTTTTGTAATAAAACTACTAATAGGAGCACTGCTCCTCTTCAGAAAGGCATTTTTTAATTGTTGTTCATTGGGGGTCTGCTGTCTGGTTATCAGGGATTTGCATCCCACAATGATTATTAAAGCACTCTATGAGCCTAGCAAAATAGCAGTCAACTGACTTGCCTTCTTGCTGGACACACTGATTAATACAGGTCCAGTCTGCCCGTGGTTTCCACTTATCAGAAATTCGGTTTGTAAGCCTTGTCACCTGGGCATCTAACCCTATGTTGTTATGTGGAAGGGTCTCTGCTGAGCGTCACGAGGATTCCAATTACCACAGACCATGTGCCAGTCTGGACCTACAATTTGTCTTACCACTTTTTCTATCTCTTCTCCATTTAGGTTGTAGCTTAGCCTCATACCTTGCAGGTCCTCTGAAAATTTTGGAAAGTTGATCCTAGGGTGGGGAATACCCTTAGTGGCCTTCCTAATATCTTCAGGACTCCAGGGTCTATATACTAATGAAGTAGGGTCTTGGTTATCCTGACCTGCTCTGGGATTTGGTATCTCAATAAGAGGACAGAGTTCTTCTTCCCCACTAGTCGTGGCTTGGCTTTCACTAAACAATCGCCAGACTTTGAAATTTTTATCATCATCTGTGTTTTTTGTTTTGGACCTAGTCCCTATTGGACCCCTAACTTTAACTAGCTTTAGTTTTACAGAGTCCTCACCTCCTGTGACTACAGATGTAGAGGAAGCGCTCTGTGTTGATTATTTGCTCCATATGCTGGTGGGGGGGGGGGTGCTGAAGCTAGCACTAGGTGGTTATCCTCTTTATCTAAAAACATGGTTTTAGAATTTTTTTCTTTCTGGTCTCTTAGATTTGCTTCCTCCAGCCGTCTGTGTGCCTGGGGAATTCCTAATTGTCCCCTTGGAGTCTGCTTTTAATTGCTTTATCAATTTGAGAAGTGAAGATTTATCTAATTTTCTAACAAAATCATACTTAGTTACCCATTTTGAAAAATATCTAACATTATCTGGGCGCTGTACCTGAATATATTTACCATCTTCTGTTAATGGTGGGTCTTATGATGTTTTTGCACCACAATTATAATTACCCATTTGCTCACTATGTAGTTACCTTTAGTAATGTTATCTATTACCTTCAATTTTACGTGTACCACGGATTTTGTTATAGTCTCTTCAGAATGACTGTCTAACCTTTTACTATCCTGTTCACCTAGTCTGTGACAGAACTGCAGTTGTTTTCCCTCTTCTGTTCCTGACTGAATAAAATACAATCTAACAGAATAAATGTTCTTGTCCCTGACTGAATTAAAATACAATGTAACAGAAAATGCAGTTTTCCTGTCCCTGACTGAATTAAAATGCAGTGTAACAGAAAATGCAGTTTTCCTGTCCCTGACTGAATTAAAATACAATCTAACAGAAAATGCACTTGCCTGTCCCTGACTGAATAAAGCAGAATAGAAAAACCCACCTTACCTGAGCCTACGTGATTGACCACTGATTTGCGGATACCCGTCCTTCAATCGCAGATCAGAAGGTGACTGGCCTCTTTTGATGACAATTCAGTTGGAGGTCTTTATATAGCAGAAGAACTGATTTGGTTTCTTCCCCATACGGTTTCAGCCACCTGGCCGTCTGATCTGAGGTGAAGAGAGGGTTCTGGTCCGAAGGACCAATCTGTTAAAGAAAATTCAAAGATCAATTCACGTAAGGTTCAGCAAGGCATCTTTATTACTTGCAGCAAGGAGACAAAGCATGTAGGTACAAGGTTTGTCTGATTTTCAATAGCTCAGCCTGCTGTTTTTATACAGTTCTTTGCACGTACACTATAAAGTTCTCTGCACGTACACAGCAGGTGCTTATCAGTTAATTGCTGACTTTTACAAAAACATTTTTCAGAATTTAGCTTGTCCACAGGGCTTGCCCTGTCAAACCCAGTTTCTGAGTTTTGGTCCTGTAACTGTCTCTTCCTAACACAACACTAATCTGTTGCCCCTATCTCAACATTCCACAGCAAGAACAACAGACTTTTAGGCATCAGCAGCTTTTACAGAGACCACCAGTATTTGCACATTTTACATAGAATAAATGTATTTAACTCTTAACCCTTTAACCCTTTAAGTGCAGAATTGTACACTATACTATTTGTACATTTCTCTAACAGTAATCTTATACAGTTAACACATTAAGAGTTTTGATATTTCAATAACAACATTTCAAGGCTGTCCCAACCACTAAAAGTTTTAGTATGATATACAAATCTTATTCTAATCAATTATTTTTCAGTTTTACATACTATCGATGTTAAAGTTTAAAATTCTTTGAACGTAGGAACTGAATTCATTATCCATTGTTTTGTAGTAACTTTTCTAGATAGTTACAGGAGACTCCAAAACAGTTTTTTTTGTTTTGCTTTTACAGATAAAAGAAGTGGAATATTCATTAATATTATTGATCTAGCTAAAGAATACTTATCAGACCATAGCCCCTTAAAAAGTACTTCTCTCTTCCCAATATACATTTATTTTTTTGTAATCTATAAGTATGTCCATAATTTTTCACAATCCATAAACATGTCCAGTCAGCTTTTATATCTTTAAGACATCTCCAACAGACTGAATAAGTCATTTTACCAAACATAGAGATTTTATAGGGAGTAAAAAACATTTTATGTAAACATTTCCACACAAAAATGTTCCAGTATAAACTTGAAGAAATTTGACTAACTGATTTAAGTAACAACATTTTATTCTTACCATCTATTGAGTCACTCAGTCCACTACTGTCTAAAACTTTCAGATTTTTGCTTCAAAATAATTTTTTATAATTAACTTAAATAACTTTGAAAAGCCTGCTTTGTAGGTCACTTTACCTCTGATGATAGCATTCCTATATCCATATAATGGGGAATAGTGTTCTGTCCTCTTCACTCATATTATCTACAAATTCATTTAATTTTTTAACTGATGAATAAAAATAACTGGTTAACAGACTGATCCAATTTATCTTTCATTAAATATTCTGGTGACATAGCTTTTCCTTTTAAAAACACTCCAACTATAATACTAATACATTCCTTTTTAGTAAATTCATTTTAACATTGTTCTGAGTTTCCTTAAATCTAGAGGTGTATGCATTTGGAAAGCACAAACATTTCCATTTTGATATTAATGGTGTTTTAAAAACATATTTCTTAACTGTTTTAAGAACTGATCTCATAAATATGCAGAGTCTAAATACTGAAATAAATTTCCTTCTAAAGTAAATGTTATTAAAAGTAAATTCCTTAATTATAATTAATTTAATTCTTTAATTCCAAAGACCTGCATCTGGATCATTTCTCCCTGGACCTCCACTGAATATGGGCTCTGTCCCATCAGACTTTCTTGGTAAGCAAATGTTAAATAAATAAATAAATGATAAATAACTAGAGGAAAGGATATCTCTAATTTATTATATATATATGATAAACATATAAGAATTTAGTAAAATCTGCTCCTGAATGGTATTCCATTGACTAGTGTAATTAGAATCTGCTCAGAGTATTTTAGAGTTAAAATTTGCAGCATTGGAATAAGATTATATATCTCGGAGTCAAATACCACCATACACCTACAATCTTATATGATTTCTATAAGCAATTCTCTGCTTTTTAATATATTGTAAGAGTGAAGTTAAATTTTTTGGCATTGCCTTTACAAGTTTTTTGTCAGGTATTAAAGCTATTGAATGCAATATGCATACAATCTTGGGTAAAATAATCATTTTAATAACTAAAAACCTATCATCGAAAAAAAATTAATTCTTTTTTTAATAAGTAAAACTTCAATTATTTTTAGAAAATTATTAATCTTACTCAAATCTTGATAGATTTTTATTCCTAAATATTTTAGATGTTCATCGTGTTACACTGCTGCAGTCATTACACTTGGGTTATCCTGCCATCAGGCGGTCCCGCAGTCGGCCAGAGTTCCAAAGTCTTGGTCCGGCGTCGGTTGCTGTCGCCTCCTCCCTGACGTCAGTGCGACAGGAGTATATTAGATGCAGCTGACGCCATTTTCTTCAGTCTTTCTTGCCATACGGTGCCCGAAGCAAAAGCAGTTTGCAAGTGCCGGTCGGCCGTCTCCTGAGATTTTCATTCCGAATCCAGAACCGAAGTCCTCTACAAAGCTAAGTACCCCGTTAGGGAAACTTTTTCTTGCCTCAGACCGATGTCAGTAAAAGTTAATAACTGTATTTCTTGTGGGAAGCAAATACCTCATAAGGATTTCCATTCCTATTGTATCCCATGCCTAGGCCCTGACCACGACGTTACTGATTGTCGGTTTTGTGCTAGGTTTAACAAGTGCACTAGTAAACGTCAGTTTGATTTTGCCCGACATTATTTTGGTAGAAAATTCAATTATACCATGCCGTCGGAACTTCCGACAACCGGAATACACAAAAAGCGCAAAGACAAGGATAGGCATCCGAGGCCCAAAACGGATGACGAAGCCTCTTCTAGGCCAGTCACTGGTTCTCCGGTTTTCAGCGAGGCGCCTTTGCAGCCCCTGACGATCGCTTCTGTAGAACCACAAGCCGCCTCTGACTCCCACATGGAGATGGCTGGGCCTTCGGATGCACAAGCTCTTCAGCCTACCAAGACTAACCTTTCAGAGGGATCCGGAGTAGCTCAGCAACCCACAGCTACAGAGGGTGTCTTTAGACCTACTCAGTTAAGCATTAAACCCTCAGCTAAGTCTAAGCCTCCTTTAAAGTCAAAGAAACAAATTCAGCATTCTCCTGGACAGGCCTCCATGCCTAAGAAACAAATGCTCAAAATGGCCGAAGACCTAATTACTCTGATCAGGGGGTCCCATCCCCCTCCTGATAAAAGGCCTAGACAGGATGCAGACTATGACTCATCCGACCAGGTGTCCATCTCTTCTGATTCATCCTCAGACTTAGGATACTCTTTACCCCCTTATGAAGATTCTGATGCTGAGGAGTCAATTCTGTCAGCCTCACCGCCTGTGGACTACTTTGGGGAAACCCTACATACCATGAGGGAGCATTTCCACTGGGAAGGCCAGGATTACTCAGAATCCGAGAAAAGGCTCAGAGACTTCCTTTTATTACCTCAACACAGACCCCTTGCTATTCCACCAGTGTTAGATATTGTCGATGATGTGTATACTGAATCCAGCTTAAATCATGATTCCTTGCCTCCAGCCCCTGTTAAACCTAACAGATACTACAGAGTCCCTGACTCGCATAAATTTCTGTATAAGAGCCCTGTCGCTGACCCTGAAACTATTTCTCAGGGACCCAAAGGAGTTAAGGCCTCATCAGCCAAGAATCCCATTCCCTCTGACAGAGATTCCAGAGCATTAGACAGATGAGGAAAGAAAGTATATACATCTGCAACTTTAGCAATGAAAGCCTTAAATTGCCAGCTTCACATGCTAAAATATCAGCATTTTTTACTGTCTCAGTTAAAACAAAAAAAATGCTTCCAGAATCAGATCCTCCTAATTTTAAAGAAATGCAAGATTTATTGTGGGAAAGCATACTTTGCAATGTGGTTTTGATTCTCTAGAGGCCTCCTGCAGAGCAGCAGTTACAGGCTGTGTTATTAGAAGACATGCTTGGTTAAAAGAACATACGTTACCAGATCATGTTAAAGCAAAATTATTGGATGCACCTTTGCAGCCGGATGTGTTATTTGGAGTTAAGGCAGAAGAGGTATTAAAGAAAATGGAGGACAAGGCAAAATCTATGAAAATGGTGAAGGATTTCTTACAGGTTCAGCCTCCTAGATTTAGCAGAAACTGGCCAACTAAGAATTGGTCCTTTCCAATTACAGACAGACCTCAAAGGGGAAGATACAGATGTCCAAGAGGTAGAGGTCAAACACAAGGTCCTTACAGGCCTCGACAATGGGTTGATTCAGGCCAGAAAGAAGGGGAAGACAGGCCACAGCCATATAAAAAGCAGCTCCAATGACTTCCCACTACAGCTGCCAAACAAATCCATCTTGGCAGCCCCCTTGTGAGGAAAACTGGCACTCTTCTACCACAATTGGCAAATGATCACCAAAGGCAAATGGATTCTCAACATTGTATTTCAAGGTTACAGGTTCCACTTTCACACTCTGCCAAGGTTAAAAGGAATGCCTAATCTGCCACCAATCAGTGGGCAGAGGCTCAAAAACAAATTACAGCACTCATGGATATGAGAGCTATTCATACGGTACCATCACAGGAGCAAGGACAAGGATTTTACTCAAGACTCTTTCTGGTACCCAGAAAGGACAAAGCCTGGAGGCCCATTCTGGATCTTTCATCTCTAAACACTTACCTGGATGTTCCAAAATTCAAAATGTTAACATTACAGCAGCTTCTTCCCATGCTGGGCAAGAAAGCTTGGCTCGTGACTTTGAACCTCAAAGAGGCATACCTGCATGTCCCTATCAGACAAAACTGCAGAAGATACCTCAGATTCATAGCTGGTTCAATGCACTACTAATTCTCTGCACTGCCCTTTGGCTTATCTACTGCACCCAGGGTCTTCACAACGTGCCTGGCACCAGTAATTGCATTTTGCAGACGGAAAGGAATTCAAATTTATCCATATCTGGACTGCCTGATTCAAGCAGAGAGCAAGGACACTCTTCTAAAGCATCTGGCAGTTGTAAAAAAGTTATTAAGTTGCCTGGGGTACACAGTAAATGAAAATAAATCAAAACTAGTGCCCTCACAAGAGATTATATTCCTGGGTGCCAGCTTGAACACAATGGCCCAGATGGCTTATCTCATGCCAGACAAACAAGGACAACTGACTCAATACTTTCAATTGATGGCAACAAAGACCCAGCTCCCTGCAAGAAAAATTCTGCAGGCCTTGGGTTACATGGCATCCTGCATACTACTAATTCCATATGCCAAACTGCATATGAGGAAACTACAATGGTACCTAAAGAATGTATGATCTCAACACTGTCAAAGTTTGGAAACAGTTATACCACTTATATCTTGCCTTCAACAGGAGTTTCAATGGTGGGCTCAAGCTTGTCACCTCAACAAGGGACAGCCTTTTACACAACTCACAGCCAGGCAAACACTGACAACAGATGCATCGGATTACGCCTGGGGAGCACACATGGCAGGCAAATGTATTCAGGGCACGTGGACCGCAGAACAATGGCATCTTCACAGAAATCAAAAAGAGATGCTACCTGTACAAAATGCGATTATAGCTTTCAAGGACCTGCTGCATCCAGGACAACTACTCCTAAAGACAGACAACGCCACAGTTATGTGGTACATAAACAAGCAAGGGGGCACTCACTCCTACCCCCTATGCAGACAAACTATGACCTTATGGAACACAGCTATAAACCTTCGAGTTCATCTGCAAGCGCAATTCCTGCCAGGAGAAAAAAACACACTGGCAGACGACTTAAGCAGAAACATCATGGATCCCCATGAATGGGAGTTGTATCCATTAATATTCAGAATGATAACACAGAAATGGTGGAGCCCAGACATAGATCTGTTTGCATCCCCAATAAACTTCCAGCTACAAAAATTCTGCACAAGGAGTTACCATCCACAAGCATGGAAAGTGGATGCCCTCTCATTCAGCTGGAAGAACCTACAAGTATACGCTTTCCCACCACTACCTCTCCTGCCAAAGGTACCCATAAAAGCCAGGCAGGAAGAGCCAAAGATGATCCTGATTGAACCAGACTGGCACCCAGTCTTAAGGAGCTTAGCACAAGAGCCACCCTGGATTTTGCCTCAAATCCCACATCTGCTGACTCAGCACAACAAACAAATAGTACACAGCCAGCTAAAGACCTTAAACCTAGCTGCATGGAAGATTCCTTAGTCAAGCAAGCAATGCCTCTCTCCAAAGCTGTTATGGATGTCATTTTGGAGGCCAGAAGGCCTAGTACCAGGAAAGCCTATTCGGATAAATGGAAGAGATTCTGTGCCTGGAACCAAGTTCACAGCCTTGACCCTCTTGTACCAAACATTCCTCAGATACTACAATACTTAACTGAGATGCTGGACAAAGGACTCTCCTTCTCATCCATCAAGATCCACGCCTCTGCTAGCTCTACTCATTACAACACGGATCCATCAATTTTCTCTAATCCTCTGTTAAAACAGTACCTCAGAGGGGCTAAAAGCATAAGACCGCCCCGTAGAGCCCCTACTCCAACTTGGGACCTCAACTTTGTTTTGGAGAAGCTAACTTTACCTCCTTCTGAGCCAGCCAACACAGCAGAATTAAAATATATCTCTTGGAAAACTGCTCTGCTCCTGGCAATAACATCAGCACGAAGAGTTTCAGAATTACAGGCTCTAATGGCAGTGGAACCTTTCCTCATTTTCCACCAGGACAGGGTGTCTTTACGAACTAACCCTACTTTTATGCCAAAGGTGGTATCCAGTGTGGCTCTAAATCAAACTATTTACCTGCCAACTTTTTATCCTAAACCACAGAATAAAGGGGAGAGACTACTGCACTCTTTGGACATTCACAGGCAGTTAAGCTTCTACTTGGACAAAACCAAAGCTTTCAGAAAATCTGAGCAATTATTGGTAGCATATGCTGCAGGAGCACAGGGAAAAGCCATTTCAAAACAGACTATTTCAAAATAGATGGGACATTGTATATGTTTCTGCTACACATACCATGGAAAACCTGTATCTAGCATTAGATCTCACTCCACCAGGGCAACAGCCACTTCAACTGCCTACCTCAGGGGAGTACCTACCAAGGATATTTTGGAAGCAGCAACTTGGAGTTCTGTAATACACACCTTCACCAAGCATTACCATCTGCCTCTATACTCTAAATCCAGAGCTGGCTTCACCACTGCAGTGCTGCAGGCCCTTGTAGCCACCCCTAATGCCTTATAGGACCAGACACCCTTCCTCAGCTTTGGGATTCTACCCAAGTGTAATGACTGCAGCAGTGTAACACGGTGAACATAGTACAGTTTTGTACCTACCATAAATGTAGATGTTCGAGTGTAAACACTGCTGCAGTCCAGGTTACCCTCCCTCCTTCCCCTCTTACTGGCTGGTACATACCTTTGTCTTCTACCCTTACTACCTATGGGGGAGTATTTGCTGGTAGCTGTAAGTTGTTTTTTGCTTTTCTTATGTATGTTTTATTAGCAATTGGAATTGCCTACATATTTAGAGGCACCTGACATCTGGGGCAAGAAAAACTGAAGAAAATGGCGTTGGCTGCATCTTATATACCCCTGTCGCACTGACATCAGGGAGGAGGCGACTGCAACCGACGCAGGACCAAGACTTTGGAACTCTGGCCGACTGCGGGACTGCCTGACAGCTGGATAACCCAAGTGTAATGACTGCAGCAGTGTCTACACTTGAACATCTACATTTATGGTAGGTTCAAAACTGTACTTTCTTTTCCTTCCCATTTATATTTATCTTTAAACTTATCTAGTAATTGCTTTAACAGTAAAGTTTCAGTGATATTAAATTTTAGCAGTGATACTTCTTGAAACTTTTGAATAATTTAAAGTTTCTATAGTTAGTAAAATATTATCTTCAAAAAGCTGTATTTTACATTGATCCTTTTTAATTGAGAATCCAATTGTTTCATTGCTTGTACTATTGGCTAAGGGCTTGATAACTCATACAAATAGTAGAGGGGACAAGGGGCACTCTTGCTTTGTGTCTTTGTTTAAAGTGAATTCTTGAGAAATATAATATCCAATTTTAACATGTACTTTGGAGTCTGTATATAGATTTTTAATATTCCAATAAATTGTTCTGGAAATGCAAACATCTAAAATGGTTACTACCCTTTTTATATTACATATGGTAATCATTGACTATAAATCCTGTTTGGTCTTTATAATCTACTATATATCTTAATCTTGTAGCAAAAAATGGAAGTAAATATTTTATAGTCTACATTTAATAATCAAATAAGTCTATGTGAGGAAACTAACGTATTATCCTTTTCTTAAGTATAGGTGATATTACAGAAAATTGCCATGAGGGAGGAATTATTTTGTCAATCTGAATTATCCTGAAACTGTCATTCAATAGTTCTAAAGTACTTAACGGAAGTAGACTATATAATTCCATACTTAAACCATTTGACCTGGGTAATAGGCTTATTCAACAGGAATATTTGTTGGTCATTAAGTTTTTAGTAACATTTTCTTTATATACTTTTCAATTTTGTAATCATAAGGATTATTATTTTTATCTTAAGATCTTTGTGTAATTTTTTAAAAATGTTAAGCATTTCCTATATGTCTGAAGTAAGCTTATTAGAGTGAGGATTTTGGATGTTATTGATTTGTGCCTTTTTGCTGTTAGTTTTCTTGAAGTCCTCACATAAATGTGCAATTTTTATTTTTTCTAAAACTGTCTCTACTTTAAGCGTTAACTGTTTGATATTTTCTATTAATTTATTATCACTATTCTTTGTTGTTAAAACCTTGCTTTGTTTAGTTCATCTTGAATTTCAAACAGCTCTTTATTCCACTCATTCATTTTATTACTAGCCCATTTTCCCATTCTATCTTTAATATGCATGTTTAAGGAGTCCCATAGTATGACTTTACTAACCTGACCATTGTCATTCATAGGTAAAAAAAATTCTCAATTTGTTCCTTAAGATAAATCTTAAATTCTTTTAATTTCATTATATATACTGGAATTTGTAAATAATCTGAAATGTCCTTGTACACATGAATATGTAGTGCATTATGCTCAGATTAAGGACATAGAGTACTTTTAAAATTATTCTCTTTATTAAGTAAATCTGTAGCGGCATAAAGCCAATCAATTCTAGTTTGTGTCACAGGCTCCTAAGAATAATCAGTGAAGAACAATAGCTTATTTTACTATTAATTCAACTAAATTATCATTACTAATCCATCTTTTTACTGCTTTAGCTGATGCCAGAATTTTAGCTTTCTTCTGTTCACTTGTAGCTTCTATACTTGATATGCAGTTAAAATCCCCTGCTAAAATTAAACTACCCGTACAATGACTTTGTAGTAAGTTTAAGTGATCTTTAGCCACTTTTGCACCCATTCCAGGGATCCATTAAAAATAAACTCGTACATAGAGTTCACTATTATATTTAATTATTGCAAATATATACATTTCTTTGGGATCATTAATGAATTCCATGACCTTGGGCATTACAGTAGATTTTCTCCAAAGTATAGCAATTCCTCTCCTCTTTTTGTTAAAAGAAGCAGATGATAATGTTTTGTAAACCTAGGTTATTTATATATTGTATATATTTATCTATCAAGTGAGTCTCTTGCAAGAATATGTCTGTTCTATTTCATTAATAATTTCCTTTTGTTGCCATTATTTAGTCAGTTTACATTAATAGGTAGTAGATTAAAACTATCTATACTCTTTATTTAAAAATATATTTTAAAAAATATGACATACTTACCCACCATATTAATTTAATTTTGTGTAAGTCTGTAATTCACTCCTACAACATTATCTTAATAGTCCATATTTTTAAATTATTCCTTTCTACAAACTAAACTGCTAAACCTTGTGAATAACAAAAACAAATCTACAATTGTAACTGTGCATATTTCTAATAAAACACAACCTACCATGAATGCCAAAGTTCCTAGTTTGCCTATCAGATAGACAAACTACTATACTATTTCTCTACCTACCAATACCGTAGAATTAATCAAAACAGTATCCAAAAGCTACAGTGACTTGCCAGTAATTAATATAATATTTTATGCAAGTTAAAAATAGGAAGAGGCTATTAATTTAGTTATATACTTTGCTATTTAAAGCTATTACCCCATTACTACATACAAGTTTTATACTCTTCTATTAATCACAAATATTAAATAATCCAAAAAAGTGTACTGTGTACCTATTTATGTAATAATACTTTAAATGATCCATTAAATATTCCTAAATAATTTGCTCATTCAGTATTATTATAACTAAATTTCTAAACAAATAATAGAACAAAGGGTTACCTGAAGAGCTAGATATCTGTAAACTTACAGGTGACAAGTAAGTAGTCTTAACATACTAAACTATTATACAAAAGTAAAATCAATGCACGTATATGTTCATCATGATATAAGATATACACATATTATATAGATCTAACAAAAGCTCTGAATTTGGAAAGTGCAAGGGTCTATATCTCAAATTTGTGCAACACACTTAATATGATAATTTCAATATATGTAAAAATATTTTAGCTTATTAAACTAACTCATAAAAATATTACATTACTGAGGTCAAACAGAATTGCAGTCTGTTGTTTTCAAAAGTTACAATGTGCTTAATTCAAATCCTGTTCTCCCTTCCCTAGTTCAAACATATTGAAACATCTACTTTACTTTCTATCAAAATGGATGTAATGATTCAGCAATGTAACACTCAGATTTCAGCTGTGACATATTAAATGAGTTATTTCAGGTAGTATTAGTGAATGTAATAACATACAGTATGCAAAAAGATTCAAATTTCAATTTTCAGGATATTTTTAAATATTTTATATGTTTTTTGTGTAAATTATATGAGATCTTGTACATTCACATTTCTGCTATATGAAGGTATATGTAATGCATATATTTTATATATATATATATATATATATATATATATAGTTTGTTGTTTAAATATACTTTTTTCTGTCTTATTTGCCCTCTAATATTTTACCTAATTCTGTATAACTTGTATTTCTAAAATCTTCCCTCAAAGAGCTAGTTTAATCATCAGCTCTCTATTAGAGATTACAGTATGTGTATATATTTCTTAACTTACTGATACTGCTTTTATTAATCTTGCATGGTAGATATTTCATTCCTTCTACAAATGCATATTATTCATAAGATGTTTATTCTTCTTATTAATTCTAACATTACAAGCAATATTGACTATATATAAAAGAATTCCTGCTTGTTTAATTTGAATGCATGTTAGCCATTGTGAATTGCTGCTCTGATCTGTTTCATATCCTGACATTAGAATTTGATTGCAGCATGTAAAAATGGCAACTCACAACACAGAGTAGCTGCTAATTTCTTCTGCACATTTCTCATTCTTCTTGATTTTATAAACTGCACAAAGCAGTAATGAGCATCTAACTTCTTTCCATTAATATGTGCACATAAAGTTAATAACACTACAGCATTAGCTATTAACATTCAACAAAAAGTAACCAAATTATATGTCAGCTACAGCTCAGTATAAAACGTTACTGTAGCTTTTGTTTTAACAATTCTTTGTCTAAGAAAAGAAAAGAAAAGAATATTATTTTGAGTAGATTTTGCACATATATACTTGAAAAAAGAAGAAAGAAAAAGAAAGTTCCTTTCTGTTTTCACAGGCATCAATGATGAGCTTTGATTTAGTTTTTCTTCAGAACCGCTCAAGGTGGGAAGCAAGGCAAGCAAGAATCCAGCATTGACATAACTGGAACAACTTTTTGTTCTCAAGCTTTTTTTTTGTAAGAGTTACTTGCTTTATAAGCACCCAGCACTCTGTGAAAGGAATGTGTTACATAGGAGCAAAGAAAACAAAATCATCTGCACTTTCACATGTCTAATTAGCATATTGCTTAGATCTGACATTCAGTTAACCCATCGATGCACATACTAAGCAAAGTTAAATACAATTCTTAACTTGTATAGTCTTAACATTACCAGTTCTATTGGTTATAATTTAATGATATTCTCTTACAGGAAGTATTTGTTTAACATCTGCAGACACATCCATAAGTCCAGTCAAAAGAAACTCACCCAGTCTTTTCACTGCAAATATAGAAAGTAAAACTAGCCATTTATATTATTTATCATGAAAAATGTTTTAGCTTGAAATATAAATGCTTGCTTACCTATGTTCTGAAGCTTAAAGTCCAATACAGATCTTTTACTTAAAGCGTAAATCCATTGTTTCAGAAGATAAAAGTCCTGCAGTTGGAGAATAAGTCACTTGTTTTTAAGCTTTTTAATTTTATAAGCATTTTTCCAGAAATTCAGCTCACTCTGACTCTTGAGGGGTACTGTTTCAATCCATTTATTCAGTATTAAGGGTTTTACTTTTGTTGACAAAAGTATATGCCTTCTCCAGTGTGTCAGATATGTTAGTTCCTTCAGAAAGAAGTAATTTGATCTTTGCAGGAAATACCAAAGTGGCTTTAGTATTGTTCTTTTTAAGTTCCTTGATCAGTGTTAAGCAGAATTTTCTTTTACTTATTACATTACAAGAATAATCATTGTCAAATCTGACCACTTTCACTGATTTTCAAAAGGTGGGATAGAAATACTGTTTTAATATTTGATCTTTTTTCTAAGCTAGATATAGACTTAACTATAATTGAATGTGGTGGTGAGTTTTCCTCCTTTGAAGGTGCTGTTGGGGATCTGTGTGCCCTTTCAATTCCAAAATATGAAAGTTTCACGTAGATTTAATGTTTTATGTAGCCAGGTTAAGAAGTTTATTATGTTTTCTCCCTCACTTTTTACATATACCATAAATTCTAATGTTTCATCTCAGTCTGTTTTCTAAATCAGCAACTTTTTTCTTGTTTCATCTTTGAGACTTTCTGTTTTGTTGTCCAGTTGGTCTATTTTAAGTAATACATCCTGCATGCTAGATTTTAATGACTGTATGTCTTTTTAACACAAGAATCTTGAGTACCATTTCTTAAGTGGCTCATGTTGAAGTCTTTCCTCTCTTAACCAAGCAGATGAGATTCTTATATGAAACTTACAGCTTTTGAAGAACTTGAAGCTATAAATCTTTTCTCTGACAATTAGTGAATAAAATTAGCTAACAAGCATCTCCAAATTTTAATATTTCTGTTATATATAGATACAAGGATATGGTATAAAGCATATACATATTTAAAAATACAAAAATATGCTACAATATTTAGCTCAGGAAGCAGTTTATAAAGTCAAAAACTGGATGGAAAAATGGTTTATGCTTAGCAGATCTTTTTGGATAAGATGTAGCCATAATAACTGACATGACTTATGCTACAGTGATAGCAGCATCTTGTTATATAGAGAGGTATGACAACATTAGAAGAGGCAAGTGAGAACAGTTGTAGGAAAGGATACCATGAGGAGAAGACAGAAATGGAGAGAGAGGAATGCAGAGGAAAGAGGAGTAGAAAGGAGAGACGTGTAGGAGATGCAAAGAGAAGATTGAAGTAGGATTAATGAGGGGCAGCAAGTCAGGGTATGACAAGATGAGATAAGGAAGGATTAAATAGGGATAAAGGGGTGTAAGAGACCTGCAGAGTTCATGTAACATGACATCTGAGTGTACCTGTACTTTGCTTGGTTGAAAGGGTGTTCCTTGAGCTGTTGTCTAAAGTCAGAGTACATCTGGACATCCCTGATTGAGAATGGAATGGATTCCCATAGTCCAGGTGTTAAGATGGAGAATGTATGGTCAGTACAATTAAGTTTAGTTTTTGGAGTTAGTAGGGTAGGTTGAGACTGAGAGATCTCCTTGAGATTATATGTGGGATTTTGGTGAAAAGTTTAATTGCAAGAGGAAGATGTCTCAGGAGAAAGGACTTTGTGAATTTGTGATCCTAGTCACTTTGGTGATATTTAGGCAGTGGTGTTCATTAATGGGGGAATTAGTAATGAAAAAGGGGAGCTTATTGGAGATGGTTTGCAAGGTGATGGCATTTTTCTTTCAGGCTGCAGCTATTTTGAGAGATAAGTATTCCTTTGCCTGTGGCAGCATTGGCAGGTTTGGACAAAAGAGATGATAGCTTGTTTGCCCAGAATAGTAGTGTGTTGATCTGTTTGCATGCGTTTTAAATGTGTAGTAGAAAATTAAAAGATTAGTATAGCCAAATGCAAATGTATTTGAAGGATGCAATTGTATCTATGGTGGTATTGTCATCATCATCATCAGTATTAAGGAAGCTGTCTGCTTTGGCTATTTTTAGGTTGGTTCCATACATCATTCCTTTTGTTTTTAAGGGATTGAGTGTAAGTTTCTGGCTTATTAGCCATTGGTTGAAGGTTTGCAGGTCATCTTGGACCTGAATTTGTATGATAAAATGGGCTTTGTTTGACCTATAGATGACCATGTCATCTGCTTAAAGAGTTAGAAATATCTGAGTGTAATCATAAGGGACTTTTTCAATAAATGTGGAAAATAGCACAGGGGCTAAAGTGGAACCCTGGAGGACTCCTTTCATAAGAGGAGCTGTTTCAGAGGTGGTGGTGC
The DNA here is from genome assembly GCF_019279795.1 of Protopterus annectens. Lineage (NCBI taxonomy): Eukaryota > Metazoa > Chordata > Ceratodontiformes > Protopteridae > Protopterus > Protopterus annectens. Next base: position 556,665,183 of record NC_056750.1, read on the forward strand.
GTATTTTCACTTTAAAGGATTTTTTGGTGAGGAAATCTACAAACCAAGGTTTTGCATCATCACTAATGCCTATTTCAATTAATTTGTCAAATAGTAAGTTTTGATCGATTAGATCAAAGACTTTTGTGAAGTCAATAAAGACAGTTTTCTCAGGTTGCCTTAGTCCGTATTGGATAGGATGATATATAAGATTCCTCAGTCTTTCAAGTTTTAATCGCTTATACCAGACCTAACAGGTATAGTTTTAGTTAATCCTTCTGATGCTGAACATGTAATTCTAATCCTTCCCTTTCTGACAAGGATGGGAAAATAATTGATAAGTACAGGAAAAAGTATATGCTTTCCAACTTTGATTTTCAGAATTTTGAAACCTCAGACTCATATTTTAAACTTTATTCTGATTAGTCATGAAAGTATGAGGAATGTTTTGTCTGCAATTTCTTCATATGAGGAAACATCTGCTTTAAATGGTTAAGTCTCTTCCATTTTACAGGTCACAGCTGATTGTTTAAAGTGTGTGTATGACTCTCTTGAAACTTCTCCCAGGGCTATGGTCACTGATACTGAATTGAGAAGTTTTGCCTGACTGCATTCTTAGAACCTCCCAGAAGATGTTAAAAATGAGATTTTAAATTCTCCATTGGACAGAGAATTACTTTTTGGACCCTCTGCTGTAGAAGTTATCAAAATGTTATGAAAGAGGCTAATTGAGTCAAGGAATTCCCCAGATTTTTCAGCCCTCCTTTTTGAAAAATTGCAAGGAATTCTGTACCCTTCATCCAATTTTGGCAAAAATAGTCTTTCTCCAGCCCATAGAAAGTTTGTAAACCAGTCCTTTAGTCTACACACAGTCTTTACAGGTGGGAATGTCCTAAAAGCTTTTCCTACATACAAAGCATGCAATAGTAAATATCAGTGTGTTACCTGAAAACACTGTCCCAAAACAAGCCTCAAGTGCAACCGTTTTTGAAAATGTCGTATCTTACTCAGTATTTTGCATACGAGACTTAAATAGATGCCTCATGGGTAGGTTTTAACTAAATTCCTAAGTATTTTAATTCATCTGATCCTCAGGTTAGTGGGTTCTAAAACTCCTGCTAGGAGAATGCTTCTTGCTCTACATCATAAGGAGAACATCTTCCACTTGGACAGATAAAATTTTCTACTGGTGGATTGAAAATTGGCTCACAGACAGAACCCACAGAGTGAAAGTAGCAGATTTCAAATCTGACTGCTGATCAGTCACGAGTGGAGTCCCACAGGGATCGGTCCTGGGTCCTCTCCTGTTTGGCATCTTCTTCTCAGAGGTCCAGACCAACACGGAGGGACTTTGGCTGCCCAGGTTCGCAGACGACTGCAAATTAGGAGCAATTGTCAACTCCCGAAGTGATGCAGCCATCCTACAGAAAGGCCTCACTGACACCAAGGACTCGTGTCAGAGACATGGCCTTAAGCTTAACGCCAAAAAATGCATTATCATTTCCTTTGGTAAAAACTCAGTTCCCACTAAGTACCACGTTGATGGGAGCTCACTGAACACTGAAGGTGTGATAAGAGATCTGGGCACCCAGGTTGACTGCAACCTCTCCTTCGACCACCCCATTGCCACTGTGGTCAGAAAGTCCTTCTGTGTGGCACATCTCATAACCGAGGGTTTTGCATCCAGGAAGCAAGAGGTCATCATCTCTCTCTATTCATCTCTCATTAGACCAGTCATCATATATATAATGCCCCATTTGGCATGTACCTCAACAGACACCTGCAACAGCTGGAGAGGCCACAGAAGGACCTCACGAAGAGGATCCTAGGCCTTAAACACATGTCCTACATGGACAGACTCAAGAAACTTCAGCTATTCTGTCTCTTATCATTTTCTTAGAGGGGAGCTCTGCTTGACATACAAAGCCATGTCCAACACAGCCTTGCTAGAAATGCTACACCTAAACAAATGCCAATCCCTCTGTACCACACACTCCAGAGATCTCAACCTCATTACCACAATCAACAGAACATGCTGGAGGGACAGGTTCATCACCCAGAGACTGCCCATACTCTGGAACAAGCTTCCTATTCATGTCAAGCAGAGCACCTCACTAGCCCTCTTCAAGAGAAACCTTGATGAGTGGATGGGTAACAGAAAGTTCATCTCGGGGATCACTCCAGTGGCTCTGCTGGATAGAGGCACTGGGAGCTAACGTCAGGCAGCACGATGACAAGGCATTTTTATGGACTAGGCTTGTAAAGGCTGCATGGCCATTAGCCTAGTATACACCTATGAACTAGGTGTTCAGTCTTTCAGGATAAGCAGACACCCCTCTGAGAATTGGCACTTAAAGGGTATTAGAGTAAGACTGTCCAGGCTGCTAATTTGAGCCTTTTCAGGTTTGGAAGCACCAAACACCCTTCACTGTTGTGCCAGAAGGGTGCGGGCGTGAGGGAGCTATAGTGGCCTGTCTTTGCTTATTTAGACATGTTGGGCAGGAGCCCCCCTGCCCATCCTTACTAATGTGTTTTAAGTATAACTTGGCTGCTTATCCCAACCCCTCTATACCTTACCTCGTTTTATGAAAAACCTTTTCCGTTATACAACCACTATTCAGACAAAGTGTCTCTGAAGTTAGTGGTAAGGTTTTTGTTACCAGATTGCAAAAGAAAACTGTTTGTTCTTTTGTGATCAGTTGCAGTTTTAATGCTTTCATTAAGTTTCCAATGTATCAACATTATTCTCCTGTGTTTCGATGCTTGTGCATGTTGATGTATCAGCATATGTTCACATTTATATGTATGTATGTGTGTCTGTATGTATACATATATATTTACATATATATAAAAATCTCTGTATGTTTCTGCTGTGTCTATGCATTTCATTTCTGTAAGGATAGGGATCAAATTTTGCTCAGATGTTAGAATAAATACATATTACAAGCATGTGCATAGGCAAAGATATACAGGCGTGCAGACACACGTCTGTTGTGCTCAAACATCAGCACCATGATCACTAATATGCATATTTCAAACTGTATTTTATAAAACTTACCATAAAGTGCTTACAATAAACCTGAATTGTTTACCTTAGTAACCCCCCCCCCAACTGCTGCACACTGCACTTAAGCTAGATTGCTAGACTGCTTAAAACATGATAAATAAGCTATTAAAGCTGTAGACTGCAAGTTTTAAACAAACAAGCCAAAACGTAAACAGGCCAACATTGTATTAGACATACTGTCAGCTAAAGTGGGTTACTCTGGTATAATGCTACTTTATGAAGAGGCTTTAAGCTTTAGTAATGCTTACTGAAAGGCAGTCTCTCAGAATTCCTGGTAATATGTCAGCTGATCCATGTATTCTAACTGTTGTCTACACTATGTTTTAATGTGCATCCACCAATTTTATCTGTGGGTCCTTACCTTAATTGGGTATATACTGAACTGTGGAGTCCAGGATGGACCTATGACAAGTGACTTCAAGACCCAAGGAAATTGCAGTATGTAGAAAAGCTGGCTGGTGTAACTTATATTCAGGATTTACTTCATAATCAGCTGATTGTGTGTCTGTATTGTTAAAACTTCACAGTGACAGTGAAAAACATTGCAGCTTTACATATCTCTTGTCGCAGAAACAAATGTTACTTTACACAAAGTCGTGCTTTGATATCCTGCTGATTTAGTTCAAAGCTTATGTCAAATCTGTAATTCCCTGCCAGCCAGGTTCTCAGTGAGCCAGAGACACAACTTACTGCAGTAGCTTCAGAATCAATTAGCTAGTTTCCATTCACTTCCAGGAATGCATGAATTTTTTAACAGGCATGTAGTTACTGAAGCATAAAGAAAGTTTTAGAAAATGTATGATAAACATGACCAAGAAACAGTACAGCGTCTAACAGAAGCAGATGGCATTTACTGGAAATAAGGCACATATTTAAAGATTTATTTGTATTAACCCACAGAAAATGAAAACCTGATATTGTGATTGCTAGATACCATATGGTTTCTTAGTCTGATGTATAAAGGGGAGTAATATGGTGGGGTGGCTCCATTACATTCCTCCTAATCAGATGCTTACAATAGATTGCACAGGTGAATGATTCATTGCAGACTTTAGGTGGCTTTTTTGAAGTAGTTCATAGTGGTTACACCTGCAACCATTTTCCCCCTAGGGCCTTTAGAGAACAAATGCACTGCCCACTACATTTTCATGGGACTACATGTCTCTAAACAAAACTGCCAGGCAGACGTGTTCAGTGGTAGCAGTATAAGTATGTGACTCTTTCTGTTACATGTGCTTATGTTGTTACAGTAACTGGGCAAGTAAACCAGAATGTAAAACATAGAAAAGTGTTTGTTCTGCATTGAGGGAAACCCTCAAACTTTTTATTTTAACTCTAAAGTTGCTGCACCTTTTTGAAAATGTATGTACTGACTTAGCTGCTGGATGTTGAAGGCCACACACTATCCACTTAGTATCTGTCCAAGTCTTCCACTCTTTCTTCTTTTCAGTCTGTTTACTGTTTTCAAAGCTAGGATGCTGTGAACTCAAGAGACATTACAAAAGTTGAGCAAGTTCTTGTATGAAGAGAGCAAAAGCACATATGAGAAGTCCCTCAAGCAGTTCTGCCTCAACAACTGTGATGTGATTAAACTTACATTGAGCAACAACTGACTGTGTAACAACTTCATGCTGAAAGTGAAAGCTTCAAAAAACGCTAAAAGAAAGAATACCCATTTCCAGTCATAATTCTGATGATGGCATTTAGCCCACATCTAAACCTAGGTATATTTAAAAAATGTGTGTTTACTCTCAGGAAACGTCTCAAACCTACCAGTAACAGGCCGAAGACAAGAATGAGTATGGAAAGACTTAGACAAGTACCAGATGAAAGAGTGTATGCCTTTCAACATCCAGCAGCAAAGTCAGTGCACCCCATATTTTCTAGCCCACTGGCTAACTGCATCACAAATGTGAAAAAGCAGGCAGTGCTGATAGGCGAATGAAGCATGTCTTGAACCCTTTAAGTGTTTGTTAAAGATCAATTAAAATACAGTGAAAAGAATGTACTGCAAATAGAAACAAATGCAGATTAACTTGAAAGAATAGCTAAGCTATTCAACATTAGTACTTTTTTGAGGTGAAGAGCTTTGCTATCACTGTAAGCTCTCTAACTCAGATAGAGCAGTTAAGTGTTTCAAGGAATAAGGAAAATCCACACCTGTGACCATGAAATAATAAAGGAGGTACAGACAAGCTAGAGAGATATTCAGATTGAATTAAAAAAATGTTCAAACAGGATGGCATCAGAGACTTGGGCAAGTCTCAAAGCAATTAGGAAATAAGTAAGCACAGTGGAAGGAAGAAATGGGGAAAAAGTTACAGCAAACAAATGAAGGAAAAGCAGGCAGAAAAAAAGCCTGAACAAGGAGATACATTTTGCATTGGGATACCTCATTCTCCTTCTCTGGTCCCAAATTTTGGATAAGGTCCAGGAGAATCCCAGGCTTTAGAGATTTGGAAGTCGAGGAAGGACACTAGTAACAGTTAATGGTCAGTTATTGCCGAGGGGAGAACAATATTTCAGGAAGAGAAGGTAGGCAAAAGTACATTTAGATGTTTTCAGCTGGCACTTTTCTGCTGTTTTTAATGTTTTATTTTATTTTTATTTTATTTTTGAAGCCATATTTACAAAACAGAAAGCAGCTGGTAACTTAAAGAAAAAACAAATGAATCAAGGCATGTACATTTCATGTTGTGAATAGTTTTTCTCCCGGCACTCCATTTGCATTAATTCCCTTCTTTGGAACACCAAATGAATAACTGGTTCTTAGGTAGGTACTAGGCTACCCTAGGGCCTATATAAGCCTAGCCAAAAACGTACCCTGGCTTGGTATTCCTCAATTTCTGATCCCATTTGTTAATAGCATTTAATTCATGTTACATAGCAAAAATAGTTGTAATGCTTGCATTTACCATTTTTTTCTAGTCTAATATTTTATATCATTAAACTCCACCATAAATTACAAATTAGTTGATATTTAGTAAAGGAGAAAAATCTGTTCTTTGATAAATGAAGACTTCAAATAAACATACACTTTTAGCATTGACTCTCCCTAATTTTTCCTGGGTAATTAATAACCGTATTAAGCATTTCATTTGAATATCTTTAACACAAATATTTAACTGAGGAGAATTATAGTTTTAATGCATTCAAAATCTCTAAATACAAGTGCCTGTTTACTACAATTGTATCACATCAGGGATAGCAAGAACAATGAAGTATGTAAGGAAAAATATCCCTTATATTAAGTTATTGTTTATTAAAATGGTTAATACTTCAACATATTCTAAATTAAACTTACTGTTTCCATTCAGATATAGCTACTTCTGTTGGTATGCTGCATTATTTAAACTGTCTTGAATGGTATTAAAATTAAAAATACTTTCAAAGACTATTGTTATTAACACTTTTATGTCATGTAAGTTATGATGGGTGCAGAAATACTCAAGTTTGCTAACAAACACAGGTTTAAGCAATATATTTACAGAACTGGATAATAATCATACTTTCAGTAAATTTGAAAATAATTAATTGCCCAGTACATAGGCCAGTTTTAATCTTTCACATTTCCTCAGTGAGATAACAGCTCAGTGATTTGCATTTTAATTAGCATACCCAGATTATAATCCTTTTCATGCCATCACAAACAATATTCCAAGAGTTCTACATATAAACAGGCATCAGTTCTTGTTCAAATGAAGTATTTTATCCCATATGTCCTCTATTCCTCTGCAGAATTGATATCTGGCATTTCAGCTGTCCTTTTGCTGTACCTGTTAGTGGACTAGCTTCAAAAGTAATTATTTTGGCTTCCATTTGCTTCTTTCAGGCTATCAAAACCATTCCAGAACAGCCTCAAATTAAGAGAGAAAGACATTAAATTTCAGTTTTCTACATTTGCACTTCTTTATCACCTTAGCACATTGCAATAGATGCTTGTCACTTTGGAGTAATCCAGTTTTGCAAGTACAGAAATACTAGCCACTGATAACTTTCTGCCCAGGTATTGCTACAACCTCCACAATATACATTCTTATGTCACAAATTGCTGTATCGTTATCGTTCTGTTTTCCATGCGACTTCTAGGTTTTGCATTGGCAGGTGTTTTACAACTGCTATCCCAGGGAATCTTTGGCGAACGCTGACCATTCTACCATCTTTATTTTCACATATTTCATCAGCTCAATCACTTCCTCACCATTCACAATATGATAGTCTCAAATTTTGTTTCTTGCTTTATCCTTCATTCTATTTAAGTGCTTCCAGTCTACTTAGTTCAGTTTACTGTCTCAACTGCATTATCACAAATCTTAAACATTTAGTGTCTAGCACACTCATTGCCTGCCTACTGGTCATATGTGAACTCCATTTTATTCATTGTAATGAGTCACTCTGAAATACTTCTTATGTACTGCAAATAGGTTGAACAGTTTGATCCACATGGCTTGCAACCCAAGGAAACAGCTAATTTCAAGTACTGCACGTGCATCACACTGTTACTGTTTCAAACTGCATCACCTGCTAGTGTTAAACCTCACCAACACCCAACACTCCTGGTACTTAGTAATAACTGTCTTCGTGGTTAATTAAAGCTTTATGTTGCTTGTGTGTGTGTGTGTGTGTGTGTGTGTGTGTGTGTGTGTGTGTGTGTGTGTGTGTGTGTGTGTGTGTGTGTGTGTGTGTATGTATGTATGTATATATATGGGTCTGCTTTACATTACTAAAAGTCCATAACGCACAACATGAATTGGCTGAGATGAAAATAACAAAACTTTAACATGCCGAGCCACATTGATTTTTCCAGGACAGGTAAACACTTGCACAACGTGGGGAATAATGCCTTTTTCCCCCACTTTATTGCTATACCAAAGTTGGCATATAGTGGGGAGCACGGCTCTTCACTTAGGTGGGTTTCAAATAGTGCGGTGTGTTGTAGTATAGTTTTAGGCAAGTGTTTACTTGCCCTGGGAAAAATTACGTGGTTTGGCATTTTGTTTCGTTGTTCTCGTCTCAGCCAATTCATCTTTGGAGTAACGCAGGAGGTAGACGTGTCAGCTCCAAAGGCTTCCAGAAATGCTGATTCCTCTTGGGAAGATCAGACACCCTTCTGCTTAAGGATCTCAAGAATGTTTCTAAGTAAGATGTCATCGGGAGGTGATTTTGGGAACCCCTCTCTTTCATCAAAATCAGTATCCATGGGGACTGACTCTTGAGGAGACTCCGAGTGCCTCCTTTTGCACTTCCTCTTCCTAGGGACTTCCTCAGTGGGGGTGATCCAGTGAGGTATCAGAAGAGGTTAGGATACCCTGCTGGGTGGTCTGGACACTTTGGGCTGGCTGTCCTCATGGGGTAGAATGCAGAGACTCACAGTGCAAAGTCATCTGAGAAGTAGAGGGTAGATCCAAGGTGGTAGGACCCATCTGTTCTGCTGGAACAGAGTCTTCACAACTTCAAAGGCAGATCGCTCCAGAGAGAAGGAAGACAACAGAGCTGAGAAAGCAAGTTTCTGGCCCATCAGCTTCCTCCACTCTGAGAGCAATCCACCCAAGGCAGAAGCCAGAGCCGAGCTGTCCAGTGCTGAAGCTCCGAGACGAAGAGACTGTTCAGAAAACCTCAGAGTCAACTCCAGCCTCTTGGACTTGACAGGGTTGCTTTGACTCTGAGAATCATCTGGTTCTGAGCATGTCAGAGACGGTATATTCAGAACAGTATCTGGATCTGAAGAAAGGGCTTTCTTTGGATCTGAACCAGGTGGACTTAGAACACTCAGATCCGAGGACTCTAAAACAATAGGCCGGATTAGAGAAGGAGCAGTAAGAACTCCCATCTGTATTTGTATCATTGGAATTTCCTCCTCATATTCTCCACATCTGCTTCAGTAAGACTCCTGGAGGAATGAGATGATGCCAGAGATGGAGACTTAGAGCACCTTTCCAAAAAGGGTAAGGCAATTTGGACGACACTGGATCCAAACTAGGAGATCCTGGGTAGAGGTTTTGGATCCAAGGCAATAGGATGCAATGAAGGTTTTTGTTGGATCTGAAGAAGGTTGGATCATACGTTCTGGAACTAATTTCTTTACTTTCGTAGGAGGTTCTGATGAAGAAGAGGCATAAGACTCTCTAGTTTTGATGGATTGAGTCCCAGTGATAGCCTCAGAAAAAGAGGTGGGCAGCAAACCCTTTAGTATTAACTTATTTCTCCTGTCTGCAAGAGCACATGGATTAAACTTGTTGCAAATGCTGTAGTCTGTCTTCAAATGATTTGGACCCAAGCAGCAGACATAAAGAGAATTGGCATTAGAGAGAGGCAGTTTGTGCCTACACGTCTCAATTTTCTGAATCCCGAAGCACCTTTTTCTGACATCCTGTCAGTAATCTCAACAATCAAAAATATACAACAATAACTTTTTTTTTTTTTTTTTTTAACTAGGAAAGGACAGAAAAGTATCACCAATGATGCTAAAGAAATAACACCAGGTGTACTGTAAAGGAGAGATAATACCAGCAATGGTAAATTTAGGGCACACAAAGTGTGAAAGGGTTGGAAAGGAAACTAGGCCTACTAATGAGTGTACAAAAGGAGTTTAAAAGTACAGGCATGCAGAAGAAAATATATTAAATTGTTTGAAAAAGGGAAATATATGAAAAAAGATGCATCTCCTCCTCTATAATTGGAGAGCTGATGGCGCCCACATCTAGATGCGAAAGCGGCAAACGAGAACTGAAGAGATGTTAGAGGTTGGTGCATTATGGGTAGGGAAGGAGCTTGAAAGTTTTTTTTGAGGCCACGAGCTAGTACAACAGCTGAGTCTGATCCGAGGATTGGATCCAAACCCATTAGTTGAGGAGTGAATGAAAATTGAGAACCTCAGATCAGTTGTTCCCATAATAAGTGTCCAGGCTGTTCTTGAAAATATGTAAACTAGTGTTTGCTTTAATGTCATTTGGTAGTCTGTCCTTGCATCAACTGCTGTCTCAGAGAACCAGTTAGTACCATTCTTATTCCTGTAGAATCTTCTACACAAGTTGTCTGTTGATTCTATACTACTATTTGATAACCCCAAACATTTCCAGAGGTAGTTGTCTCTAAATGTCCCTATATACATGAATGAGACCTCCTCTTAAATGCCTGTAAGAGACACTGTACAAGTTCAGATATTTTAGTCCTACACACCCACGGATGCCCTTGGTATATTTCAGCTGTACTTTTTACAGTTTGCTAATGCATGTTTTCTTATAAGGTTTACATGTTGTTATTCCATATTCAAGTTTGGGTCTAATGTGATTAACAAACAGTGACTTCATTAGTTTTGATTTCTTAGACTTTATAAATATTTTATACAACCTATAGTTGTATAACTGTCATTAACCAGTTGGTTGATATGATCACAAAAACTCAAAGCTGGATCTACCCATATACCCAGAGTCTTAAATGAATCTACAGTTTCAGTCACTGTGTGGTGTATTAAATATTCATTCACTTTTCAATTTATGTCTCCCAAATCACATATGCTTACGTTTTGATGTATTTACCAGCATATTATTCTCCTGTGCCTATATGGTCAACTTAGTCAAATTATTTTGCAGATATGCCCAATCTGTAACATGTAATCAGTTTACCCAATTTCAGGTCATCTGCATACAGACTGTAGAACACCTCAGATCAAAAAGATAGGTCGGAAAGATACAATCTAAACAAGTAAGAGCTTAGGACACAGCCATGTGAGACATTCTGACTGTAACCAAGAATTTCACTTGTCCAATTGCTGTATGATACTTGCCATGTCCTATTTGTAAGCCATGCAGCTATCCATCTTATCAAGAGTAAATCAATACCTAGTTCTAATTTATTGATCAGTGTGTTTGCATGACCCTGTCAAATGCTGAAGTTAAATCTGTACAAATTACACCATATCTCAAGGTTTCATTCATAGCTGCTGTTATATTGTTCTAGAACATCATGTTACAGGTGGTAATAGATGTGCATGCTGATATGTGGTTTCAAGTCCTAACTGACATTATCTTATTCAGTATTACCTTCTGCTTTTTTTTTTCCGCAACATGAAGGTATGGCTCAACTGTGAGACTCCTGTTTCTGTTGTGCCACTTTCTCTTTAGGCATCCATGCATCAGAGCCGGGCTTTTAACTTTAATTCCCCTGCTTGACGGCAGCTTTGGTCTTCTGGGGATTCAGGTGATTTCATCCCCTGATATAACAAAAAAGAAGACATGCAAAAGGAAATACCCAGACTTACCTTTGGAGTCTCCCACTTTAATTTCTGACTTGGACAATCAAGATTTCCTCAGAATCCCCTTTAGAGGATGCCTCATTTGGCAAAATATTAGAGCTTGGCCTGTCGAACCCCCGTCACCACCACCAGAATGAGACTGATGCTGATGGAGGCTTATGACTCTTAACATCTACATCCTGGGTGGTACCTCTGGCAAACAGACTAATGTGATTCCTTGCATGACCTCCAGATCAATAATTGTGAAGCAGACCCTGCAAACCAAATAGGGTTCTGCACTCTCCAAATGACAAACAACATTGGAAAAAATCACCAGCAGTAGACTGTCATTGTAGCAACATGTTGCTACAAGAGAGCTGTCAGAACACTCTTCCTCCATTCACGCACCCATTAGAGTGCAGGGCAATGGACAGGTTTGGAAAATGAGCATATGCTTCAGGCACCTTTGCTCTAAGGACTTTGAACTACACCACAAACAAGGATAGACTCCAGAGAGATCTTGCTCAGCTGCCCTTATCTACTCTGAAGAACCCTTGTGCGATAGAGTCCAGTAAGCAGCTTAAAGCTATCTTGACTACTCTGTCTATCATAACAAACCTCTTCATGCCCCTCATGCACAATGAGCTAGATGGAGTGGCTAGGGTATCCATTTCTGGCATGGTATTGAGATACCACCTATGGCTGCTCCTGTATTACTTTGCAAACAGCTTCAAGGCAATCATCACATATTCCCCCATTGACAAGTCATCCCTGTTTGTCTGAAAGAAAAGATAAAGAAGTGTGAACAGGATGGTAAGACCCTTTTTTGCCATTGGAGAGAGGTAGTCCCATTTGTGAACTCTGACCCAGAAGCAGAAGGGTCCTCAAAATAAGGGATCCTGCTTTTTGGATCATAAGCAATAGTATCCGTGAAGGTCTACCTGCCTGCTCCACTTTGGAGGCAGTCAGGGATGTCATTCCCTGTACTGGCATGACATGCCATCACACAGGACAAGTGGGTAAGAGGGATATTGTCCAGAGACTGCTAGGTGCCTTTTTCCTAGTTCCACCTAAGCCCAACAAGCTGTTGATGGATATCCCACCCTGTCAGGCAAAAGCAGACCAAAAATGATAGAGACTCTTCTTGCAACAAAAAATGATTCAATAGATCCCACCAGACCACAGAGGGTTAGGGTTTATTCAGAGTGAATTTTCATTCTTAAGAAAACACAGGACCTCAGGCCTATCCTGGACCTCAGCATCTTAAACTGGTATGTTCACAAGTTCACTTTCAGAATGGTTATGGAGCAATCAATTGTACCGTTTGTCAAGATGAATGGTGGGATGTGTTCTTTTGATCTCCATGATGCTTACCTTCACATAAAGACCACCAAGCTGTTGAGGGGGTTCTGCACTTCCAGGTAGGAGCTAGTCACTTCAGTTCTGTGTCCTGGCTTTTGGTGTCACCACAACTCCCAGGGTGTTTACCATATGGATGGCTGTCATAGCAGCTTACCTGTTGACTAAAGGGCTGCAAGAATTTCATGTATCTAGATTACTGGCTTATAGCTGCTGCTTTGATGGAATCCCTTTTTGAAGTTGGAGACTATCTCCTCTATCTTTGCAACTCATTGGGATAACTGTCAGCCTTCAAAGGTTCAGCCTGGAACCTGCTCAGATGGTCACACTCATTTGGATACAGGCTAGACACTACCCAATGTATAATTTCCTTACTGCAGGAAAGACTTCAGATCAACCAACATTATTACAAACTCATGCAGGTCTCATCTGAGGTGGTGGTTACAGTCACTGCTATTTTTTTGCAGGAAAATCATTTGTTACCCCAAACCCAGTATAGTAATCATGGGCACATCTTGCCTGGGGTGGGGGTGGGGGGCATTATGAAGGGTAAATGGTTCAAGGTCGGTGGTTAGACACAGCTGTCCAGTGCACACATAAATGTCTTGGAGTTGAGCGTGGTGGTCCTTGTGCTGAAGGAACTTCAAGACAATTTTCCTCAAGGTGTGATTTCTTTACAAGTGGACAAACATGACTGTAATTTGGTATATCAGTAAGCAAGAAGGAACAAGCTGTTACCCACTGTTTTAGGAAGTAGTGAGGGTTTGGCAGTGACCGATGGCCTTGCACCACTTCTTTGTTGCAACACACATCCCCAGAGTTTAAATTGCCTAGGGGACAAGCTCAGTTGGACTCCAAACATGCATCGCAAGGGGTCTCTCAGTCCGCAGCCAATCACATTTTTTATTGCTGGGCATCTCTTGCAGTGATCTGTTGGCCTGTCCCCACAACTCAAAGTACACCAAGTTCCATGTCTTGATTACCCTGCCCGGACAGTCACCAAGGAATGCTCTGTCTCAGTAATAGGTCCAGGAATCATTTATGCTTACCAATCTTCCCCTAATACTCAGGTTCCTAAAAGGGCAAGAAAGTGGAAGGTGACTATTATTCATATAGCTTCTTTCTGTTCCAGGCAAATCTGGTTTCCCCTATGAAATCACAATTTCATGAGCCCCCCTTGGCTTGTGGGAATCCCATTCAGAAGCTAATCACTTATCACTCACCTCTTTGGTAAGGGTCACCCTAAGCCTGAAGTTAACCAGTTGCTTTCTCCAATTCCAGTGATGGCCAAGGAAGAATCCGTAACCAAAGACATGGTTAGACTCTTGACAGCATCTCAGAAAGATTCCATGTGCAAGGTTTTCTACAGCAAATCAATAAGATTTATCTTTTTGGCAGGTAATCGAAGCACTGACCCTTTCTATGCATCTGTTTCAGATACCCTCCATCTCTTGGCTTCCATTTTCCAGTCCGACTCCAGTTATTCCATAGTCAAGGTTCAGCTGGTAGCAATCTTTGATTTTCATGTGGGCTTCAGAAATCAATCCCTTGTCTCACAGATCTGCAAGGATTTTCTCAAAGACCTTTCTTCTTTGATTCCGCAATCAAAGATCTGCTACTACCATGTGACCTAAATCTTGTTTTGGAGGCCCTAACTTAACTCCTTTTTAAGTTTGCATCCTCAGCAAAGCTGAAGTTTCTCTTTTGGACAGCTGTATTCTTAGTAGCCATCATATTAGCCTGGTGACTCTGAAACCTACAGACCGTATCTTCATCCCCCTCCTGATATACTTTTTCACGAAGATAGGGTGTCACTCAGGGCTAACCCTTTCTTTCTTCCTAAGGTTGCTTTGTAATCCAACATGTCTCATACCCTTCATTTGCTAGTATGTTTTCCTCACTATGCTAACAAAGATGAATATATCTTGCATACCTTTAGATGTTCATGGATGTTGCATTTCCACCTTCAGAGAACCAAGCCTTTAGGAAAGATGCGCAGCTTTTCACCTCTCTTACTTCCAATAAACTTGGGCAAATGATAATGATGATCTCTCTTTCCAGATGGGTGGCAGGCTACGTCTTCTTCTTTTACACCAAACAGAATAACTCCTCACTCTAAACTAAAAGCACAACCCACAAGGGTAGTGGCTACCTCTACAGCTTTCTTTAGGTCTTCCTTAGTAAATGACATACATAATGCTACCTGGTCCTCCATGCATACTTTCAGTCTTTATAAACTGTACTGCTGCTCAAGGGCTAGAGCATATTTGTTTTCCTAAAAGGTTTCTTGTCATGAGGCCACCCTGGGTGCATTGTAGCTGAAATTCTTATCCATATATCAGATTGGATGGTATGAATCAAATATGAACGTTACGTACTTACATAAAGCTATATCCTTTTATTCATATCTATTAGGTACAACCCTTCCAACGTCCCCTTCCTTTTCTTGTAAGAATACATAGCAACTTGACTTTTGACCACCATGTTGCTTCCATTGAATGGAAAGCTTTCTATATGGCCCACCTCATAAGTAAGGGTATCTCATCCAGGGACAAGGAGTTCATAGCATCCTTGTATTCTTCCCTTATAAGGCCCATTATTGAGTATAATGCTTCATTATACTTACTACTTACATAAAGCTATATCCTTTTATTCATATCTATTAGGTACAACCCTTCCAACATCCCCTTCCTTTTCTTGTAAGAATACATAGCAACTTGACTTTTGACCACCATGTTGCTTCCGTTGAACGGAAAGCTTTCCTGGCCTACCTCATAAGTAAGGGTATCTCATCCAGGGACAAGGAGTTCATAGCATCCTTGTATTCTTCCCTTATAAGGCCCATTATTGAGTATAATGCTTCATTTGGCATCTACCTCACAAAGCACATGCAGCAGCTGGAGAGACCCCAGAGGTTCCTCACAAGGAGAATCCAGGACCTCAAACATCTACCATACAAAGATAGCCTAAAAGCCTTATCCCCCTACTCTGTTTCATACAAACTCCTCAGAGGTGACCTCTGTCTGGCATACAAGGCAATCTTGGACTCCGCCTTGTTGAGACTGCTGCATATCTGCAAGTCAAGCTCTACACGAGTAACCTACACACAAGGCCTCAACCTGGTCTGTGACATCAGTAGGACTTTTTGGCGGGACAGATTTATGTCCCAAAGACTCCCCCCATCTGTGGAATACACTCCCTTGCCACGTCTAGCAGAGTACCTCTTTACCCATTTTTAAGCACACACTGGACAAGTGGATGGGAAATAGAAAATACATCCATAGGATTCCACCCGTGTCCCTGCTGGACAGGGGCATTGGGTGCTGATTTGTCTAAACATGGCTAAACTCTTGGCTAGGCTTATAAGGGCCTCAAGGCCAATAGCGTAGTAACTTCCCATGATCCTAAGAAATGAGGGAATGTTTGATGTTAAGTTGTCCCATCTCGCCTTTGTTCTGGCTGTTTGGGGTCAGAGCCGATCCTCGGCTCCGACTTGGCCTACTTCTATAGCTCGAGAGCTATTTACTGGCTTGAGGCTAACCCTTATCCCAGAATGCCCAGCGTCAGCTACCCAGATCTTGTTTGCCACTTCAGCTGCGATGTTGCTTCGTTACTGGCTCAGGCTTAGTATAGTTTTTTTCTATTATTATAATTGTTTATTCTTCAAAATGTATCAAGTTTTTGTCTAGATATAGTACTTAATTGCCTTTCTTGTGTGTTGTAGCTTTGTTGGCCATCGCTACATACTCGCAGGCCTTTCTATTTCCCCTGAACTCATTTAAATTAGAGAGTCGTCCCCTTAGGACAGCCATTTAAATTAGAGGCTCTCCTTTCTTTTCCTTAACTGTAAAAAAAAAAAAAAAAAAAAAGACTCGGTGCCACAGTCACCCTTATTAGGAAGTGAACGCAGTCATCGCTCTTCATCCCACTCCCCTCGATCCTCTAGGTTATAAGATCAGGATGTTGAGAGAGTAGTCAGCAGGTTACATAAATCACAGGCCCTTGTGAAATTACTTTCCAGCCCACCTCAGCAGGTTGCTGCTCCATCCGCCTCCATCTCCATTCCTCCTCTGACTACACTTAGTTCGGAGCTGGAGACCATGGGGAGCGCTGATAGTAGAACCAACAGCGTCAATCACTTCCTCTTCGGTTTCGACATCGGTTCTGATCACCTCCATTGTTCTGTCCATTGAGGGATCTGGGCGCCGAAGCTCTCTCATCGGCTCCAAGGGGGGAAGTGGCATCGGACCCTTGTCCGACCCCGCGCTCCCTCTCGGAGCTTCAGCACAGGTGAGCTTGGCTCCCACATTGGCCTCGGAGCCGTCACCCTCGACGCGGAGAAGGACTCCCATCTCTTCATTGCCAGAGCTTTCTTTGCCTTGGGGTCGGGATGCCTTTGAGGTCATGCGGAGTGTGCTGTCCCCTGAAACAGCCCTACTATCAGCCCCATTGGCTCCTTCTCTTGTGCCTGTGCCAACGTCTGCTCCTCCTCCGGCCCAGAAGCGTAGGGAACCTATGCCCCAGGACACCCCATTGGGTGACCCCCTCTTCTTTTGAGGCCTCCCCTGATCACTCAGAGTAGCCTGCCCAGAAGAAGAAGTGCAAGAGGAAGCACCTAGACTCCCCTGAGTCTGTCACCTCAGATACAGACGTGGATGAATCGGAAGGGTCCCCCAGGTCCCCCTCAGAAGATGTTTCCTTTTTGGACATCCTTGAAATGCTTAGGCAGAGGGGTGGCTGGTCTTCCCTAGCCCCTAATGAGGATGAGTCTTTATACCTGGAGGCCTTCGGTTCCCGACCCTCCACCTCCTGGGTGTCTCCATCTTTCGATCCACTCATATCTGTAGTGGCTCGAAAGGCTTGGTCAGCTCCGGATTCTGTGGAACCTACTGTGAGGAGACCAAATAAATTCCTAATAGCCCCCTAGGACAAACAATTTCTCACTAAAGGTGTGCCAGTTGATGCCATGGTGGTAGCAGCAGCCACAGAGAAAGAGTTAGCAGAAACTTCTTTGTCTGTCCATCCACCAAACAAAGAGTCTAGGACGATAGACAGATATGGGAAGCAAATGTTTTCCTCAGTGACCTTCTCCATGAGGTCCCTGAATTATCTCTCTCATTTTACACAACTTCAAAGTCATCTCCTAAAAGAGCTTGGAGATGCCCTACAAGATCCTACAGCTGAGGAAGCATCAGCCAAAATAGCTTCCCAGCTTGTGACTCTTAATTCAATAGTCATCTCCTCCATGAGGCTGATTTTCTAAGCAGTCGATGGAGCAAGCGGAGCCGCAGGTACAAGAGTGGCTCTCAGGAGACATGCTTGGCTGTGGCTGTGTCAATTTGCAGAATCCTTTCGAGCGTCCTTCACAAATACTCCCTTTGATGGCTCCTCGCTTTTTGGGCCTCAGGTGAAAGACACGCTTGCCAGGTGTGCCAGGAAGGCAAGACTCTCTCTGCCATGGGAGTCTGTTTTTCCACTCCTAACAGACCTTATCCCAATGGCAGAGGAGTAGAAAGATGTGGTTTCGAAACAACAACAATGGCAGATGCCACCCTCAAGACAGAGGGGGACTGCAAAATCAGGGTGACAAAGAAACTTTCTCTGCCAAACCCTTCCAGTATCCCTGATGGGTTGCCCGACTGCTCACCTCTGGAGGCAGTCGGGGGAAGATTTTCCCTGTACCCAAAAGCCTGGCAAAATATAACAAGAGACAAATGCATACTATCTATCATATCCAGAGGTTACAAAATCCCCTTCCATCAACCCCCTCTAAAGTTAAAAAAACCCATTCCAGATGTCCCACCCAATCTAAGGGATCAAGCAGTTATTCAAGTTTCAAAACTGCTAGAAAAAAGTGCCATTCAGGAAGTCCCCGCAGACCAACTAGGATCCGGAACTTACTCAAGATTCTTTTTCTACCAAGAAAGACAGGGGATTGGAGACCAATACTGGATTTCAGCAGATTGAACAAATCTGTACAAAAAGAAAAGTTCTGGATGGTAACACTGCAGTCCATTCTCCCCTTTCTGGGTCAGGACAACTGGATGTGCTCCATAGATCTTCAGGATGCGTACTATCATAGCAAAATGGACAGATGCTCCAGGAGATTTCTTCGCTTCTGGGTAGGGGCCAGTCATTACCAGTTCAGAGCTCTGCCCTTTGGTCTCACCACAGCCCCCAGGGTGTTCACCAAATGTATGGCAGTAGTCACGGCTCACCTGAGACATCAAGGATTCCAGGTGTTTCCCTATCTAGACGACTGGCTCCTAACTGCTACCACTAGGCATCAACTCTTAGAGGCACAGGCGTATACAATATCAACCTGCACCCAAATAGGCATTACAGTAAATTTCGAAAAATCTGCCTTGTTGCCATGTAAATCTGTTAGATATATAGGAGCAGAATTAAACACAAAACAGATGTTTGCAAGGTTACCTCGAGAATGAGTTTTCTGTATTCGCCAACAAGTTTAATTTCTAATGCAGAGCAGAAAAATCCAAGTCAGACATGTCCAGCAAGTTCTAGGCTCCATTCTTTTTGTACCATTAGTGCATTACCACATGAGAGTCCTTCAGTGGCTTCTCTTCACGCAGTGGCCTTTCCAGGAACTACCCATGTCTCACATGATCCTGATTACAGAAACATGCAAAAGACACCTCTCTTGGTGGATGGTTTCCCCACTGGTGACTCAGGGCAGACCTTTCATTCAACCCCCTCTGGTAGCCACAGTGACCATGGACGCCTCCCTGATAGGGTGGGGGGGGGGGCATTGTCTAGGCAGGACAGTCCAAGGCATGTGGCAGCCTCATGAGTACCATCTGTATATCAGTGACCTAGAGATGAGAGCGGTGCTCCTAGCGTTGCAAGCTCTTCAAGACACTCTTCCTTCCGGGACTATTGCGATCCAAACAGACAACATGTCAGTTGTGTGGTACATCAACAAGCAGGGCGGGACCAGGTCCTACCCCTTGTGTCGAGAAGCCCTCAGGCTATGGCAATGGGCAATTTCCTCCCAACATTTTCTGACAGCAATGCACATCCCTGGGAAATCCAACGTAATAGCGGACAGGCTCAGCAGGGCTATCCTCATGCCTCACGAGTGATCTCTGAATCAGAAAGTTGTGGACCTTGTCTTCCGCAAATGGGGCCAGCCTTGCTGCGATCTGTTTGCCACCCCCCTCAACAACAAATGCAGCAACTACTTCTCCCTGCTTCCTCCTCCAGGTCAAACTCCCAGGGACGCTCTAGTCCACGATTGGCCTCAGGGACTCCTTTATGCATTTCTCCCTTTTCCCCTAATTCCAAGACTTATACAGAAAGCAAAATCGTTGGGTTTCAAAATGATCCTCATTGCCCCCTATTGGCCTCGACAGATATAGTTTCTGTTCCTGCACCTCCACCTTCTAGACCAGCCTTGGGTTCTGGACCCAGTGCCAGATCTGTTGATTCATCAGTCAGGCGAGTTACACCAATCCCTTCAGACTCTCAAGCTCACAGCCTGGTTTCTCCACTTCCTACCTTAGCCAGGCTTCTAAGTATCTTTATAGCAGTTTGTGATATTATAGTTTCCTCCCATAAGTCAGCTACGAGAAAGACTTATGCTATATATAGATAGACCAACTAATTTTTAAGATAAAAAAAAAAAAAAAATATTTAATTTGATTTTTTTACTAATACTATTGTAACATTTATGGTTCATGCATATAGTAAAAGTAGTAGTTGTCCGGACTTATTTTGCTTTCAGTACTCTGGTCTGGTTTCGATAATGAAAGCAGAATTTAACAAAATTTTTTCAAAAAACTTTTTTAAATATTTCAAACAAGGATGTTTCCAGGTAATGGCTCTGTTAGACTTTGGGATAAGCTAATTGGTTCCTTGAATAGCTTGTCAGGTACGTTTAAGATTCCGGCATCAGAAGGTTTTTGACAAACAGTTTTTTACTTTCTAACGCTTCTGCTTTGTCAACAGTGGCAGGTTCACTAAGTGCTTGAATGTTTACTAAGCTCTAAAATAAGACATCTACGGATGTCTTATGATGTCTAAAATGTAGGGAATCATGTTTTTGAATAGGTTTATGTTCAAGCGATACACTAATATTCTTTTTTAAATAACGTTCGGGTGAGCTTGATGGCTTAAGCAACTATAGTGCTGTTCTTGTGTTAGATTTTCATATGTTTGGGCTAATTATAATAGACAGGATGTTTTCCTGCACTGTATTTATACAGTGCTGTTTATGTTCTTTTAATTGAAACTAGCCATAGACATAGACGTTTCAGAGACTACATTCAGATTGTACAATGAATCGGAATGCGATCTAATTTTGTTTATAAGCTATGTTACCACTGTTTTTAAAGGGGTTTTCATGATAGTATAATATTTTTTTTCATGTGAATTTTGCATCAGAAGGATATGGTCTATTAAACCATTTGATTTTATTGGCATTACTAACCACTTTAATCATTTTGCTTATACTGTTTCTTTAACAAACGAAATGAGTATATAATTAATGAGTCAGTAATTGACCATTATTGATTAATCCTTTGGCTTGCGCGCCAAAATGTTTTATATATAAAGACCTTGTTTTTATTGTTTTAATATACCTGAAGAAGCGTAGTACAACTACGTGAAAGCGCTTGTGTTTTTTACTTCAATAAAGAAGATACTACGTGTACTGAGTTCATTTCGTGTGGTGATTTCTGTGGATCCTTTACTACTACAATTTTTAAGATAACCATGTGGGGGCAAAACCCAAATTTGTGACAGTAAGAATATCTGTAGGGTAGTGAGAGATGATGCTTCTGAACGACACCCCCCCCTCCCACCACCATCACCAACTTACTGCTGTTTTGAACTAGAGAATAATTACTTGTATACGGTAACCAGAGGAAGAGGAAAGATTATTCATGAGCTGCTGGTACTTAAACATGTTAGACCAGCAGTTATGAAACCAATACATACCCAAATTTTGGGGGCCATCTATGGTTGGACAAAACCAAAGCAAGAATCCTGGGTAGATTATTCTGGCCGGATGTTATAAAAGAAGTTGAAAACTTTTCTGCTGGTTGCCCTGACTGTCAGTGGATGCCCTCCTGCTACGCTTTCTACTTTTTAATCCATAGACTTGATGTATTTTGAGAGAATATTTTGAGAGAATTGCAGTATATATTGGTGGGGGGGGGGGCATTGGTTAGGTCTAAGACTGGACGCCATTATGTACTAGTAGTGTTACGCTATGCCACACAATTCCAAGAATTTTATTTTCTTGGATGTGAATACCTAAGGAAATATTGTTAGAGCAGGGGTGCCCTTTATGTCAAAATTTAAAAAATACCTGGCGCCATAGGTTTTTTGGTTAAACATACTGTGGAAATCGGTGTGTTATCCCAAAATGTGGATGGGTTAATAGAATGGTTTAACCAGACACTGAAGTCCATACTAAAAAAAAAAAAAATAGTTCAGAAAGTTGGAAAAGACTGGAACTAGCTATTACCATACCTAATATTCCATACCTAATATTCTGAATCTGAGAAGTGACCAAAGATTCCTTAGGGTTTAGCCATTTTGAGTTATATATAAGGAGACCACAAGGGCTTCTACACATAGTGAAGGAGATGTAGTAGGAGGAGAGGACAGCTTTTAAAACTGTCATTGACCATTGTACAGACCTTAGAGTGAGACTGGTGGGGCTTGAATGGCGAGATGAAGTGAAATCAGCAAGAAAAGTAGAGGTAGTATTGCTGGAACTGAACTCATCCTCAAGTCTTGATAAGGACCTTTATGTGGTGGATCCTTTTTTTACAAAATCTCATCAGGATGACACTGATATAAACACTATTTTATATATCATGGCAAAAGGTAAGTTAGAAAATGAAAAAGACAGATTTGGAGCGCTTTTGCAAGGAAGAGTGGGCAAATATCGCCAAGTCAAGATGTGCCATGCTGATAGACTCCTACCCAAGTAGACTGAATGCTGTAATTAAATCAAAAGGTGCTTCAACAAAGTATTAGTTTAAGGGTGTACACACTTATGTAACCAGCTTATTGTACGTTTTTTTTTTTTTTATATATCTTTTCCCCCCAACAGATTTGTTTGTTTTTCAATTGAATTGTAAAGGGTATAGGTCACATTAATGGTGGGAAAAGTTTTGAAATGATTTATTGTGGTCTCATTTTTTTTATATCACAAAAACCTGGCATTTTAACAGGAGTGTGTACACTTTTTATATCCACTGTAGGTGCACAGTCTCTGGATAGCAAGTGCCTCAGCCTAGTGTATGCACTGGTTGCAGGACTGGAAAAAAAGGCAGTGTAGAAGAAGCTTCTGGACTCTGAAAGATTCCTACAAAAGGGTTAGGCCAGGCACAGAGGCTGGGCCAATGAGTTTCCATTTGAAGAAGTGGCAGATGCAGTATGTATCTGAAAAGACTATGCCACAGGAAAATGTTTTAGAACTTTCTGTAGAATGCTCTCAGTCCAGAGGAAAATTATTAAAAAAGAGCTTTTCATTTAATAAAGATTGCTAGACATATTAAGATCAGCGAATAAAATACTTTATAGAGCTAAGACCCATAATGTTAGAAAAGTAAAACATATGAATGCAGTAATTAAGAGAAATTCCCATGATATAACGTACATAAATAGAATACATCACTGTGCAGGTAAACAAATAACTGATAGTGTTACCACAAAAATGTAGGAATAACAAAGGAAAGGAAGGGAACAAGTAAAATGCCCCAATGGAAGCATCAGATAAAGAAAACTATAAAACAAGCCAAGAAGCATCACTGTTAGAAGCATGTAGGAAAAGGGAATGGATCATCAAAAATACTTGGGAGAAACAGAAATGGTAAAAACAATGCATTTTAGAACAAACCAGGATTTATACATTATTGCCAATAATAGTGTATAAACTATTGCTGGTGATAAACTAATATCAGCATAGGCAGAAATCTAGCCCATCCTCCACCACTTATTACAGAATACACCTGGTATAATGGAAGGTCATTTACCCGCAATTTCTCCAGCCAGCTGTTTGATATGGGCATCCTGAGACAATGTAGCAATTGCCTCATGTATATAGCCAACTTACTACTTCTAAAACATGCAAATAGAATATTTAAGAGATGTATCTATACTATGAATCTGGAATCAATGCTCTCTCTGTCTCACATAGCAACAAACCAAATACCAAGCAGGTTATCAGCACTCGCACTCTACCTTCTGCACATACCAAGCACACAACACATAAAACATCATATGCGGAGATACTCACTAGAAATGTACCAAAAGAACAAAGACTTCCTAAGAGCAAACCTTCTGCACACAATTATGGTTCCAGCAGTACCCACTACACATAACACACGCATCAGTGTCTCAGCCGATAAGCCCCCAAGGCAAAACATATCTAAACTAAATGTCTTTTTTTCTAGGCAAATCCATAGTGAGATGCACAGATGTCCCCCTCACTAGGCTGGACAAGGAGAAGGTCACAGTCAGCTGCCTGTCTGATGCCAGGATCCACCAAATCATGCATGCAGTCAAGTCTCCAAACAAGTACTGTTATGACTCTGTCATAGTCCATGTTGGAGTGAATGACTTGAGATGTACCTTACTGGACTATATGAAGAGTGATATGATTGAACTTTCAGACAGTGTCCCAGGCAGGTACATCCCTCGCCCAAAGCAGTATTATTCCCTCACCCAGAGTGATGCCACAGTACAAACAAAAAATGATTGACTTCAACAATTGTATTAGCTTCTGGTATCTGTCAATGGGGATCCAGTATCTAACAGCCTTGGATGAAATGGTTGACAGACCACGCTGCTTTGCCAGAAATGGCCTTTACTTGTCTCATCTAGGCTTTAGGTTGCTGCCAAAGGTACTTGCTTCCCCCATAGTGACTTTCTTAGGCAGTGCCATAAGAACAAAATTCCCGATGTAAAAATATCCTCCATAAACAAACTCACGGTTATGCTGCTTAATGCTAGGAGTCTAAAAATCAGAAACTGCACTCACTTGAATCACTTCTCATCCTGGAAGATACTGATGTCTGCGCCATCACATAGACATGGTTTAAAGCCTCAGAGAGTACCCCAGCCATGCAGGGCTACAGTGCCTTCCATAAGTTCAGACCACATAATGAATGTGAAAAAAAACAAAGGATGAGTAGTATCCATCTTCATTAAAGACATACATCTCTAGACTGGTTAAACAGTACGACTCCCTAGATTTACTCCAAGTCCAACTAACTGTAGGAAAGACCCGCCCTCCACATCATTGTTAGCTATAGGTCCCCTACCATGTCCAGAGAAAACCATACAGCCTGCCTGGACCTACTTGAGTCACTCTCAGTACAGCCAAATACCTTGGTCATGGGTGACTTTAACTATCCTTCCATTGATTAGGAACATAAATGAGCACAGTCACCCAAAAGTTCCTGGACACAGTTGCTCTGGAACAGATAGTCAGCACCCCCACAATGGGCTCTAATATCCTTGACATAGTGCTCACCAATATGGGGGATTACTGCATCACCCCGTGTGTGGGGCCCTCCCTGGTATAGTCCAATCATAAGTCAATCTCATTCAAAGTAACGATTGTATCTGACCCACCCTCAGGAGCAAAAAGGTTGAAAAAATTTCTCCAAAGCAAACTATAACCTTCTGAACGATGGCATCAGTAGTTTAAGATGCCCTGCCAACAGTGACAGCAATGACCACTATACTGAGGTGTACACAAATGTTCTGTATAAACACCTATAAAAATGTATAGACTCAGCCGTACCGGAATGGAAAAAAAATCAAGATCCTCGCGAAAAAATAAGCCACCCTGGTGCACATCCAGCATAAATAGGCTATACAGTAAGAGAAAAAAAGTGCTGTTAAAAAACAAGAGGGAACGGTCCCAGCAATGGAAGAACTTCCTCCAAACATAAACAAGCAGATTAGACATCTTGAAAAGTCCTCTAAAGCTAATTATGAAACTAAATTAGCATCTTTAGCTAAGGTAAATCACAAAGCATTCTTTAGCTACATCTGAAATCTAAAAGGGAAGGCACAGCTTTGTGCCAAACTAGCTGTGGACGGTACCACTTATACTGAACCAGAGGACATTGCCACCCTGCTAGTAAACAGGTTTGGTGAAAACTTCATTCCCCTGTCCCCACCAGTCATACCCCATAACACATGCCTGTTACCAGTCCTCTGCCTACTGTCTCCAGAGAGTAGGTCATAGCCACACAAGGCCAAAAACACAGCCTCTGTAGGACAGGACAACATCCCAGGCTGCCTATTAAATGGTCTAAAATGGGAGTTAGCGGAACCATTCAGCGCGATTTTCAATCTCAGTCTAACCACTGGCTTTGTCCCAGCTGTGTGGAAAACAGCAACTGTAATCCTCTTGCACACAGGGGGTCCCTCAGCTGGCCCCGGGAACTATAGATGCATAGCCTTACCAGCCTTATCTGCAAGGCCATGGGGATAATCATCATGGATTTTATCAGCAAGGATATACATGACCTTCAAACTCTTGACCCAACCCAGTATGGCTTCATTAAGGGCACATCTTGCCTGCTAAACCTGGTGGACTTCTCTAAGAATGTCACCAAGGCCTGCATAAAGGCAGAACTATTCACACTGTCTATCTCGACCTAGCCAAGGCTGTAGACACAATCCGTCACTCAAGCATCTTTGAGAAACTCACCCAGCTGGGAATTAACCCTTACATCACTAGATGGGCTGCCAACTGGCTCACAAACAGAACTCACACAGTCAAAATTGGGGATGCCAACTCTACTAGCAGACCTGTTACTAGTGGTGCTCCACACGGATCTGTGCTAGGCCCCCTACTGTTTGGTATCTGTTTTTCAGAAGGCAGGATGAAAATAGATGGCCCACGGCTTACCAGGTTTGCTGATGACTGCAAACTGGGTGCAATCATGGAATCCCCCAAAGATGTCAACAGACTACAAAATGGGCTTACACAGTCAAATGATTGGCGTTAAAGCCACAGTCTTAAACTAAACACAAAAAATGCATTATCATCCCCTTCAACAAAGGAGAAACCCCTGCTAATTACAACATTAATAATATCTCCCTTAAGTTCAAACCCAGTGGTGAAACATATAGTAACATAAGTTGATAGCAGCCTTAATTTTGATCATCAGGTGTCCACAATAGTAAGGAAGGCCTTCTACATTGCATACCTCATAAGCAAGGGTACAGCATCCAAAGCTAAGGAGGCTATAATTCTGCTGTACTCCACTCTTATCAGATCAGTAATAGAGTACAGTGCTGCCTTCTGCATGTACCTCACCAAACATCTGCAGCAACTAGAAAGACCTCTGAGGCTTCTCAACAAGAAAATTTAGGGCTTACAACAAATGACCTATACGGACAGATTGCAGGCATTTACGCAGTCGTATAGACTGCTAAATTCGATTGCAAGCATAGACCATATATCTTGGTCCATAAGGGAACAAGGGCATAACATGGCTGGGCTTGTATAGACCTTGGGGCCAATAGCCTACTAACCTCCTGTGATCCTATAGTTCACATAACAAAGATGGTAAATGAATAAAAGGATTAAAAGAAACAGTAAGAAGTTCCATTATAGACCATATGAAATGGGATGAAATAACTGCTAGAGAAATTGACACAAAATTAAGAAAAGCTCCTAAATGGAAAACCCCAGGCCCAGATGCAGTACTTAACTTCTGGCAAAAAGTCTTAACATCTTTGCACAAAGAGTTAGCTTTGAGTAAAACTTATTTATATGTGCATCTTGAAAAGACACCAGCCTGGCTAACAACATGAAAAATGATCCTTCTCCTTAAGAGTGAACTTGCAAGCCACCCTAAAAAGTATAGGTCAATAACTTGCTTCCTGGAAGTATACACATTGTATATGGTATTTGATGCAGACAGAGTTTATGGGTATTTAGAAAAAAATCAATTATATCAGTAGAACAAAAGGATAACAAAAGAAAGTCATATGGAACAAAATACAATTTGTTGTTAAATAAAAGCACAACAGAGAATTATAAAAAGGGGATGAATTTAAGTATGGCATGGACAGATTACAAAGCATTTGATAGTATCCCACATTCATGGATAAAGGAATGCTTACAGATGTATAAGATATCCCATACATTGATCAGTTACAGTACAATGACCCATGAAGCAGGGGCTCACTATATAGTTTAACCATGACAGACCACATTATTACTATACCAGGGATAAAAATTAAAAGGAGGTATTCCTGGGGTGATTTTTCGTCTTCCTGCTGTTTTTCCTTGCCCTTAATCCATTAACCTGTTTATATAATAGATTAGGCTAAATTTTCAGTTTGGCTCCCGGAAACCAACCTTGTTTAAAGACATGTACTTTTTGTGGATGATTTAAAATGATAAACTATATCAAATGAGGGGGTTGAAAACACAATTACAAGTTGTTAAAACTTTCTCAGATGGTATAGGAATGGGACTTGATCTTCATAAATGTATAAAAGCAGCATTTAAAAAAAGGAAATCTGCAGCAATGAGGAAATATTAAACTGGAATGTGTGATATAAGTAACTTGAACAGGAAGGAATATGTAACTGTTTGGGAAAAGATGAAGAGTCGACAATAAAACATTAACAAATGAGAATAAAGCTCACTAAGGAATACTTCAGAAGACTAAAAACTAATATTGAAAATGGCCTTGACTTCTGGGAATAAAGTTCAAGCTATTAATCATTTTGATCTTCCTGTTATAATGTACATCTGTGAGGTATTTTTTTGGCCCTTGTGATGAAAGGAGATACTGCCAAGCCCAGCTGGCTGGAATTTTGTAAATAATTATATGTCTTTTGTGAATATCAACATGATTTATATAGAAGTGTGACAGAGAGATGCCAGCACAGCTGCCTGGAATTTTGTAAATGGTTGTGTCATTTCTGAATGTCAGTATGCTTCATGTAAGATGCTTATGTTACAACTGTATTAGAATTGTATGTCATGTGTATATCAAACTTGTTTGTAAATGTGTGTGCTGAAAAGGGTTTGTAAAGTACTGCGCTTAAAAATGTAACCACAGTGTACCCTACTGGAAAAGAATAGAAATGTACATGCGTTGTTGTAACTGTTAAATGTATATATTTTAGCAGTGGAAACGAACACAGGAGGTTTACTTCAGAAAAATAGCCGAAATTAAATTACTTTATGGCAGCAAGGAGAGACCATGTCTAAAACTAGGAAACTTTCTGTATTGTCTTGGAAGTGTTTTATTGTTTTACCTCTTCCAGTCTCTGCCATAGATCTGAGGAAAAAGCCCTTGACTATGTATTTTTATAGGTAGATGCTAAATGCTACCAGCTGCCATCAATGGTTGTTTTGAGCCTGGGAACTGGGAGTCAGTTGACAAACAATGATGTAATTCTGCAAGTTATCCCAGCAATAATATTTGAGATGTTAATTTGAGAACTCTCTTAGAGAGACAGCTTTCTGTAGTCTGTCTTTGACCTGACAACATCAAGATCCATTCACCACACATTTGCCTAGCTCTGAGTAGGTAAGTCTAGGGAACAGTATAATTCTCTTAGATATAGTCAGGAATATAGCAAAGCTTAATGTAGATGTTGTTCTTTCTTTATTTGAAACTGTCCTGCAATGTTGATTTAAATATTTCTCATGCTTTTGAACTCTGATGTCACTGTAACTACATATTTAGTATTGTCTTGTTTTTTTATTTATTATTAAATATATTTAAACCTTTCACTGTAGTTAATCTGTGTAGAGATATTTAAGTTTTGAGAGTACTTGCATATTTATTTGGTGACACTGTGGGTCACTCCTAATAACCTTGCTGTTGGTCAAACTACCATTTGTATTGATAGTAACATTGCATAGTAAGATGGGACACCCTTTGTTAAGGGCATTAAAATAGCTGATAAGGGGTTCTGGTGTTAGTGGTAACTACCTTATAGTCTGGGCAGAAGGGTGGGGGCATAGCTAGTAAACCTGTGCCAGCCTTTCCCATGTGTGTGTGTGTAAAACAGATCTCCAAGAGTATATGTGTCAGCTACTTCGGCAGGGGCACAAAGCACTGGTTGGACAGAGAGAGTGTTGAACAACTTGGAACCCTGGCTAAGGATGCAATCTAAGGTTGTGCCATTGAGAAGTCTTATTATGGATCTGCAGAAAGAGGAAGAAATCAGCCACAGACTTTGGTATTTGTGTGCTGTTAAAGGAAATTGCACTTGATGCAGAGAGCTACATCTGGAAATACTGTGTGTGTATCTGTCATCCTCTCAGTTTATGTCCCCCACTGGTGAGGAGTGAGGCTCCTTGATTACTGGTTCAGTGGTGGGGTGTCACAGGCCTCACAAAGTATTGAATCAATTACAGACAAGAAAAATGCTTTAATGCATATCTAGTGATATGTAAAAATCAGTGTATACCAAGATTGTGTATCCCTGAATTTGAAGGAAGTATGGGCCTCCTTGAAATTGACTACATGTATAGATCTGCAGTTGTGGGACTGCTTACATATCTGCTGTCCTCATCAGATCCAAACACAGTGGAAATTTTAAAATATGAGGAGAAATCTAAGATGACATCTTTGCTTAGTTTAGCAAAATCTTTTTGGAGTAAAGCAGAAATTAAATTCAAACCAGTAGTAGACAAATATCGCAGCAAGTGAATGTGCCCCTCCCCTACCCCAAAAAAATAAAGAAAATGATCACACAATGGAAAATCCACAAGTATAATGGTAGTTATAGGTATCTTCTGGAACAACCTCATGCTGATCAAGAGTTAACACAGGAATGATTAAGGAGAGGTGAATTGAAACCAAAAGTTGAAAGGTAAATGAGGCCCAGGATAGTGGACTACACACACATATGCTGACAGTCTATTGAAAATGTACAAGAAACAAACAAATGCAGGTTTTGTAAAACAGTTCTGGAAACAGTTGCATGTCTTGTTGCTGGATGTGTATTACACTCGTAGCTGAGGGCCTGTTTTACTGAAAAGCACAATAATGTGGCAAGAATGTTGCACAGCGGATTTGGTAAAGAATCATCTGAGAAGCATTGTAAAGAATGAAGTTTATATCACTTGGGATCACACATTACCAGCAGTTCATAAAATAGATGCAAGAAAATCAAATATAGTAGTCCAAGAAAAAAAGATGAAAGTAACATTGATCATTGAAATTTCAACACCCAAGTGAGTACAGTGTTTTATGTACAGAAAGAAACTGTCATAAATGCCTAGATTTGTAAGCAGAAATAAGAGCAATGTGGAGGAAAAGTACTCAGTTGCAATATTAGTAGGAGCAGCAGGTCTACTAAAGAATTTATAGTCATACTTAAATATGCTGCCAACACATGTACCCTCATAATTACAGGAGGAGGCAATTCTAGGCACACTGCGGATGTTGAGGAGAGCATTCTTTGCTAACATCCAGTGACTGAAACAGTACTAATTTCTTGAGCTCAAATCATAGCCTGACTTAGAAATGGGGTCTATTCCTGTCATGGTATTAGAAACACAACATATTTGGAAAAATAAATAGACAGATTGAGAGCCATAATGGTGATTGTGTGAGAACATGTAGAAAAGGCTCAAGCAAACCAGCAGTGAGTCTAATAACAGGAATGCCCAGAGCAGGCTAAGTTCTACTTCTGGTCACTTTCTCTGGAAACATGTTCCTTGCCTAAGTGGCAAGGAGCTTATGAGGACCATTGAATGAATAAATGAGGTTAGTTACAAGGTTAGACATCTAGAAAGGAAAATGGTTGAGCAAATACAGGTTCATAGGTGTACTAGGCTAAAGGCCCTGGAGCCTTTACAAGCCTAGCCCATAGAAGTGCCCTGGCATTGTGCCGCCTGACTTTGGTTCCCACTGCCTCTATTAAGTAGAGCCACTGGAGTGATCCCCGGTGTGAACTTTCTATTTCCCATCCACTCATCAAGATCTCTCTTGAAGAGGGCCAGTGAAGTGCTCTGCTTGACATGTATGGGAAGTCTATTCCAGTGCATGGGCAGTCTCTGGGTGAGGAACCTGTCCCTCCAGCATGTTCTGTTGATTGTGGTAATAAGGTTAAGGTCTCTGGAGCGTGTTGTGTGGAGGGATTGGGATTTCTTTAGATGTAGCATTTCTAACAGAGCTGGGTCAGACATGGGTTTGTAAGTCAAGCAAAGATCGCCTCTTAGTAGATATGAGACAGAGAATAGCTGGAGTTTTTTGTCTGTCCATGTAGGACATGTGTTTAAGGCCTAGGATCCTCTTTGTGAGGTACTTTATGGCCTTTCCATCTGTTGCATGTGTCTAGTGAGGTACATGCCAAATGAGGCATTATACTTGATTGATCTAATGAGGGAAGAGGAGAGAGATGATGACCTCTTTCTTCCTTAGGGTCATAGGTTCCTGGATGCAAAACCCTTGGTAATTTGATGTGCCACATAGAAGGACTTTCTGACCACAGTGGCAATGTGATGGTTGAAGGAGAGGTTGCTGTCAACCTGTGTCCCCAGATCTCTTATAACTCCTTCAGTGTTCAGTGGGCTTCCATCGATGTGGTAATTAGTGGGAACTGAGTTTTTCCTAAAGGGGATGATGACGCATTTTTTTGCATTAAGCTTAAGGCCATGGTTTCGACACCAGTCATTGGTCTCAGTGAGGCCTTCCTGTAGGATGTCTACATCACCTGGGGAGATGACAATAATTCCCAGCTTGCAGTCTGTGAACTTGGTCAGCCAGAGTCCCTCTATGTTGGCCTGGACTTCTGAGAAGTAGATGCCAAACAGGAAAAGACCCGGAACCGATCCCAGTGGGACTCCACTTGTGGCTGGTTGGTAGTCTGACTTGGAGTCCGCTACTTTCACACTGTTGGGTTCCATGTGTGAGCCAATTTGCAACCCACCTAGTGATATAGGGGTTTATGCCTAGTGTGGTGAGTTTATCAATAATTCCTGACTGGGGAATGGTATCAAAGGCTTTGGCCAGATCGAGGTAAGCTGAATGAGCTGCCTTGCCCTCATCCACACCTCTGATGACTAACTCAAAAAAGTCAACCAGGTTGAGCATGCATTATCTATCTTTCACAACACCAAATTGTGTGGGATCTAGAGTTTAGAGATTCTCTATATCCTTGTTAATTAGGTCCTTGATGATGCACTCCATAGCTTTATATGTCAGACTCATCAGGCTAATGGGGCAATAATTCCCAGGGTCTATAGTTGCTCCCCCTTTATGGATTGGGATGACTGTAACAGTGTGCTTATTCGGTAGGGACAAAGCCTGAGGTGAGGCTGTGATTGAACAGGGCACACAGATATGGTGCCAGTTCACTTTGTAGTTCATGTAGAACATATCCAGGGATATTGTCGGGTCCCCTGGAAGCTTTATTCTTGGCCTTGGACAATGCAGCTTTAACCTGTGCTGCAGTAATGCTCGGTGCCTCGCATTCCTTCAATATTACGATAGGTCCTTTGGGGGGGGGGGGTTAAAGTTGACACTGAATCTGTCGGCCAGTATGTTGGCTCAGTATAGGAGGTACCATTGTGCAGTAACTTAGAGCAAACCTGGGTATTGCCATGGAGATACTTGATATAACTATAGAAGGCTTTGTGGTTGTTTTTAGTGTCTGCCACAATTCTGCCTTCATAACTGGCTTTAGAGGTTTTGATGAGGGATATCAACTTTTTGTTGAGTCCAATAAGGGAGGTTTTTTAGTCTTGGGACTTCACCTTTTTCTACAGCAGTTTCTTCCTTCTGTTGTAGAATTTATTAGTGGCACGGGACCACCAGATTGGCTTCCTTTTTTGGAGGAGAGCATCTTGGTACTGTTTGGGTATGGCTAGTTCCATGCATTTGTGTACGTGTTCGTACAGTGCATCACTGTATGATTCGGTAGTCATGCATCTATTTTCCATTGATATGGGTGCCGTGAAGTTAGCCACCTCTGTTTTTAGGAGCCCAAAGTAAGCTTTGGAGAAGTTTTTCATAGTGGTTTGTGCAGGGGGTGTGGGTGAGATGTGGATTTCCATGGTGATTAGTTTGTGGTTGGATTTAACCAGGGAGGAATTGACTATTGGTGTAGAGCAATGGTTGCCCATGTTAGTAATAACCAGGTCAAGGATGTTGCTTCCTCTAGTGGGGGTAAGAATAAGCTGGTCCAGGGTATTATTGGAATTGATGAATTCCAGGAAGCGTTGGGCCAGTGTATTGGTGCATGATTAGTTTTCTCAGTTGATGGAGGGGTAGTTGAAGTCACCTAGTATGAGTGTATTGGGATGGACCCTAATAGTTTCCAGGGTGCTTAGGAACATGGAGTTGAGAGTCTTGGGACATGGTTGGGGACCTATAGCAGGTTACAACCTGAATCGCCATTTTACCCAATGTTAGTTGTACCTAATGTTTCTCAGGTGCGTTATGCTGGGCTACTAGTCTGGAGGTGTGCATATACTTTATGAATATGGAGACACCACTGCCTTGTGGAGCTTTGGTCCATGTTCTGGGGCTGAAAGGTGTGGAATGAGTTATAGTCTGGTGGTGCAGGGGTGCTTTCTGCTGCTTTAAACCAGGTTTCCATTACAGCACAAATGTCGATGTTCTCCATTTTGAGGAGTGCTTCAAGCAAGTGCATCTTGAGATTTAGACTTCTGGCATTCAGCAGCATGAACCTCGGATTGCATTTATTTATAGCTGTTATGGTGGTAATTTGGTCTTTGGAACATGGCTTAAAAAAGGCACTATAGAGGTGGCAAGATCCTTAGCCAGTATCTGGAAACCCCGGGGTGACAGATGTAGGCCATCTCTTGAAAAGCATCAAGGTCTGTCAGTCATGTCATCTAAAGCAGACAGATACTGGATCCCTTTAGAATGACACCAGAAACTTAGGCAATTGTTGAAGTCAATTATTTTCTGCTAGTACTGCGGTACCATTCTGGGTGACGGTAGTATGCTGCTCAGGGCTAGGGTCATTCCTGCCTGGGCCACATAATCCTCCATGTCTCTTTATGTTTAGTCCAGCAAGGTGTGTCTCAGATCATTCACACCCACATGGGCAGTGACAGAGTCATACTTTTACTTGTTGTGGAGTGACCTGAGTGCGTGTGTTATATGTCGGATTCTGACACCTGATAGACAGCTGACTGTTACCTTCTCCTTATTCAACCTAGTGAGTGGGACATCAGTGTGCCTCACTATTGAGTCACCTATGATTAGTGTATTAGGCAAGCTGTTTTGCCTTAGGGGCTTAGGTTGAGGGGCACACTGTGTAGGTGAGCTATGTGTCTTGTAGTTTGTGCTGTGTTGTGATTGTCAAGTGCGTTTCTGCCTTGGAGGTCTCTGCTGTTTAGATAGATTTCTATTGAGAGCCTCCAGGAAGGTGGGTGTGTGGTTTGTGTTTGTATGCGAGAGCTGTGATGGTGGGTCTTCTGGAGGGCTATGTTTTGCATGTGGTGTGGTGCAGCTGTTGACCTTCTCCTCTTAACCGGCTATTCCGGTCTTGGCTTGAGAGTGCATGGCTTCCAGTTTGGATATATAAGTTCATCTCTCACAAGTCTGAGTGTTAGGAGGTAAGAGGAGAGGATTGTCTGTGTACATGAGGCAGTTGTTATACTGCCTCAGAATGCCCAGGTTCACCAGGTTAATAGGAGAAAGCACAGGGAACTAACCTTTAGACATGCCAGGAGGGAGATGGTCATTATTACTAGGTACTGGAGCTGTTTGCTTATATACAGTATTCCTTTTACAGGAAAAATTCTGATTAACTCTGCTTCTAGGTATCCCACAATGTAGTGCTTGTCTATAAAATATTACATCTCACAGGCCCCTGTCTTCCTAAAGTTCCTGTCACTGCATTGATTTTACATGCATAGACTGCTTTCAGTCAGTTTTAAGTAATATTTCATGCCGTTCAATGACTACTTAAAACACAAACAGTGCATTGCCACAGAACAGACTTTCAAAGTGCTTTTTACTGTTGCTTCTTTTTAGAATGGCTAAATTTCAGTCTTTTGTAAAGCCTGAATTGTACTAGCTTGACTTACTTCCCATCCCCCTTCACACACAACTTCCCTAGCTGTCAAAGTGCTAAGGGTAATTTGAGCTATTAGCTGCTATGATTGACAGCTCACAACAGGAGACTTGACTCGTGCACTGTTTCCTTGTTCTAGCTTTTACTTTCTGTATTGCTTGGGGAAGGAAAAGGGAGCTGTGACATCACAGCATGGGTGGGTTTTTAGGATGGTCGTGCTGATTTCAGTTTGGGGAGGGAATTGGCCAGAAAACTACCTGTATTCATTGGCCTTGATGACATCAATGAATTGGAGACTGCAGCAAGCTTTTCCAGGGTGGGATAAACGTTTTTTGAATGTGAAACTACTACAGTACAGTAAGGTACTGTTCTAGTGGAGAGAAACAGTTGATTTCAAATATTTTAAATGCTGTACTCTTCATAGCAGGGACAGTAACTAGGGAGAAAAGGACAGCGAAGTTGAGCATTTAATAATAGAATCCCATTGTTGCCCTTTAATCATTGATGATTGTTGTGAACTCAATTCCTTCAGTGTTACTAGACAAAACACAACACTGTTAGCCTCCAAAACAGGAAGTATAGTAGTTTATCTTGAATAATATAGAGGTGTTTTCAAAATAAGCACCACACAGAGACAGTCTCAGGGAAGAAGGTCAACCCAAGGCCATGCAAGGTACCAGAAGCACAAAACAAGCCAACAAGAGAGAAGTTAAAAATTATGCTAAAATTGGACCTTATTGATGAATGCACTAGTGACTGGAATAACACTACATCTTGGTTTTAAAACTGGGTGGAATGGTCTGGCTCTGTCACAATTTCAGGAAAGCTAATGATATTTCAAGATTTCATACCTACCGTATGCTGAAAGTGGATGAGCTGGTTGAAAGGTTGGGAAAGGCAAGCTTTTTGATCCCATTTGGTCTCACAAATGGGTATTGGCAAAGCCTCTTAACAGATGAGGCTGAGGCAACTTTGTATCCATGATGGATGGGTTATTTCATCATATGATTTTACTAGTTAGCCTCCATGGAGCTGAAGCCATATTCCAAATGCTGATGCACAAAATACGAAGACCTTATTAGTACACTGAAACCTACCTGGATAATGCTTTCATCTACTGAGAGAATTGGAGTTCCCATATACCCAAGGTATACAGACAGAATTAATTCACTGAAGCAAACAAGGCTTAATGTTAATGACCCTAAGTGTGAAATAGGAATGACTGAGCTCAGTTAACTTGGGTATGTGATAGAAAGAGGTCTAAAAATACTTAAAAAGAGTAAGTTAAACTTTTTAGAAACTGACTAATGCCCTAAACCAAGAAGCAAGGAAGTGCCTTTCTAGATGTAGTGCCATTAAAGTATAGTGTATGTTTTGTTTTGTTCATCTTTAATCAGTGTGTTTATTCTTATGGCTTAGGAATGTACAGCTTTTGTCTTTTTTGAATATAGAACGACAGGTAAGGTCATTTTGAAGTTTGTTGGATCTCCAGACGTGCTGTCTTCTCTTGTGAATGCAACAAAAATATTTAATGTCTTCTATAAAATGACTCCAATGTAGAATGAAAGGATTTGAAATGGACATGGATATGTACTAACAGATTCTGTTGTTGCAGGCATTTGTTGCTGAGAAATGTTGCTATGATAGTTAATAAAATGTGTCTAATTATTTTTTGGAGGCCAGTAACAGGAAGTTTTCATGTGTTGAACATTAGGGGCTGAAGAAAAGGTATTTGTTATAGGTTCATATGTAAGTACCAGTCTAGCTGCCCTTGTGGACCATTTTTAGCTTACTTCTTTTTCTTTTAACCTATCCCATTTGGTTAGAGATTGGCCTTATCCATCCCATGGTCGATAAGTGTATATTACCCCTAATGAGAATAACTGGGATTATGCCATAGATAATTTGAGGGGAGCCATGCATGGGATAAAGAATTTAGGAGCTGCCTTGGTCTTTATTTAGTACAGGGACAGTCCTGGGGTCAGTTTTCCATTTCCCATCTATTGATCCAAGTTATGCTTGTTGGCATGGAAAAACATTTTCTGTTCCAGAGCAGCGATATCCTCAGTGAGATATACCTTCCCCCCAAGCTGTTCTGTTGATGTTGCAGAAGAGGTTTAGATCCTTAGCCAGATTATTTCTGATGCAACTTGACTTTGTTGATATGCAGTAAATTCATCAGTATTGGGTTGGAGGATGCCTTGTATGCCACACACAGATCACCTATTAGCTGCAGGATACTGAATATAGTGATAGGACTTTCAGTCTGCCTATGTAGGATATGTTTAGGCCTTGTATGCTTTTACTAAGGTATTTTTGTGGACATTTCAGTTGTCATTCAAGGACAATGTTCCTTCAGTAAGGGTTGGCTAGGGAACTTTGGGTAACTGGAGCCTAGGTTTTTCTGTATGCATGCTGCCTATTTTTTATTGTATTTTGTATCTTTGTGATTGCCAACTTGCATATGTTTTTATTTGCATAGGCACTGTTTTCTGTATTATTTAAATAAAGTTCATTTGTTAAATTTTAAGTGCATACACATTCATGCATATAGTTAAATGTATATATAACATGTGTATATGTATACACTGCTATTTATTTTTGAAGGTGGTAGTCATTATTTACACTGTTGCTCATAAGCTGTGTGGGAGATCTCCTATTAGGCTGCTTAGATATACTACCAGCAAAATGATTTGGTATGATTTCATATTCAGTTTAATTTAAGCACAGGAGGTAACCAGAAGTCCATGGTCATTCCAGAGTGATGGCAGTACTATTACATCAGGAAGAAAGCTGTGGGGAATTGTAGAAAGCTGTCAGTGTTCCCTGGGAACTCCACTGTGTGTGTGTGTGTGTGTGTGTGTGTGTGTGTGTGTGTGTGTGTGTGTGTGTGTGTGTGTGTGTGTGTGTGTGTGTGTGTGTGTGTGTGTGTGCGTGTGTGCGTGTGCGTGTCTGTGTGCGTGTGCGCGTGCGCAGGAGGGGGTGAAAGTCATTTACTGTGGATAAAAAGGCACTAGAAAACACTAGTTCAGAGAGAGAGTAGTAAGAAAGGGACCTTGGAGTCCTTGGCCAAAGACTCTATTCTGTAAGTGACCTGTGCAGTTTAGTCTAGGTGTGGATACTGGAAGCCCATACCTAGGACTGTGAATTAATCATTGAAATAAATCTGTGTACACTTTCTATTGCTTCATCCTTGATTGGTAGAGGTGGGATTTAGACTCCATTGGTACCAGCCATCTTGACTTCATGGTGGATGGCATCCCGCCATCTGTGTGGCACATTGATGTCATGCCCCTGTCTCACTGGGATTGGTCAGGTGCTACTGGAAATTTATTCTACATGTTGACACTGTAGTTTGTCTCCATACGAGCCTTGCTAAAAAAAGTTGGTGGAGTGAGTGATTTGGGTCTCTGAAGCCAAGGAGACTTGACTTCATGGTGGATGGCATCCCGCCATCTGTGTGGCACATTGATGTCATGCCCCTGTCTCACTGGGATTGGTCAGGTGCTACTGGAAATTTATTCTACATGTTGACACTGTAGTTTGTCTCCATACGAGCCTTGCTAAAAAAGGTTGGTGGAGTGAGTGATTTGGGTCTCTGAAGCCAAGGAGACTTTGGGAGAAAAAAAATTAAACTGTGCCTGTTTTGGTATCTCCTGAGTTCTCCTTAACTTTTTTATCTATACATATGAATCAGAAGATGACTTAGGGTATGTATGGACACAAAAATAGGCAACGAGGAGCATTTGGTAGATTATATTGGTAAGAAACTCAATAAGACAGAAGCCAAGTACACCACGAGTGATAAGGACTGTTTGACTTTTAAGTGGATCTTAAGCTCCCTGTAGTATTACTTATTCAGCAAGGCAGTCACCTTAGTCACAGGTCCTGCCCCATTGCACTGGTTCCATCAACAAAAAGAAGGAAGCTGTGCGGATAGGCCCTATACCTACAGCATTGTTCATTATTTGTTCACTGCTGCAGTAATCTCAGCTGTATTGGGTTATATTCTGTATAAGGTATAACAACACAGCCATCTTCCAAAGCTTAAGGGCATTTACCTTGCATTTAGACTGTTGGAAGCTCGAGCAGAGCAAGAGAAATTCAGAGGTCTGAATGTCAAGTAATTTGGAGCTTTCCTGCAGCCAAAGAGTGTTCCTTTTGTGTGTTTACAAAAACCAGTGGTTAGCTAGTATTTCTCCATTGCTGGATATAGAAGTTCCCTTTGGGGGAAAAAACTTCCACATTTTATTTTTATGATTAAATCTTAAAGTTGTTTCTTTGATATTATACAATGACTCCCCCATTAATATTCAAAAAAAGTGCACGCTGATTGGTCAGCGTGCACTTGTAAATCAGAGTTATAGTAATGGAAAAAGGTCCGGTCGTCCGGACTTTTTCCATTACTATAACTCTTTTTTTACAGCAACAGAAAAAGCAAGATCTCCGTTGCTTCACACTGTCTCGCTATGTTAAACTCCTTTAACATAGCGAGACAGCTTTAAAAAAAGCAACGGAGATTCTCCATTGCTTTTTTTAAAGCTGTCTCGCTATGTTAAACTCCTTTAACATAGCGAGACAGTTTGTAAAATAGAACGGAGATCTTGCTTTCTCCGTTGCTTTTTTCAAAACTGTCTCGTTATGTTAAATGGGTTTAACATAGCGAGACAGCTTTAAAAAAAGCAACGGAGATTTGCTTTTTTTAAAGCTGACTCGCTATGTTAAATGGGTTTAACATAGCGAGTCAGCTTTAAAAAAAGCAAATCTCCGTTGCTTTTTTTAAAGCTGTCTCGCTATGTTAAACCCATTTAACATAGCGAAACAGTTTGTAAAAAGCAACAGAGATCTTGCTTTCTCCATTGCTTTTGCCCACAGCTCTGATATACTGCGTAGGCATACGCATGTGCAGTACATCAGAACTGCTGCAGAATACCAGACAGCTGTGAAATGGCAGCAAGAAGGCATTATACAATGCCATTATTTAAGAAAAGTAATTATTTTTTTTCTTAAATAATGTCATTGTATAATAGCAATAACCCACTTCTGGGTGTGGGTAATGCTGGATTTACCCACGGTTGGCTTTGTTTGGCCACTCGGGCTTCGCCCTCATGACCAAACCACACCAACCATGGGTAAATCCAGCATTACCCACACCCAGGCGTGGGTTATTGCTATATTATTTTATGCCAAGAATTTTTATTTTGTTGGGCTGTCATATGACGTTTCAGTTACCTGAAAGTCTCCAGTTCTATTTTTTAACTTGCTGTTTTATTGATTACGACTTGTTTTTTATTGATTAAACTGTTGGTTTATTGAACTTTTGTGAAGATTAGTTTGTTAAAATTGTGTTTTGGGGTTGGGATAAGTGTATGTTGCGTTTGTACTTTTTTATGATTAACAGACTGGTTTTTCATATTTACCTTTCACCAACTCCTGCTGTCACTATAACCTGGACTTCAGACATCATTCTTGCCTTTACCATGCAATAACCTACCACTTGCTTCCTTTCTCTGGCTAGGAAAAAGTTATTAAGCAGCCTTTGCCCCCTCAGCAGGCTACCAGATTGTCACAACTACAGATGAGTGACTTTGCTGTGATCATTCTTGGTTCCCTAGACCATTCATCATTATTCTTGTTTTTTTCTTGTGTAGTCCTTTCAGTCTCCATAAACTAGGGGGTTAACATGTTCGTGGCTGTTGGAGTGCTCATTGTAAGCATAAGAAAACCTTTTTTGTCAGTCTCAAAGGAGCTTAGCTCAAGATTTTGTTCAGACTTTAGATCCTTCTCTTCAGATATCTGATTCCTATTCTGATGAGAATAATTCTTCTCAGAGTCCCTTGGAAGAATTTTCTTTTTCTGAAACCATGTCTTGAATGAATCTTTTTTAACAAGGAACATAATGATGTTCCAGTTTCTTTAAAGAAATAATATGATTTGTTACAGCTTGAACTTCCTCAACCTATTCCTGTTCCTCCTGTTCTTCCAGCTTTGGTGTATGTTTTCTTTACAGCTTATAACATGCCTGACAGCCTACCAGCAGCCCCAATGAAGACATTATGTAAAGTTCCTCAGTTTTATGTATTTTTATTTTCTAATCTCAGAGATATACAGTGATTTTCTTGACAAATGCTGCTGTAGCTAAAATTTGGCAAATGACAATCTGCTCCCCTTTGATAAGGATGGGATAGCATTTGCTATATTTGTGGAAAGAGATGCAGTCTTTTGCCATTCCTAACATCTAAGCTTCACAATTAAGAATTCACAAATTAATGTTTTTGCTGCCTTCTTTTTAAAATATGAGAAACATTTAGCCATTTCCTCTTCTGAGGGAAACTTTTCACTAAACAGTCTTATTACTACTGTTGCTCAAGTAACTAAGCATTCTTTAAAGTGTGCTTATGACTCAGATGATATCTCTTTCAGAACAGCTGTTACTGGAACTGTTATAAAGTGTGAATGTTTATATTCTCAAAAGAATGCCCAAGGATGTTAAAGCTGAGACTGTGAATTCCCCTTTGGATAGGGAGCTGGTTTTATCTGCTGCTGAGGTAGTAAAAAGTGTGATGAGAGAAGAAAAGTTATTCAAAATGGAGTTGTCAGATTTTTCAGCCTTCCTGTTTTTAATTTGTAAAATGTTTCATACCTGTACCAGGATTTTATTACAAAAGGATAAAATGAAAAAAAAAAAACACCCAGTGAACTTCTGGCAAACAGACATTCAAACAAACAAACAAAAAAAAAAAACAGTAACAAGGAGGTTCCAGAAAGAAAGGGGGAACTTTCCAGGAGCCAGGACATTCCAACAAATCTGAATGATTATTTTCTAATTGTTCCCCTCCATTTCTCTCTCTGGCAGCAGATAATATCAAGTAGGTTCTTTGAGGAATCCATCAGAGGTGCAGGTGGCAGTGGGAGCCCCTTCCTCTTTTTTTCAGGAGGATTTCCCCCACCCACCTGATCAAACTCCTCTTTTTCCTCCTGTCATTGGACATTTGTTGACTCATGGGGGTCACAGAACCAGTTCCTTTGCCACGGAAAGAGACAGGGTTTTATTCAAGAATGGTTCTGTTACCAAAGAAATAAGCCTCGTGGAGACCAATTTTATATCTTTAATTTTTAAATCAGTTTATGAAAGTGCCAAAATTCAAAAATGCAGTGTCTTCACAACTTGTTACCACTGATTTCCTATTGCAGTTTTTTGGTAATCCTAGGTTTGAAAAGTGTTTATCATATTCCTATAGCACAAAATTTCAGAGTTTTTTTAAGGTTTTCTGTCTGCATTGCACTATTATTTATCTGCATTTTGCTTTGGGTTATCCACTGCTCCAAGATTGTTTATAAAGTCCCTACTTCCATTGATAGGCTATTGCAGACTGCAAGGTATTCACATTTTTCTATGTTTGATCAACTTGCTTATCTGCAGAGGTTTTTCAAGGTGTTAGGAATCTTGGGTGAGAGATTATCTTCACAGACTCTTCTTTCAGGAGAACTTTCAAAAGTCATGTTTGACTTCTTCCCACAGGATTATGTACATCAGTTCAAAGAGCTTTTCTTAAAAAAAGTATACTTTGCTCTATTCCTCAACTTTTCACTCTCCAGAATTTGAGAGGGAATTTCACATGATACTTTGATTTCTGGTGTTTATGATTCCCATGATTCTTCTAGCCAGACTGCACATGAGAACAATTACCTGAAAACTATATGCTCCCAATTTCAGCACCCCCTGACTTTTCAGATTCCATTTTTGGGATTTTTAAAAACAGAACTTCTTTGGTGGAGAGACCAGTTGTATCCAAATCCAGGTCATCCAATTTCCCTTCCAGCTCTAGCACAGTCTATAACAACAAGCACATCATAATTTGCCGGGGGAATTGTCTCTATGGGGTAAAAGTGCAGGATGTTCATCGTGTTTCACTGTTGCAGTCATGACTGTAGGGTTCTCCCCTGCCGGCAGGCAGTCCTCGGTCGGCCAGAATCCCAAAGTCTGGGTCCGGCGTCGGCTGTTCAACCATGCTCCCTGACGTCAGAGTGCCAGGAGTACAAAGCTGACAGCCGACGCCATGTTCTCCAGTCTTTCTTGCCGTGCGGTGATAGCAGTTCGCAAGTGCCGGTCGGCTGACTCCTGACAATCTTTTCTGAACAAACTTCAGTCCAAAGACTTTCTTCTCCTACTCAAAGCTAAGTACCCCGTTGGAGAAACTTTTTTCTTGCTCCAGTCCGATGTCAGAAAATGTTAATAATTGTATTTCATGTGGGAAGCAAATACCTCATAAGGATTTTCATTCTTACTGTATTCCTTGCTTAGGCCCTGACCACGATGTAGCTAGTTGTCAGTTTTGTGCTAGATTCAATCAACGTACAATTAAACGAAGGTATGATTTTGCATTTCATTACTTCGGTAGGCGTTTTAATTACAAAATGTCATCGGATACGGTTCCGGCTACCGGAGTTCACAAAAGACCCAAGGATAAGGACAGGCCTCCGAGGTCCAAATCTGACGATATCAAGCAGAGCCAGCTTCAGGTTCGGCCGTCGTCAGTGAGGCGCTTTTGCAGCCCCTGTCGTCGGCTATTTCAGAACCGATGGCTGAAACGGACTCCCACGAGGAGCCAACTAGGCCTTTGAATATTTCTATTGCAGGACCTTCGGACAATGCTCCTTTGGATGGGTCCGGAACCGCTGTGCAGGTACCGGCTTCCGAAGGGGTTTTCAGGCCTACTCAGCTTCTAATAAAGTTTCATACCCTACCAAGGCCAAGCGGATGGCCAGATCTTTCAAAACATCAATGGACAGAGGCCTTAAACCAGGTGGAAGCTCTTTTGGCTATGAAAGCCATAGAACTAGTTCCACTTTCAGAGATGGGACAAGGTTTTTACTCAAGGCTCTTTCTAGTCCCCAGGAAGCAAAATTCATGGAGATCCATTCTGGATCTGTCAGTCTTGAACACCTTTCTAGAGATTCCAAAATTCAAGATGCTTACTCTACAGCAACTACTTCCAATGCTGTCCAAAAATGCATGGATGGTAACTTTGGATTTAAAGGAGGCATATTTACACATTCCCATCAGGCAGGAATGCAGAAAATACCTCAGGTTCAAGGCCGGATCGAGGCACTTTCAATTCTCTGCACTGCCCTTTGG
Source organism: Protopterus annectens (assembly GCF_019279795.1). Taxonomy (NCBI): domain Eukaryota; kingdom Metazoa; phylum Chordata; order Ceratodontiformes; family Protopteridae; genus Protopterus; species Protopterus annectens. Next base: position 556,709,988 of record NC_056750.1, read on the forward strand.
ATTGTCTGCTGCGCCCAGGGTCTTCACCAAATGCCTGGCTCCAGTAGTAGCTTACTGCAGACTCAAGGGAATTCAAATTTACCCTTATCTGGATGACTGTCTTATTCAGGCAGACAGCAAGGAGGTCTTACTCCAGCATCTACAGTTTGTTCAGCATCTTCTCAAGTTCCTGGGATTCACTGTAAACATAAAAAAGTCAAATTTGACACCCTCACAACATATAATTTTTCTGTGCGCTTCTTTAAACACAACAACCCGGATGGCATTTCTGACATACGAAAAACAGTTTCAGCTGGCTTCAACTTTCAAAACCTTGGCAACTTTAACTCAGCTATCTGCAAGGAGATTCCTGCAGGCTTTGGGTTACATGGCCTCCTGCATCCTACTCGTACCATATGCAAGACTACACATGAGGAAAATACAGTGGTACCTAAAAAGTGTATGGTCTCAGCATTGCCACAGTTTAGACATACTGTTCTCCGTCCTGCCTTGTCTTCAAAAGGAATTCCTTTGGTGGTCCAAGGCATGTACTCTAAACAAAGGAAAACCCTTCTGTCTGCCTCCTGCCACTCAGATACTAACCACGGACGCCTCGGATTATGCATGGGGAGCCCATTTTCAGTGCAACTGTCTGCAGGGCCTTTGAACAAAGGATCAGAAGCACCTGCATATCAATTTAAAGGAAATGTTATCCGTTCAGAAAGCTCTATTGGCCTTCAGGAATCTTCTACAACCAGGACAACTACTGATACGGACAGACAACACCACAGTTATGTGGTACATAAACAAGCAAGGGGGATCTCATTCCTACCCCCTTTGCAGACTAGCCATGGATCTGTGGAACACAGCTCTAGCTTGCAACTGGACCTTCAAGCTCAGTTTCTACCAGGGAAGCAAAACTTCCTGGCAGACAGTCTGAGCAGAAACCTTTCGGATCCACACGAGTGGATGCTGGACACCGAAATATTCAGGATGATAACAGCAGTCTGGGGATGTCCTCATACAGACCTCTTTGCATCCCATCTCAATCATCAACTACAGAATTTTTGCACCAGGACTTTCCATGAACAAGCTTGGAAAGTGGATGCACTATCATTCAGTTGGAGAAACCTCTCGGGATATGCCTTTCCGCCTCTTCCTCTTCTTCCACGGGTATTATTAAAGATCAAACAGGACAAGCCCAAGATGATAATCTTGCTGGCCCCAAATTGTCCTTGACAGTTTTGGTACCCTATTCTGAAAAACCTATGTCTGGAGCCCCCTTGTGTTTTACCACAGACTCCGAACCTTCTGTCCCAACATCAGGGTCAGGTTCTACACTCCCATGTCAGAACTCTCAGCCTGGCAGCCTGGTTAATCCAGGGTCTTTGATTCATTCTCTCCTACCCAAGCAGGTTATGGATGTCATTTTAGAAGCCAGACGTCCTAGCACTAGAAAATCTTATGCAGGAAAATGGAAAAGATTTTGTTCCTGGATGCAGGCTCAGGATTCTGATCCTCTTCTTCCTAACATTCCTTTGATTTTACTTTACCTGACAGATTTCTTACATAAGGGTCTCTCTTTCTCTTCCATTAAGATACATGCCTCTGCTATTTCCGCTCATTATAATACAGACCCTCCAATCTTTTCCCACCAGCTCATGAGACAGTTTCTCAGAGGAGCTAAGAACTTAAGACCTCCTAGATCTCCTCCCATTCCTGCTTGGGATCTCAACTATGTTTTGGAAAAGCTCACCTTACCTCCTTTTGAGCCTGCTGCCTCTTCTGACATCAAGTTTTTATCTTGGAAAACAGCCATCCTGTTAGCTCTGACCTCTGCCAGGAGAGTTTCAGAGTTGCAAGCTCTTATGGCTGTGGAACCTTATATTATTTTTCATCAAGACAGGGTGTCTTTGAGGACTAATCCTACATTTATGCCTAAGGTGGTTTCCAAAGTGGCTTTAAATCAAACTATCCACTTGCCAACTTTTTTCCCCACTCCTCAAAATAAAGGGGAAAGGATCTTACATTCCTTGGATGTACACAGACAACTAAGTTTTTACCTGGACAGAACCAAGGACATCAGAAAATCAGAGCAATTGTTTGTTTCTTATGCTTCAAGTTCCCAAGGTAAAGCCATTTCAAAACAGACCATTTCTAAATGGATTGCTCATGGAATCAAATTTTGTTATTCACACCATGGAAAGCAAATCCCAGGGAGTATACGGACTCATTCCACCGGAGCTGCTGCCACTTCAGCTGCCTTCCTCAGGGGAGTTCCTACCAATGACATTTTGGAAGCTGCAACTTGGAGTTCAGTGCATACTTTTTCAAAGCACTACAATCTACCTCTCTACTCTAAGTCTAGGGCAGGCTTTGCTTCTGCAGTCTTGCAGGGCCTTTTAGCCGCCCCTTCTACTTTATGACCACCTCCCTTTCTTTCTGCTTTGGGATTCTACCATACAGTCATGACTGCAACAGTGAAAGACGATGAACATAGTACAGTTGTGTACACTTACCATAAATGTAGATGTTCGAGTATCTTCACTGTTGCAGTCTGGGTTTCCCTCCCTCCTGTCCCCTCTTATTTTTAATTTTGTGTGGTTCCTTTTTTCACCATTCTTCTGAGGTGTATTTGCAAAGGATATGGGACCTTACTCATTTTGGGACTCCTGACATTTGGGGCAAGAAAAACTGGAGAACATGGCATCGGCTGTCAGCTTTTTACTCCTGGCGCTCTGACGTCAGGGAGCATGGTTGAACAGCCGACGCCGGACCCAGACTTTGGGATTCTGGCCGACCGAGGACTGCCTGCCGGCAGGGGAGAACCCTACAGTCATGACTGCAACAGTGAAGACACTCGAACATCTACATTTATGGTAAGTGTACACAACTGTACTGTCTTTGGAATAAAAAAGACAGCCCAAAACACGTAAACATAAAAGAGATGTTGAGAATTATAAATTCCCTCAATACACTGAATTATCTGTGGTACCTAGGGCCTCCAAATGATTTTAACAACATCATAGTGATGTGGTACATAAATGGGGGGTTCAGATCTTACCCTCTCTGCAGATTAGCCATGGTAGCTTGGGATATAGCAATTCAGTACAGTCTCACTCTACAGGCAACTTACTTTCCATCAAAGCAAAACTTAGTGGCAAAACAGCTGAGCAGGACAAGGGCAGACTCTCACAAATATAAACTAAATCAGGGGTCTTCCAGGATGTGATCCAGTTGTAGAGAATACCTCAGGTAGATTGTTTTACTTCCATTCACAGCATGCAGCTGGGAAATTTGTTTTCCAGGCCTCCTTGCAAGCAGGCCTGAAAAAAGATGCTTTCTATTTTCGTTGACAGGAATGCTCCTGTGTGTCGTTCTACCCTTTCTACTAATATCCAGGGTCATTCTGAAGATTTTTATTTTATTTTATTTTGAATTTTTAGCCATGGTAGATAACTGATCCCATTGCACCTTTTTTAATCTCAGCCTGGGATTCATATTTAGAAAGACTCTCAAAAAAAGATTGTGATTACTCCCTTCTGGCCCAAGCAGCAGTGGTTCTCCCTTCTTTTAGAATTGGCCAAGGGCAATTAAAAAAGATTCCTCACAGACTGGACCTACTCACATAAGACAGAGGTTGTTTGATATACCCCCACCTTGTAACAACTTCAGCTAAGTACCTGGATGAAAGAATTTTAATACCATTTAGGCACATATTTCCTAATGATGTGAAGCCCATATTAAAGGAGGCAAAAAATGTTTCTCTATTGATATGTCGGCACGCGTAATACTGAGTGCCAATAAGCTGAAAAAAGAAGACTGAAAATCCAGCAGAAATGTGATTTTTTTTTTCCGCTCCTTTAATTATTATTTTTTTTTTTGCAAGGGGGGGGGGCAAGCCCCTCACACTCCTTGAACTATATACCAACTCCGAGATTACCATACCCAAGAGAAAAGGGATTATTTCAAGAAATGACCATCCCAGATTTAGTATATGTAAGTCTGCTTTTCATTGCTTTTCAGTCATTCAATCTACCTGTTTCAGGACTCGCGGTAACAGGCCCCAACATTTCAAATGGTTGCCTAAAGAAACTTGATACTAGGAAAATCATACATTTAGGTAATGAGAAATATTTTCTATTTGGTGCCATGCGAAGAATTAGTACCCTTTTAAGCTGATTATTTCTCTGGTTTTGTGTTGTGTTGTGTGTGTGACTTATTCTCTGTCCTTTCTTATTCCTATAAAAAGACTTGTTTATAGGCCTTTTCAGCATGCCTGTCCATGGACCCCCCCCCCTTTCAATGCATTCCCATGTCAAGATGTTTTTGAAAGGGGTTTTACATAACTTTCCATGTAGAAAAAAAGGTGTCTCTTCCTTGATATTTTAGTTCTGTTTTGGACAAATTAAATTTTGCTCAGTTTGAGCCAGCTTATCAGGCTAATTTGAAGTCCATGACACGGAAAACCGTTTGGTTGATTGCACGCGTAATACTGAGTGCCAATAAGCTGAAAAAAGAAGACTGAAAATCCAGCAGAAATGTGATTTTTTTTCCTCTCCTTTAATTTTTTTTTTTTTTTGCAAGGGGAGGGCAAGCCCCTCACACTCCTTGAACTATATACCAACTCCGAGATCACCATACCCAAGAGAAAAGGGATTATTTCAAGAAATGGCCATCCCAGATTTAGTATATGTAAGTCTGCTTTTCATTGCTTTTCAGTCATTCAATCTACCTGTTTCAAGACTCGCGGTAACAGGCCCCAACATTTCAAATGGTTGCCTAAAGAAACTTGATACTAGGAAAATCATACATTTAGGTAATGAGAAATATTTTCTATTTGGTGCCATGCGAAGAATTAGTACCCTTTTAAGCTGATTATTTCTCTGGTTTTGTGTTGTGTTGTGTGTGTGACTTATTCTCTGTCCTTTCTTATTCCTATAAAAAGACTTGTTTATAGGCCTTTTCAGCATGCCTGTCCATGGACCCCCCCCCCTTTCAATGCATTCCCATGTCAAGATGTTTTTGAAAGGGGTTTTACATAACTTTCCATGTAGAAAAAAAGGTGTCTCTTCCTTGATATTTTAGTTCTGTTTTGGACAAATTAAATTTTGCTCAGTTTGAGCCAGCTTATCAGGCTAATTTGAAGTCCATGACACGGAAAATCATTTGGTTGATTGCTCTGACTTCTGCAAGATGTGTCTAAGTTGCAACTCTCATGGTTGGTCAACAGTAGCTCATTTGTTTACAAAGACAGTTTCTTTGAGAAGTAATCCATCATTTATGCCTAAAGTGGTATCCAGGTATACTTTAAGCCAAGCTATCGATGTCCCTGTCTTCTTCCATAACCTAAAGTTGAGGGAGAAAGGCTTCCTCATACACAGGATTTCCAAAGACAAATCATATTCTATCTTGGCAGTCACTAAATGACATGAAACCAGATCAAACTAATTATATGAACATTTAAAATTCTGACATACATGCATTGAATGAACCTTGATTGCAATTTCCTCAGATTAACGTTGCAGTTAGTATGACTGTGAAGGCTTTATGTAGGGCATACCGTGTCAAAAGTTGTGTGACTTCTGTAAATTTCTTGCTTATTTTCATAGCAGTATGAAACATTGTGTGATTTTTTTTTGGGATGCTCAAAGTGTCACATTTAGGATTTTATTTTACACAGGTAGGCAGGCAACCCCAAGAACTGACCCGTTTTAATCACAGCCAGGTAGAAAAGTAAAAATATAATGGTCCATTACATGGAGGAAAAACAAGATAATAGTGCAGCATTACAATACATTCATATCTGAGTACATGAATCTGAGCAGTCACATGGCAGAAAAAATGTCTAATAACACTGTTAAAACTCCAACAACACAAGTAGAAGCATTAACAAATTACAGTAGACTGAAGTAAACTGTATAGAAAAAATGATGTACCTGACACAAGCAGTGAACATCAGCATGCTGTCCATCAGCTTATTGAAAAACCCTGATAAAGATGATTTGTCTGCTTTGGTAAAAGCATTCTTTCTTTAAGTACAAATATATTATGGCACAGAGGATTTCAAATTTCAAAATAACACTACAGGAGTTAGAAATGCACTTGAAGTTATTCAAGGCTATAATAATGTTCTATGTTAAACTGCACACCAAGTCAGCTACCTAGCCGTTTTTGTGTTTGTCCACTGCAGAAAAATGTTTATTGGAATAAGAGTAAATAAGGAGCCTCTGTTCTGTAGATAAAAATAAATAAATAGAAAGGAAAAAAATGTTGCTCATTTAGTTCATATAAATGGGACTTGATTTTTGGACATGAATAGCAATATATGCATATTAATTTCAAAGGCTTTTTTTATCCCATTTTTCCACTGTGGCTGCTGACCATCAGCTCTCCCTCCTTCTCTTGGGAGCCATCGTACAGGTAGCCTTCAGGGGGTGTAGTGGTTAAGTCCCCAACCCTCTCTCTGGTGGGTGGCATAAGCATCCACGTCATTATGTTATCATTCTCTGCCCTCCCCTGATGTCAGCATTTCCAACACATGTCTAAAAGGGTTACAGTCACTGGCTTGAAACACCAAGGGCACATCCCTGGTCCTGTAACTGTTATCAGGCAAACCTTCACTTGCACAAAAGCACTTTGGCCAACTGGGATCTCTATTTCCACTCTTCAGAATGGACAAATCAGTCTTCAGATGCTTACTCCCACACTTACCTGCCCAAATCTTCCAAAACCAGTCATCTATATTGTAGTATTGTATCAGCCTTCTGAATTACATAGCCAGGCAGTTTCCAAGACTTTTCCACAAAGGGACAGATAAAGAGAAAAAAATCATTAAACGGTGTGCTTGTTTAAGAAAGTTAAGATTTTTTAATAGGTTTTTGTATAATAGTACTCTACTGTATGTTGAGAGGTATTTTACTTAACCATTCCAGCATTATTTAATTTTAATCCCCGGTAGTGCTCACTCTGACCTAACCTCTTCTATCTTTCCTTCTTCCTTGCCCTCTTTCTTCCTGTCTTCCCTATTTTCTTGCCTTTTCCCCTCTATTAGTCTGTTTAGGCTTAACTTACCTCTTTCTCAGTAATTTATATATTCTTTTGCTGTACCACTCTCTTCTTTCCAATTTTTTTGATCTACTAAACTCTCAAGAAACAATCCTATTCAACAAAAGGACATTATATTTAAGCTGTATTTTGTCTGCATAAACTATTACTCCTCAGTTTTCAACTTGTACACTGCCTCTTTTATACTTAACGAATGTATTGATAAGTTACTATAATCTTATTATCACCGTAGTTATCTAACCTACTACTTTGAAAATGTTTATCATCTTGTAATTTATGTCATTACTGGAGCTTTCTCCCTGGGCCTCTGCTGGAAATGGTTACCTATGTTCCAGTTGGACTTGCCCAGTAAACAAACATCAATAAATAAATAAAGGTATCTCTTTTTAAGTAACATTTAACCATTCATTTCATGACTAGGTAAAGCATCATCTATACCCCATTAAATATTGCTTATGTATTTCATAGAGAAATAGAAGTACAGTATACTTGGATCATTTCATGATATAGCTGCTTACAAACTTCTCAGCGGCATAATATGTGGTCGGTTATGAATAGCATTTATATTACTTTCATGGTAAGCCGTATACAAGTGTAGAGAACAGTGCTTTTGTATTATATTATATTCATAGAGAAGCAGTTTATAGATGTAGTAATAGGATGGTGAAGCTGCTTTGGTACATACTTGACTCTACAGATGAATTAGTGCAGTTCAATTAGTTCAGACAGAATAGTAAATATGGTAAACAAGGCCTAACATCCTGTTGGTGTTAGCTAGGATGTTATAAAAATTTGGCTGAGTGGACAGTTGGTAATGAATAGTGCAACAGTTTTAATTCACATATTACAAAACAGTCTCATAAACTCGACAAGCTGTTAAAGTTGAATGGATATATGGTGCATATATGAGGGTCTAAGTCATTCTTATTTCATTTTTCTGGATACAGTTTTTCACCAAGTCAGGTATTTTTGTACGTCTGATGTCTGTACATACAAAAATGCCACAAAATTGTTATGCCTTCTTTATTTTAATCATAACCTCTCTTAAGGCTTATGTGTATGTAATTTTTGTCCCTGTAAACATGTTCTTGTGTTTTTTTTAATTATGTATAGGAGAGGATGCCCTCTCCATAAGTCCACCCTCACTGTGTCATTTGTATTAGCTGTGAGATTGGCAGTCTGCTCTATGAAGAAAAGCGCTTATTAGCCCCACTTACTCCAGATAGACATTAGTACCTCATGTTTTCTTTCAGAAAAAAAGTGAAGGATATTAACATCTCTTTAACCCTTAAGTGGAGAAAGTACTACCCATTTTTTCTGCAAAATTATGTCCCATGTTTCCAGCTGAAGCTGCTGAATAGCAAGCAGCTGCAGTCACAAAACTTCTTTTTGAGTGGAATTTAGCTGCATTCTCCATTTAATACACACTAGCAGTCAAGGATATCTCAATACTGTTTTGCATCTGGGTCATTCAGATGGCTGAGTTGCAAATCTCAGCTGTATCCCTCATAGGATCAGCCTGTTTCTGCACGATGATGATGATACTTTCCAGAGATGAATTCTATGTATGACGAGTCTAATTTGATATTCTTGAGAAATGAAGGCACTGTGGGAAACCAAGAATAATACCTGATGAATACCAAACAAGTGAAAATATTACGTTTTTCAGCACTGCCAATCACAGCAGTCCTTTTGAAGTGTGTAATTTGCTAATTTCTCTCATCGTTTGTTGACTGCATGATTTTCAGGTGAGTCACTGTTGCTGTCCTGATCCAAAGTCCCGATTAGGGAAACCACAGCTTCCCTTTCTTTTTTCTTGGCGTATAATTAAATATGTACTTTAGCTTTGATTGCATACACAGAATTTTCTTTTATCTCAAGCACTAATGCTGTTCACAGCAGCCATGTAGGCAGCTGCTTAAGTATCTTTTAAGTGTTTGTTTCTCTGATTAATTGCGTACATGTAAACTGAGCTAAGTTAGATGCAAGTGCAATGTGGAGAGTCTGCTTGGACAACATTTTTAAACACTGTTTGGAATATGCCTGACTTCTTATGGCCATACTTCTTTTTAGTGAATGTTCTACTCTGAGGAAAGTTGTCTCCACCTGTTACATTCCCACTCTTTTAAAAATAAGTATGAAAGTCATGGAGGGGAGGCCACTCAAATGAAGAAGTAAGCCATTGCCATTGCATATGAATACATTTACCTTCATGCAGTGTACATGCTTTTGGCAGCCGGTGCAATGCAGCTCATCTCTAAGGTCACATAGTAATATTTCTAATTTCCCTTTTGACAAATGACAATACCTACACATTAAACAAACCAGTTGGATAGAGGTTGTTTGTGTGTGTGTATATGTGGGAGGACAGCCTAAGACCACCATTTCTGATTATTGTTTTTCGTGTCTGATGTCCTGTGACATTTCTGGTTCTAGCTTGTATGTTTCATTTGAAACATTTCTATTTCAGTATTTCAGGTGAAAAGGTGATTTTTCAAAACTTGGACCTTATGTTCCCACTTCAAAAAAAAAAAAAAAAAATGTGTTGAGCTATTGTTCCTGCTGCTCCAGTCTTGATGAGTCACTTCTGCAGTGCAGCAAAATTATTCATTTGGCAGTTTAACACACCCACACACCTAGCTTCTAGAAAAAAAAAAAGAGAGAGAGAATCACAACGTGAAATAAGTCCTAGAACTATGAGCTTAAATCCTTCTCATTGTTTTCTTTCTTACTTTACATCATCTGAGGGTACTAGTAATTGACTGCCAGCAGCAGTTTACTTCTCAACTACTGTGGTATACTAATGCCATCATCTGTAGACCTAAGGTTACCGGTACCCTTACTGTTTAAGGTTCATAAACTGTAAAAAGCTGCAATTTGGCTGTGCGCGCCTCCATGTGCTGATTTTGTAAGCTACCAAGAGACGGGCATAAACGTGGAAAGGATCAGAATAAACAGTAATATGCAAGAGTAGCTATTAAAGACACCAGGTTATCTGATGTTCTGGGGGCCCCTTTTATACAAAAGGTTTCCTGGAAGATGTACACGGCACATATACATAGATATAGGGAAGCAATAGCTCAGAACTGCAGCTTATTTTGTTACTGGTGTATGTGTGATGTGCATTTTGTGCCAGCAGCTTTGCACAATTGTTCTATAGTCCTGAAAAAACATCTGTAGCATGCAGATGGTAGCACGATGTTCCACTATATCATTCCTGTGCACTGCTTTGACTTTCATAACATGTCTGTTATATAATCTTAGTATCAGTCAGCATGGTACCTTCCTTTGCTTTCCTGCTTCATGAGTACAGGAGCCACATATACAAGGGCTTTGCTTGAGCCTGGAGTCGGATTCATGGTCATGTTGTACGCTGGGCAGCATCTCCAAGATTACATGTCTGGCGGAAACAAAATGTAGAGGATAAGAGTGAGTAGCTGGCTTGTACTCACTCTGTCACTAAAATAGAAAATTAATGGACTGGCTTTCAGATGTTTGTATTTCTGTAGTAGCCTGCACTCAGTGAGCCTCACAGAACATGTTAAAACTATGTATGACCTGTATGTATGCAATAAACAAACTCTACAACAGAAGGAAGAAGCTGTTGGGGAAAAAAAGTAAAACCCCAAGATTGGAGGAATGCCCTGGTCAGCCTCAACAAGAAGCTGAGATCCCTCATAAAATCATCCAAAGCCAGTTATGAAAATAAAATTGCCACTGATTCCAAAGACAACCACAAAGCATTCTACAGCTATGTCAAGAATCTCAATGGCAACACTCAGATCTGCTCCTAGCTACAACACAATGACACTAAATATACAGAACCAACGAATATTGCCAACATCTTGACAGATAAGATCAGTGCTAACTTTACCCCCCCTTACCCTCCAAAGGACCCATCTTAATACTGGAAGAATGCAAAGCCCCTGTAATCACAGATGAACAAGTAAAGATAGCACTCTCCAAAGCCAGGAACACAGCATCCGTGGGACAAGACAACATCCCATGCTGCGTACTGCATGAACTACAGAATGAGCTGCCACCCCACCTAAGTACCATGTTCAGGCCATAGCCTCACTTCAGTCTGTGTGCCAACTGAATGGCACACAGTGACGGTTATCCCACTCTACAAAGGGAGTGCCACCACTGACCCCAGAAACTACCACGCCATTAGCCTGATCTGCATGGCCATGGAACGTATCATCTTGGAGCTTATAAACAAAGACATAGGTAATCTCCAAACCCTGGACCTCACTCAGTTTGAGTTTGTAAAAGGTAGATCATGTCTAATAAACCTGCTTGACTTCTTTGAAGCAGTCACTAGAGCCGTAGACGAAGGCAAGGTAGTGCACACAGCCTATCTTGACCTCGCCAAGGCTTTCTATACCATCCCCCACTCTGGAATTATAGATAAACTCACTAAAATGAGCACAAATCCATATGACACAAGATGAGTGGCCTACTGGCTCACTGACAGAACCGACACCGTAAAATTAGCTGACTCCAAGTCTGACTTCGGACCAGTGATGAGTGGAGTACCACAGGGTTCGGTCCTGGGTCCTCTCCTGTTCGGCATCTACTTCTCTGAAATGCAGGCCAACACAGAAGGTCTTTGGCTAACAAAGTTTGCAGATGACTGCAAACTGGGAGCCATAACAGAATCACCTAATGATGTAGACATTCTACAAAAGGGCCTGACCGAGACGGATGCTTGGTGTCAAAGGCATGGCCTCAAGCTCAATGCCAAGAAGTGCATTGTCATCCCCTTTGGGAAAAACTCGGTACCCATGAGCTACCACATAGGAGGTAGCTCACTAAACACTGAAAGTGTGATGAGACTTCGGGACACAGGTGGACAGTAGTCTCTCCTTTGATAACCACATCACCACAGTAGTCAGGAAATCCTTCTGCGTGGCACACCTCATCACAACAGGGTTCTCCTCTAGAAAAAAGGTCATTGTTCCTCTCTACTCATCCTTCATCAAACCTGTTATAGAGTACAATGCCCCGTTTGGCATGTATCTCACAAGACACCTACAACAATTGGAAAGGCCACAGAAATACCTCACTAAGAGGATTACAGGCCTCAAACAGATGCCATATGCAGACCGTCTCAAAAAACTCCAGCTGTACTCCATCACATATCGCCTACTCAGAGGTGATCCCTGCCTAACATGCAAAGCTATGTCAAACCCACAGCTGTTGGATATGCTACACTTAAAGAAATCCCAGTCTCTCCAAACCACATGCTCCAGGGACCCAAACCTCATCACCACAATAAACAGAACCTGCTGGAGGGATAGATTCCTGTTCCAGAGACTTCCCATACTCCGGAACAAACTACTCATTCATGTCAAGCAAAGCTCCTCATTGGCCCTCTTTAAGAAAAATCTTGACAACTGGATGGGAAATAGAAAATTCACTCCAGGGATCACTACTGCGGCACTGCTTCACAGGGGCACAGGAAAATAATTTTCTTGGGTGGCGAAAGCCAGGGAACCTTTTTGGCTAGGCTTATATATGCCCCAGGGCCAATAGCCTAGTACCTACCTATGAACCTATATCTTCTTTAGTAAGAATGACTGTAACAGTGAATCATGACATTTGAGTTTGCCCGTGTGTATTCATCTTTTCCCACCCAATATTTTCATTAAATGATCCCATTAATCCTGTGATAGCTATTGCTGATTTTGCACTAGTGTTTGATGGAACCAGGGTTGGTGTATGAGGTGGCACTCGTGTAGCCATTACTGCTAGGGACTAATTCCATCATATTTGCTGGTCTCATTGCTTCACTTCGCACATCAATGCCAGAGTAATTTTATCTGTAGTGGTTTGCACTTCTTGACTGTTTGATGTTTCAATCAAAACTTTAAAATGATTGAAATTAATTGTGATAGATTACCATTTTGCTAACTGAGGAGCTGGTATTATACGATCATATCAAACACTTTTTTTCAACAGTTAATGTTTTCAGCTTACTTTTTCTATAGTTTCTGTGTTTCTGGTCACCATTAGTTGACTTTACTGTGCATGCCTCCTAATTATAATGGTGTCCAAAATGGTTTGGTTTAAGCAATATGACTCTTGCTGGCTAATGATTCCACCCCAGAAGAAGTTTACTTTGTGTGTCTGAATGCTCAGCATTTAAAATGTATTATGAAATGTGTAGCTCAGTGGATAAACAAACCTTAATTGACAGAAGGAATAAGGTAAATTTTAAAGGGCATATTGCCAAGGGATGGTTTGACCTCTGAAGAGCTTTCTGCAGGTTTAAGCCTTTTGCTCAAAATGTTTACTAAACCAAAGTGTAAGGATAGAAAGAAGTCTCTTAAAAGGAGGAAGTAGATGAACTGTTTCCTATGTAGAGAAACGAATGAAGCTTGATGATGTTGCTTCCAGCAATTACTGTTTTTTCAAATGTTATCTGAGCTGAGAGTCTATCTTCAAGGCTCACCAGGTGAGGCAGTTTTTATTCTCTTTTAAAACCTGAGTTAAGCAGGATTGTTACTTGTTGATTGTGTGCTAGGTCTCTTAGGTCTTATCATTCACACTGTTAACACTCTGTCATAGTAGATATCTTTTATAGGGATATAATGAGGGCTGTTCTGCAAGCTCAGATGAAGATGGCCATTGTCCCTTACCCCTCTGCTTCCAGGTTGCATATGGACTCTTCATCCTTACTCTCTTTTACTGCTGCTCCCTCCTCAGCTGATGTCACAGTGTCTTTTCTGATGAGGACAATGATCAACCTGCAGATGTGAGAGTCTACAGCAATAGATTTGTTGATTTCAGCATGGCCTTAATGATGAGATCACAGCCATTCCCATCAATATCTTCCATGCTGATTTTTTGTATTGGTGGTGATGGTCTGATACCATTACCACTGGGTATGTTTTTGGCCCCCTGGTGTCAGTGTTGTGACGTTGAGGCCAATGCCAGTACCTATGCTAAGGGTGCTGCTTCAAGTCTCAGATTCTCCTACCTTTAAGCCATTAGCCCCAAAGTTCTCTGTACTTGCATTAGAAAAAAAGCAGTTTTCTAACACTTGTGCTTGATGCCAGACTTTTGGCTGTGGACACTGGGTACCAAGATTGCATACTGAGTGTTTGCTGTCTCAGTCCCAGTGGTTTTCTATTGTAGACCACCATGTCTTGTGTTGCAGGTTTGTCTGCATGGGCCACTCCTTCCTTCCATAAATGCCTCAGTCTTATCTCCAGGTGGTGGTCTTTCTGCTTCTGTGGCCCAACATTCTTTCCAGTAATAGGGCAGAGGATCAGAAAATCACCAGTGGGATTATAAGTGGAGGTCTTTGCTGCATCTCATCATCATCTTATTCTTCAGAAATTTCCCCCTGGGGAGTGGAAAGAAGCATTTATGCAAACAGAAGCACATTGACTGCCTTTTAGAGTCTCCAACTCCAACACCAGAAAATGTCAAGAAAGATAAAGGAGGTTCTCCCACATGACAACAGGTGACCCCCAGATTTAGGGAGGTACTGGAAATGTAGAAAAGTGGGGTGGCCCTCATAGTCTCCCTCATCTCCAGAAAGGATTTTGCAGGTGACTTTTTATTTCCCTCTTCTGCTTCCTTGGTTGTTCCTGTTGCAGACAGGGTTGGTCTTTCTAGTCGTCAGGGATGCTTGAAAAGAACCTAGATGTTATGGTGCCATTTCCAAGACAACTGAATAAGATCCCCAGGCCATGCAGAGATTGGAACTTTTAGATGCAGAGATTCCAGTTAATTTACACTATTGTTGCAGCATCAGCCCTTAAAAAGGTTGCCATGCATCAGAATCAAGTGAGTCACCCCTGGATAAGAAGTCTACCATGTTGGATCACTTTGGGAAACATGTATGTGCATCCTTCACCTTGCACTTACAAGTCTTGGAATTACAAATAGAAGCCAGATGTTAGCATCAGTGTTTACCTTCTTGCCTGGTTGCCATTTACTAACTTCACTGAGAATGTCAGGTCATCCTTTCTTTCCTAATGTTTTTTTAATGGCTCTGTTTTTTTGTTGTTGTTGAAAAAGAAAATGGAATAAAGTGAGAATGAGGGAAAACTCTCATGACTTGGCATTTATGTAGAGATTGCATAAGGTATCTTCTCAAGGATGCAAAAAAGTCCATGCTAATTGTAGTGTGTGGCCAACAGCAACTGAGAATTAAAAAATTTTAGAACCAACACGGCTGTCACGGTTTCCAGAATGGATACCCACCTTGAGGCAAAAACTCTCAACAAAATCTGGGGTACCTCCACCACCTGTCTTGGGGAGACAGGGCAGCAGACTCCCTTAAGACTTACCTGACTGACTCATTTTCCTCTGGTTGTGGTTGAGAGGCATCTGCCCTTCTGTCTTTTAGTATGGCTAGCCATTACACAGGACACATAGGTTCATATTATCAGATTGTTATATCTAGAACAAGTATAGTTCCCCCCTCCTCCAACACCATGTTGTTCTAATTTCTGTTACTCTCTTCGTAGTAGTATGGCATGAAAAAATAGTCTTAAATCTCCTTTAAGAAGGGACATCCAGGAGGTCCCACCAGACCATACATGTTCCAAATATTACAGCTGTTTTTAGTTCTGGACAGCCACAGAGCACACCTATTTTCCCCTTGATAAGTGAGAAAGAATCAACTGCACCTGGGCTGTCTATAACTACCTTACTTGTCAAGGGGAAATCATTGTGCTTTGAGAATGTCCAGAATGCCTACCTACACTTATAGGTTGCAGTACATTCAGAGGTTTCTTCACTTTGGAGTATGAGCCAGACATAACTTTTGAGCTCTACCATTGGGACTAACCTCCGCTTCCTTACATGTTTATCAACTGCATGACCATATAACTTCAGTGAAGCAGAAGCTCTAAGGAGTAACACTTTACTGGATGACTGATTCCTAGCTACTTAACTCTAGAGGGAATAGTTTCAGCATGAACGTCTCTCTCACCTTTTACAGACCTTGGAAATGATGGTGAATACAGTGATGGAGCCTTAATGTTTAGAAGCTGTACACTGCTCGTATGCACTCATTTATGCACACACACACACGTGCTAACACACTAGTACACTATGCTGAGGGCCAATTTCTTATTTAGTACTTGTGGATCACCTGCTTTAGTCTGACACAGTTCCAGTATCTCTTTACACGAAATTTGGGCTTAATAGCAACCACCATTCATCTAGTTTATTGCCAGAATTTACATGAGGGATCCTGAAGACATAGTTGTCTAAATGCATGGAACTCTTGTCCCACCAGATCAGCATTTCTAGGCATGCAGGACACTTTTATGATGATGATTATACACACCAACCTATCTCTAGGCAGTCATTTCCACCTTCCCACTCCTGTAGTGACTGTCAGTAAGGCACCTCTACCCTCTGGTTGGTGGGGGGGCTATGGTTTTGAGCAAGTTGTCAAGGCATATGGTCACATTCAGAGGCTGGTCTGTTGCATGAGTGTTTTGGTGTGTTTAATGTGCAGGCCTTACAGGATTATCTCCCCCAAGTTGCAGTTAACATCCACATCACCAGTACGGCTGTGGTATGGTATGTAAACAGATTTTGTAGAGCACCTTTCTATCCCCTGTATTGTAAGGCCTTGAGGGGTTGGGAATTAGCTGTGTAATCCTGTCACTGTTTTTTTAACCACCAGCATACCTGTGGACAGTCTCAACTTTTGCTTGCTGATACCACGTGAGTGATTGCTAAGCTTATCAGTGACATGGAAGATCTTCTGTTACTGGAAGAAGCCTTTCTGTTTTCAGTTTGTATCTCTGACCAGTGTCAAAAATATCAACTTCTACTTACTGTCATTTTTTCAGAGCAGTGACCAAAGGATTCTGTAGTCTTAAAGTGGCCTAAATACTACTCTCTGCATTTCCCCAATTGTCCTTTATTCTGAAATTTGTTCAAGAGGCCCAACAGATACAAGTCCATAGTCATTCACATAGGCCATTTTGGTCCAGGCAGGTCAGATTCCTACTTTAGCTTCATTATGTGGAGTAACTTCTGTGGCTAAGGACAGTCTGAACCATGCTGACTCACCTGTCTGAAAAAAAACTCATCCAGATTTCCACTCCATATGGTTGACTGCATGGTTGCTACAGTTTTGTTGCTGGTGAGGGATACTGCATACCCAGAACATTACTTCTGATTGGAGACCTAATACGAGAACATATTCAGAGCAAACTGAAAAACATGTCCATTTGGGCTTACTTCCAAGAGATTGGTTTCCTTTCAGAATCAGTGCCTGCCATTTTAGATACTCTTTCCCAGGTTTTTGACACAGATCTGAGTTACTCTTATATTAAGGTGTTAAGTCATTCTTCCCTTGTTCCTTAAAGGTTTGCAAGCCATTGCTCATGAGTGTATTCTAAATTAGAACTCAGTTTGGGGACCAGTGTACCCCTGGAATTTGAATTTTCTGAGGGAAAATTAATGATGCCAAATTTTAAGTAAGCTTCTGGTGCTGACTTGAAATGTATTTCATGGAAAACCTAGAGTGACTGTATGCGCAAATCTTACCATTGAGTCAAAATCAGTCTGTTTGCCTGTATTGTTTAAAATTAATCCAAAAAAGTGAATACATACTGCATGTCATTGCTGAGTATAGGCAGTTAAGATTCTATTTGGATGGGACAAAATTAAAAAAAAAAAAAAAAAAATTCCAGTTGTGTCTTTTGCTTCCAGTTTGAGCACTAAGGCATCTGAAGTCACTTTGTCTACGTTGCTTTCAGAACATATTAACATTATTACACAAAATGCAGTAAGGGCTTGCAGGCTTCACCTGCAGCACATTCACCCAGGGCAATGGATGATTCATAAGCATTTTAATAGAATGCATCCTTGGATGGTATTTGTGTGGCTGTGACTTGGACTTCTCTCAATACTTTTACAAAATACTACAATCCGTATGTCATGTCTAGATCTCAGTTTCCTTCATAAGCATAACCCTACAAAATTTGCTTTCATGATACCTTCCATGATGTTGAGACGAGGACTCTGGACTACTGGTTTTAAAGAAGAACCACCACATCATGTCAGATACAAAAGTTGAGTACTTATTGAAATAAGAGATCTGCTTGATGGTGGTTCATTTTCTGCAACATACCGACCTTCCTTCCCTTGATACTAGACAAACAAGATATACAGGATGGAAGTGGTTGTGTATGTTCTTTTAGGTGGTGTTTTCTTTTTACCATTAAGTTTTGCTTTTAAGCAGCACACTGGAAATCTGAAGAATTAATGAGGAGCATGCTGTGTTATGGATAAAGAAAAAGAGTTGATAGGAGAGGTTCATATGTTGAGCTGATTAAAGCCTTCAGTTTGTCCTACTGGTTTTGACGAAGATGGACCACTGTTTTGCAACTTATAGGTTCATAGGTTGGTACTAGGCTATCAGCCCTAGGGCCTATACAAGCCTATCCATAACAATTCCCTGGCTATTTCTTCCCACACTATTTACTTCCCTGGACCCCTGTCTAGCAGGGCGACTGACGTGATCCCCGGGGTGAATTTCCTTTCTCCCATCCAATCATCAAGGTTCCTTTTGAAGAAGACCAAAGAGGCACTCTGCTTGACATGTATGGGCAATCTATTCCAGAGTCTGGGGAGTCTCTGGGTCAGGAACCTATCCCTCCAGCATGTTTTGTTTATTGTGATGACAAGGTTTAGATCCCTGGAGTGTGTGGCTCTGAGGGATTGGGATTTCTTTAAGTGTAGCATGTCCAACAGCTCTGGGTTTGACATGGCCTTGTATGTTAAGCAAAGATCTCCTCTGAGTAGACGATATGCGACAGAGTATCGCTGGAGTTTTTTAAGGCGGTCAGCATAGGGCATCCGCTTTAGGCCTCTGATTCTTTTAGTGAGGTATTTCTTTGGCCTTTCCAGTTGTTGCAGATATCTTGAGAGGTACATACCAAATGGGGCATTGTATTCTATAATGGGTCTAATGAGGGATGAGTACAGTGGGACAATGACCTCCTTTTTTCTGGATGAAAAGCCCTTAGTGATGAGGTGTGCCACATAAAAGGATTTCCTGACTGTTGTGGCGATGTGGTTATCGAAGGTGAGACCACTGTCCACCTGTGTCCCTAAGTCTCTTATCAAACTTTTGGTGTTTAGTGTACTGACACCTATATGGTAATTCACGGATACATGGTTTTCCCCAAAGGGGATAACTATACATTTCTTGGCATTGAGCTTGAGCCCATGGCTCTGGCACCAAGCATCTGTTTCTGTAAGGCCCTTTTGTAGAGTATCCACATCATTTGGGGATTAAATAATGGCTCCCAGTTTGCAGTCATCTGCAAACTTTGTTATCCAGAGTTCCTCAGTGTTGGCCTGTACTTTAGAGAAGTAGATGCCAAACAAGAGCGGTCCCAGGACTGAACCCTGAGGTACTCCACTTGTCACTTGTCTGGAGCTGGATTTGGAGTCTGCTACTTTTACAGTGTGAGTTCTATCAGTAAGCCAATTAGCAACCCATTGGGTGGCATAGGGATTAATGCCCAGCTTAGTAAGTTTATCTATGATTCCAGAGTGGGGGATGGTGTCAAAGGCCTTGGCAAGGTCTAGATAGGCTGTGTGGACCACCTTACCCTTGTCCATGGTTCTGGAGACTGATTCGAAGAAGTCAATCAAGTTCAGGAGACAAGATCGGCCCTTCACGAACCCAAACTGGGTGGGGTCCAGTGTTTGAAGGTTGCCAATGTCTTTGTTTATAAGTTACATGATAATACGCTCCATGGCCTTGCAGATAAGGCTTGTCAGACTGATGGGACGGTAGTTTCCGGGATCCAAGGTGGATCCCCCCTTGTGGAGTGGGATAACTGTAGCTGTGCACCACTCAGTGGGCACGAAACCTGAGATGAGGCTATGATTAAACATGACACTTAGGTGAGGTGAGGTGCCAATTCATATTGTAGTTCATGTAGTACACAGCCCGGGATATCATCTGGTCCCATGGATGCTGTATTCTTAGCTTTGGAGAGTGCGTTTTTTACCTGTGTGGCCATTATTACCGGAATTTGGCAATCTTCTGGTATTGAGATGGGCCATTTAGGGGGGGTGAAGTTGGCACTGAATCGATCTGCCAGGATATTGGCAATATCCTTGGGATCAGTATATTTAATGCCATTCTGTTTTAGCTCAGAGCAGATCTGAGCATTGCCATTTAGATTCTTGACATAGTTATAGAATGCCTTGTTGTTGTCTTTGGAATCTTTGGCAATTTTATTTTCGTAACTAGCTTTGGAGGATTTTATGAGGGATCTCAGTTTCTTACTGAGGCTGGTAAGGAAGTTTTTTGCATCCTGGGATTTTCCTCTTTTCTGCAACAGTTTCTTCCTTTTGTTGTAAAGTTTGTTTATGGCAGGGGACCACCAGATTGGCTTCTTTTTTTTGGATGAGAACATCTTGGTTCTATTTGGGATGGCACAATTTATGCATGAGTGGATGTGCTCGTGCAGTGCCTTAGTGTAGGATTCAGCAGTTGAACTTTCAGCTCCCGTCTGCATGAGTGTCATGAAGTTTGTCACTTCTGACTTGAGTAGCATGAAGTTGGCTTTGGAGAAGTTTTTTATGGAGGTTTCCTTACTGGGGGGTGGGGGTGGGATGTGGATGTTAAGGGTGATTAGCTTATGGTCAGACGTGACTAACAAGGGGGTGACCATAAGTGTGGAGCATCGATTTCCCATGTTGGTAATGACCAGGTCTAGGATATTGGAGCCCCTGGTGGGACTATGGATTAGTTGATCCAGGGCGTTGGAATTTATGAATTCCAAGAACCATTGGGCAAAGGTGTTGGTACAGGAGTAGCTTTCCCAGTTAATGGCAGGGTAGTTAAAATCACCCAGTATTAGAGTGTTTGGTTCTATCTTAATATTTTCCAGTATGTTTAGAAAGGTGTAGTGAGAATCTTGGGGCATGGTGGGGGATCTGTAGCAAGCTACAATTTGGATTGCAGTCTTACCTAGTGTTAGTTGCACCTGGAGAATTTCAGACGCATTGTGTTGGGCAACTAGCCTGGTGGTGTGAATATCCTTGGTGAATATTGACACTCCTCCACCTTTAGTTTTTCGGTCCTGCTGTGGTGGCCGAAAAGTGTGGTAAGAGTTGTAGCCTGGTATTGCAGGGGTGCTCTCTGGAGCCTTGAACCAGGTCTCAGTTACTGCACAGATATCGATGTTCTCCATTTTTAGGAGTGCCTCGAGAGAGTGCATTTTGAGGTTTAGACTTCTAGCATTGAGCTTGTACTAGTTAATAAAGGTCACTCATGAAAAAATAAGTAAATGTAAATTGTCTAGTTCCAGTTCAACTATGGAGGAGTGTGCTAATATTCAAATGACTGAATAAGCAGCCTTTATCAAAAATATCAAAATTCTGCTCTTCAAAATCTATGCTGTTTTTGTTTCATGTTTTTATATCCTGTTTGGTTATATTGTATCCTGGGTTTACAATGTTGTATGAACCTAGTATTTCAGTCATATTTAACCAAGCTAAGTCTGCAATTGCTGCATCTAGTTTGGCTTCTGGCTTAATGCAAGCCTCCTTTGACTATTAAGACCTTTGCAAGATCAGTCTATATGTAGAACAGACATGAATATTTGCAGTTATTTGCAAAGTTTACAAAAGGCAAAGGAGTGATTACCTTGACTTTTTCATGAAGATGATGGCTTTTACGTGACACAGATAGCTTCCTTCCTCTCAGAACTCCAGCAATGAGAATTCTTCCTCTCAGTCTTCATGTGTTCTTAAAAATATTTAATTTGTGGAAACTTTACATTATATGAGAGAAGTTTTCACTTTAACTGTAGAGAATCTTTGTCTCTAGATAAGAGTACACAAATTCAAGTGGACAGCACTATCACCACCATCTTATTACACTTTCTAAGATATTGAATGTTTCAAATTAAATATTGAATGCACAGATTCAGCAGGCAACAACTCTGAAAAAGGCTGTGACAGGCTGTGTAAATCTCCTTTAAATAGACAGCATTCTGCAGTGCATGTAAGGCAGACCCTGCTGCTTTCTTTTTCATAATCTAATCAGAGTGGTAAAGCTATCCATTTTGCATCTTTAGCAGATGACAAATATTCTAATTTTGGGGATATTATTCATCTCCTTTTGTTTCAAATCAGAGTTCCATTGTACAACAAACCCAAGAAAATGTACAGTGTATTTCAAACAGTTGTGTTAATAAGAGATTAGAGACATTAGTAGTTACAGAGGTGAAAACTGGAGTTCAGACACTGAGGTGATATATATCATGCTGTAGGTGCTTCATCAGTGGCAGCTATTTCAGGGGCAGTTTTGAAGAAATGCGTATGACTTAGAACAGAGTCTTACAGTAGGGATATCTGCTCTGGACTCTGAATGCTTCATTGACTCACCTTTCTTATTTGGTAAAACATATGCTGTTATTGTTGATTTAGAAAACTAAAATAAGATTTTCGTTTAAAGAAATTTGTGTGGTAAATATTCCTTATTATCATACGATAAGTACACCAAATTAAAAAAAAAAATGAAATCTGTCCCATAAATGTAATCTTCAAAATCAGGAAGAAGGAAAGCAAGCCAATTAAACTTCAAACTCAAAAGGAAAAAGTAGGTTTAACTAGGGAACTTCCAAATGATAGCATCTTATTTTCTTCTATTTCCCCATCCCTAACACCACTAGGGAAAAAAAAGCTTTTGAGTCATTTTTTTGCTTGCTTTCACTGCATGCAGCAAGACCATCCATTGATCCTTGTGACTGTTCTGGTTCACTGGGTTTACTTATCTCTCTTTGCCCTTGGACTTTCTCCTGTATGGGATGCGTCCAATGAGAAGATTGAGGGGTCCCATGATAGTGCCATATTGCTGCTGTGAGGTTTTTCTACTTTTTTGACATGTCTGTTGTGTGTATCCAGTCATTTTTGGCATGGCAGATAACCACAGATGGATATTGTTTATAAATGGTACAGAAGGGTTATGCTTTAGAATATTTTCAAAATTATAACTGCACTTGTTCCACAGACAATTCACATGTAATACAACAAGCTTTGCAGTTGATGGATCATTTATTAAAAAAAGAAGGGTACTACAAGGGGTACCTTTCACACACTGACATCAGGGGTTTTACTTTAGACTGTTCCTACTTGACAAGACAAGAACACCAACTTGAGGTTTCTCTAATTCATCCAAGTTACATAAACACAAAATGATTTAGGATGGTAACTTGGAAGGCTACCCTTCTTTTCATAGAACAAGACTTTTACAATGATCGGCATCTTCCAATATACATGGTTATCTTCATATTCGGATGAGACCATCTCACACAAAGTAACTCATATTCTAGATACCTAAAAATCACTTTTTGCTTGTAGCTTTTTCTCTTTAGACTACTGTAGCCCTAGAGTATTTGGGAAATGTTTAACTGCATTATTGCATACTAGAAAGTTTTAAACAAGTTTTCCTTTTGTTTTGCTGATAGTAGCAAAGATGAAATAACTGACCATACAGCTCAGAAATCATACATTTGTTCTGTTCCAGTAGATGGAAATAACAGTAAATTACAAAAAGGTTTTCATGACCTCAACTTTAATAACATCAGTAAAACTGGTCATTGATTTAATGTTAGTGAACATATTTCTTGTTTAAAGTAAATAGAGATTTAAACAGCCATAAAACAGTTCTCTCCAGATTAAGCTATCATAACAGGACACTTTCCAAGAGCCACGGGACATATTTATTCTTGCACACTTTTATAACCTTATAAAAGTTTATATTAAAAGGACACAATGGCATCTCAGGATCCTGTAGGAAGGAATCTGTGAAGTCATGGGACAGAATGATCCTCATTCCACTGTATATATAAAAAAAAATCCTTTAGGGAACAGATGCAGTAAACTTATCCAGTGGAAGAAAATACGTCTTCTGAACTCCATTTAATGAAATTTGAGAGCAAAAGCTTTTGCCCTGACTGTTGTAGCAAGTGGCAAACAAGTCCACTTCTGGAATTTCCCAGTTCTATACAGTGCTGTTTTTTTTTCTTAAAACAACAAACATCTTTATTAAGTTATCACTTATGACATAGGCAATCATACTTTTATATAAATGAAAACATCCCACCTGCAAGCATTTTACATCACAAACCATACTAACAGTCCTAGTTGCAAACATTGTACATCACTTATAATCTACCCAGCCATTATCAGTGAAACATTAAATAGCTCATTCAAGTCCTACCTTCTTTTAGACTCATTTCTCCCCTGGATGTATTTGTTCCAACAATTCCCATTTTTTTTCTAATGTAATTTGCTCCCACCCTTTTTTAAAGATCCCAATTCCAGTTGTTGCATCTTTGTTACTATATTCACTATTTCTAGTACAGTTGGTTTACACTTAGATTTCCATTTTCTAGAAATTATTTTTTTGGAAGCCATCAAAAACTCAGCAAGGCCTTAGTATTTCTAGGCAGTTTGCCTGCCCAGTACCTCAGACAGAGTATTCTGCAGGGAATATTTAAAGTCTAACAATTCGCTACACTCTTGTAAAATATGTTCCCAGTTACCTCTTTCTTCCCCATCAGACATCCAACATGTGCTGTCTACCTGAGAAAAAACAGAGCATACGTGGGGGTATAAAAATATCTATGTAAATATTTCCAAGCAAAAATACTAAATGTTCTGGATTTTGTAGTATATTTGGGAGACATACGTATATCCCTCCATTGTTTTTGTGAATTGCTTATCCAATCTCTCTTCTCAATCCCTTCAAACCTCCTCTGATTGATTCTTATATTTATCATGCAATATTTTATATGCTGTACTAATTATTCCTTTTTTAACACCAACTTCTGTTGTAGATTCTAATAAAAACTCTGTCAATGTTGGCCTTTCATTTAGGACTCCCCATTTCTTTCTCTTTGCCTATACTCCAGTATCAATCCTTGATAGGGATGGCAGTCTCTAACCTGCAGTCCAAATAAATTCTTGGTGTTTTCCCATTCTATTACATTTCCCCCTCCAGGTATTTGCTCCCAAAACATTGGTTCCTTTGTCAGTTTTCTCCAATAAATTCTAGCTCCCTCTAGCCTATTGTCTGTATCCCTACTTGCAGTCATCCCTGTCGTCAGAATATCCTTTCTTCATTCCTGTGTTGGCTTAGTTCTTAGAATACTTTTTGCTACTTTATGAATATAATATTCTGTATGATTATTGTTATTCTCCTTAAAGATCTGCATCCAAAATCCCAGTGTTTCCTTGTTTCTTGAGCTTCCCCCACTTCATCCTTTTCAACTTTGAATTATAGGTTTCTGCTTGTGCTGCATATCGGAGCCTTAACTGTGTAGCTCTGAAATACCCCTTCAAATCTGGTAATCCCAATCTGTCTTTTTCATTTGGAAGAATCAGTTTATCCCATTTGATTCTTGCTATCTTTCCCTTCCAGATAAAATCCTTAAGCTCTTTATTAGTTGCTATCCACGACTCCTGCTCTGGTTAATAAAAAT
Organism: Protopterus annectens; assembly: GCF_019279795.1. Taxonomy (NCBI): domain Eukaryota; kingdom Metazoa; phylum Chordata; order Ceratodontiformes; family Protopteridae; genus Protopterus; species Protopterus annectens. The sequence goes on from NC_056750.1 coordinate 556,735,535, forward strand.
ATGTCTGACTAAAGGGACTAAAACCATTTTAACTGCTTATATTTTACAATTCCTATCCATATAGCAGAGCTTCCAATTTCTCAATTTTTGTATTACCTTTTGTTTAGTCTTTTCCCACATATCCTTAGCTGCCACACCAGAATAATTTTTAATCCATACTCCTAAATACTTAATTTTATCTTGTCCCTATAAATAGAGATATCGTTGAACCAATTTGTGTGTGGGTACATAATTTACAGCTATTACCTTTGTTTTATCATCATTAATTTTGTATTCCAAAAAGATGTGAAACTGTCTCTGAATGTTCCACAACACCGTAATGTCCTTTTTTGGTTTTATCAGGTATAAAATATCAACCGCAAATAATGCCAGCTGTTTTTCACTACCATACCAATTATATACTTGAATTTCTAAGTCTCTTATTTTCTTTGCCAGTGGCTCTAAATATAATGCAAATAACACAGGGGAAAGAGCACACAACTGTCTGGTTCCTTTGCTCAAGCAGAAATAATCAGAGAGGACCCCAACCACCTTAATTTTTGCCTCCAATCTCTCATATGTCCTCCTAATCAGCCTTATAATTTTATCAGGGAATGCAAATGCTCCATTGCCCTGCTGATAAAGTCCCAGCTTACTTTGTCAAATGCTTTCTCTGCATCAAGACTCAACAACAACAACAGTGATATTTTCTTGCATTGTCCTTCCGTCTAGATCATCAGTGTTCTATTAATGTTGTTAGATGTTTACCTCCCCTCCACAAAACCACATTGATCCATATCTTTCAATTATGGCATCAGGTTTGCCATTCTTTTAGCCATTATAGATATAAACACTTTTATAATCATAGTTTAGTATTGAAATGGGCCTGTATGAAGCTGGATCTGATGGATATTTACCCTCTTTAGATGTTACAGCTACCACTGCTTTCTTCCAGGATGTTGGTACATATCTTAAAATACTGTTAAAACAAAACCTTCCAGATCTTTATCAGTTATTTCCTCCTAGTTTCCAGACTTTCACAGGAATGCCATCTGTTCATGGGGCCTTTCCTGTTGATTGGTTATACATCACCATTTTTATATGATTTCCTCCTAACCTAGCTGTTAATAATTGAGCCTCATCTACATCTAACCTTGGCATATTTAATTCTTAGATAAGCATTTCCATTTGTACCTTTTCTGCATTTCCTCATTTATCTGCTTTATACAGACTTTAATAGAATTTCTGGAATATTTCATAATATCTCTACAGGATCTCTTGTTAACATCCTTGTTATAGGCTCCCTAAGCTTGGCGAAAACCCTTCCTACTTTCTGTTGCCTGAGTCGTCATGCTAAAAGTTTTTGTGCTCTAGAGTTATTGTCTATAATTAGTTGCTTAACAACAACCTTTCTAAAGTCATGTATATTATCAAGGTAATCCCGTAATTTCTGTTTAGTATTCTGCAGTTGCTCCTCCTCTTGTTCTGTGAAATTCCCCCTATTCTGCAATTCTTTAATATTTCTTTAATATTTGTCAGACCCTCTAAATAATTTTCATTACTTCTTAACCATGTCTCCTTTTTTCCACCCTATTTTTAAACTCCAATTTAATGTTATCCCAATCCCTGTCAATATTTTCAGAAGAAATTACTATCTTCTCTAATACCTCCTGAATAATTTCCAGTACCCATTCCTTAAATTCCTCTCTTTTCATCAGATAGATAGGAAAGTGACACTATCTCATTTTTATTTCATTGCTCTGTGTTTTTTTAGTTATTATTTTTACATGATCTGAAATAGTTATTGGGTGCATATCAAGACCTTCAATTAAGTGCACATGTTCCTGTAAATGTAAATTCTGTCTAGCCTAACCCAGTTTTTGTATCTTGGAGAATATGTAAATTCACTCTGAAACCGTAATAGTGAATTCACATCTTCCATGCCAAATATTTTCATAAATGTCTACCCTCCTTTGTTATACTTTCCCTTCTAAGCCCTGCCAGATGCATCTTCACTGCAGCAAATCAAATTTCAGTCCCCACCTAGAAGTAATATTCCTTGCTGAAAGTTAATTATTTATCCTAGAATTTTCTTAATTATAGCAGTTTTAGGTGGAATATAAATAAGTGCCAATGTACTCCTCCTCCCTTGTCAGTAGCCCCTTAGTACTACAATTCTACCATTATTATCTTTTTGTCCTGTTCTATCACTATTGGAGCTCCTCTTACAATTAATACAAGTACTCCTCTTTTCCTTTGTCCCATGTATTCTGCTGAATAACCATCCTGAAAACCTTTCTTTATCAAATTCACATGTTCAGTTCTTTACAAGTGTGTCTCCTGTAGGATAGCTGCTTGTACTCTACATGTTTTAATATAGTTCACTACTCTTTCGTTTTTGTATTTATCTGTGAGGCTGTTGACATTTGAAGACATTACAGAAAGCATCATTGTTTTAAAATTTAATCCCACCTTTTATGTATAACAGTTTTTTTGTTAAATGTCTAGTTCCAGCTTTTCTGTTACATGCATACACTGTTTAGCAGGTTGAATTTGTATACAGTTGTTTCTTGTCATATCCATTTGAGCCTATGACACATTTTACAAGAATTTTATTTTATTGAAAGCTCTCAAAAAACACCCCAATACCTGCTTAAATCATATTAACTTAATACTAACACACGCAGCTATTTATATCTTCAAATGTTGAAGTTTTACCCTGCTAATAGGAACAAATGCCTCAAACTGACAGCCACACTCATACTTGAGGTAACCTAAAAGATAGGTTATCCATGCTAAGGCACACGGTGCAGCCTGTGCTTCTACTAAGTGCTGTCTGGTTTTGCCTTATCTTTAAAGCTCTCCCAGATGTGAAAACACCTGAATCCTTTCAGAGAACGAGATGATCTAGCCAATTTCTCTCTTTTCTAGCAAATTTCTCCTTATCAGATTGTCTCCATGGAGACTTAAGAGCCAGATACAGAATTGCTATTAAGCATACATTAATTAGCTGGAAAAAAATACTTGTAATATTCAGTATTCCTTTTCATTTACTTTCTTCCTCTTAAAACTTGTTATTGGATCAAGCTAAGGGCCTTAATCCAGTCATTCCCCCATGCAAGAATGAGAAAACGCACATTAATTTTTCTTTTGTAATGCTCTTTTAACCAGACTTTTTTTTACATTGCAGTGCATACATTTCTTAAAGCCGAACAAGGAGAAAGAGAGAAGGAAGAAAAAATGGTTAGACAAGAAAACTCTGCGGAGGTACTCCAAGTCCAAATTACCATGGGTAAGACACGCCCCCTTTCAGGTCATCGTCAGTTACAGGTCCACTTCCATGAATCCAGATGTCCATACAGCTTATTTAGACCTACTTGGGACAATTAAGGTACACCCTAACACCCTAGTCATGGGTGACTTCAACTATCCTTCCATTAATTGGGAAACATATACGAGTCCAAATTCACTCGCACAAAAGTTCCTGGACTTTAACCCAAATGTTACCCCACAAGGGGCTCCAATATTCTCATCCTGGTCCTCACCAATATGAGGAATGAATGCAGTGCCTCAAGTGTAGGGCCCGCACTGGTTAAACCCGACCATAAATCAGTCATTTTTGAAGTAGCAATAGCAGCAGAACTCCCCAGAGGAGAAGTCAGGCTAAAAAACTTCACCAAAGCTAACCATAACCTCCTAAGGGAAGGTGTAATTGACTTCCAAGCTCCAATTTCCACAGATGGCATTGAGGGCTATATTAAGGTATACACTGATGCCCTCTATAAACATATACACAAATATATAGACACAGCCATTCCGGGTAGAATTAAAGCAAGACCATTAAGAAAAAACAAACCATCCTGGTGGATGTCCAGCATTAATAAATTATAAAATAAGCGAAAGAAGCTGCTGTTTAAAAATACAAAAGTGAGATCCCAGAACTGGAAGAGCACCCTCCTCGGCCTAAACAAGCAAATAAGACAACTTGTAAACTCTTCAAAGAGCAACTGTGAGACAAGTTAGCAAGCACAGTCACGGATAACTGTAAGGCTTTCTTCAGCTACATCCGCAACCTGAAAGGGTAGGACCCAGATGTGTGCTGAACTAATTGTAGATGGCATCACACACACTAACCTTGCGGAAATTGCAAACCTGCTAGCAGACAGGTTTGGCAAAAATTTCACCCCCCCCCACCATCCCTCTCAAGCATACCACAATCCACGTCTTCATCATCTTTTCCTCCCTGCATCTTTAAAGAGCAAGTCATCACTGCTGTCTCCAAGGCCAAGAACATGGCTTCCATGGGACAAGATGGCATTCTGGGCTGCGTTCTTAATGCTCTAAAACAAGAGCTAGCTACTCCATTAGGCACTCTATTCAACCATAGCCCGAGTACTGGCTTTGTCTCCGCAAAATGGAAAACAGCAACTGTTATCCCCCTCCAAAAGGGTGGCTTGGCAACAGACCTAGGTAACCAGCCTCATCTATAAGGCAGTGGAAAGAGTCATCATAGACCTCATAAATAAGGATATAGGTGACTTCCAAACTCTGGATGCATCCCAGTTCGGTTTTGTCAAGGACAGGTCATGCCTGCTAAACCTGGTCAACTTCTTCTAGAACATGACCAGAGCCACACACAAGGGCAAAGCCATGCACACAGCCTGTCTTGACTTGGCCAAGGTCTTTGACACTATCCTACATTCAGGCATCATTGACAAACTAACCCAGTTGAATATCAACCTCTATGTTGTCAGGTGGGTTGCAAACTGGCTCACAGATCGACAACACGCAGTCAAAGTGGAGACACTACCTATACCAGCAGACCTGTCACCAGTGGGGTCCCACAAGGATTCATGCTGGCCCCACCTTGTTTGGCTTATACTTCTCAGAAGTCCAGGCCAAAATGGAGGGGCTGTTGCTAACCAAGCTTGCAGATGACTGCAAATTAGGCGCTATCATTGAATCCCCTAGCAGTGTCGGTGTACTTCAAAAGGGGCTTTCACAGACCAATGATTGGTGCCAAAGTCATGGTCTTAAACTAAAGGCTAAAAAATGCATCACCATTCCCTTTGATAAAAGCAACATTCATGATGATTATAAAATAAACAGTAATAACCCGAGTACCAATTCAGTAGTGAGAGACCTGGAAACACAAGCTGACTCTGACCTCAACTTTGACCGCCATGTGTCTGCTGTGGTGAAAAAGGCATTCTACATCACTCACCTGATTAGCAAAGGCATTGCCTCAAGAGCAAAAGAGGTTATAACTCCCCTGTTCTCAGCCCTCATCAGGCTTGTTATTGAATGTAATGCTGCCTTTGGCATGTACTGTACCAGACACCTGCAGCAACTTGGGAGACCTCAGAGATTTCTAACTAAGAAAATTCAGTCTCTCCAGCCCATGTCTTATACGGATAGACTGAAGTCACTGTCACTATACTCAGCAGCATATAGACTACTTGGAGGCAACTTATGTCTGGTTTACAGGGCTATCTCTGGCCCAGATCTAATGGGAATGCTGCACATTCATAAGCTAAATGAGGCTATAGTCACCCGTCCCAGGGACCTCAGTCTAGCCTCAGAGATAAACAGGACTTGCTGGAGAGAGAGCTACATCTTTCAGAGTTTGCCACTGCTCTGGAATAGGCTTCCAGCACTTATCAAGCAGAGCACCTCCATGACTCTGTTTAAGTGTAACCTGGATGACTGGATGGGAAACTGTAAATTTCTTCTGGGCATTGCCCCGGCTTCTCTCCTGGACATGGGTAGTCCTTGCAAAAAAAAACCTTTGGCATAGACAATATCTCCCCTCTAGTATTATATTGGGATGTAATGGCTTAGCTTGTAAAGACCCTTGGGTCAGTAGCCTAGTAACATCCTATGAACCTATAAGGAGCACCTGTTTACAATAGTATCGCCATTACACATAAAAACAACTGAGAAGACTTTACTTTATAACATCCAAATATAATCATGCACTGAAAAAATAGTACTATTATGAAAAATTTTTTACTTGCAGTTAACTTTCTCCCTCCTCTCCCCCCCAAAGTATTTTTCCCAATGTTAATGACATGAAGTAGGAGCATATACTTTAGAGTCCCCCACAAGTCCAAAAAAGTCCAAGTTTTTTTGTTCTGTCATATTTCACAAATATAATTATTGTTTTATAAGCCCAAATTTGTCAGTTTCCAAGTTATCAGTTTTATTCCTTTTTATCCCCATCTCCCAAATCCTGGCTCATGCTTCATCTTCAATGTATTCTCAATTCTAGTCAACTCTTGTGCTTTCTTCCTTCTCTCCAGCATTTTCCATTGAACCATTGGAAAAGGTTTCAGTGGCACAGTCACTCTTTGGTCTTTATTGCCAGAAGAACAATAACCGGAATCTCTTTCTGTTTGACAGCTCACTTTTTGTTGGACAAACTTTTGTCTTTATTCCTTAGCATGTACTAGCAGGTTAAATCTTGTGCCAGCTTCTCGACATTCCCTGAATAATGGAATACATGTGCTCCTCCTCTGTCTGGTATGCAGTAAGTAATAATTCTCCACAAACACTTTGCTGTCTCCAACTTTTATTACTTTGTCCTTCTGTCACAGTTTTGTCAGAATTAACTCCTGCTGATAGTATTACATCTTTACTGTTAAAGGTCTAGGTTGTGTTCTCATTGCCATGTTTAGATTATACACACAATGTGCCCTTTCAGTTAACAACTCCTGCTGTGGAATATAAGTCCAGTTGTTGATTTGTGCTTTCATAGCATTAATGCAGTCTCTTCCTTCCAGCTTTTCTGGTACAGCTGAAAATCTCAGCTTTTCCTTATGTGATATGTCCTCTAATTCTTTTTATTTTTTAAACATCTCTTCATTAGTAGTCTCATATGCAGCGAGCCTTTTCTTTATTTTGACCTCTGATTTTTACAGTTTTATCACTTCATCTGAATGTCTGTTTAAAGCTTCAATATTTTCCAGCCTTTTTTTTTTTAGTTGATACACTCCATCAGTGTTTCATTTATTTTAACCAGGCCTGTGTGCATTTGTCTTACAGTTTTATCTAGGTTACTGTAAGTCGTGTCTGGAGCTTGCACTGCTTTTTGCTGAACAACTGCAGTACTTTTCCTAGTGTATGATTTTCCTTCATGTCCTGTGTATTTCTTTTTTCCTGGCATCAGGAAGTGCACTTGCTAGACAGTTACTGAAATTTACCCAGAAACATAAAAGTCCACTGGCTTTCTCTGCTGAGTTTTTGTTTTTCAAACTGGTAGAGCTAGAATTAAGCTGTTACTCAATGTGCAGCCATCTTCTGGTACAATACTGTTTTGAGTCCGTTGTCTTTCTTCTCGAGGCATCTGCTAAACTTGATTCTTTAAACCTGGAATATGAACTGATGAAAGCTGATAGCTATGTAGCAGACCTAGTTCCCTAATCCAGATTGCCTTTCTGCACTGCTGAAAGGAGCTGTTTCTTCGTGATTTATGTGGCACATTACAAAAGTGTTGCCCACATTGATTTGAAAGTATCCTGCTTGAAAACTGTCTTGAATAGTTGTCAAGATCCAGTAAACTATGTTTCTTCTCCTTCAGGCTGATGTGAATGACCTTTCTTGAAACCAGTTGTTCTGCACTGAGACTGTTGAAATTGGCTCCAGAAGCATACGCATACCTCAAAGTATCTGTTAGACACCAAACTGTGGATGATGAAGTAAGATTATTTTCCATGGACTTGGAACTAAATTTATGTCTCCACTCCCTTGTTCTGATTCATAATGTCTCTGTACATAAGATAAAGGCAGTCTAATTTTAGTAGTCTCTTTTGGTCAAGGCAACAGTTTTGTTCTGTGGACTTCAGCAGATTTTCACCAAGGCCCTCCCCTTTGTACCTTGTGTATTATGAACAAACTAAAATGCAGAAGTTTTGCTAAATGTTTCTAACACGTATACAGTCATTGTTATGAGATATTGCTTGTGTTATTTTTATTGTTATCCCACTTGTATGTTTATGTTACCTGGAGCGTATTTGCCTGGAACACCAGTGAAAGTGGGGCTGTCCATATGGCCATTCATGGTTTAGAAATGGACTTAAAAAATATCTGTTCACAGAAAAACCAAAGTATTGCATCCTAGCTTCAAAAGTCTGAATGTTAGCCTGTATGATAGAATTTTGAATTTTGCTTTGTTATGTGTCCATTTTTGTCCATGTTCATTAAAATATTAAATGTATTGAAGGAAGCTAAAGATCAAATGCAAGGCGATCTTTCCTACAAAAGAAAAGATTTCTCACATGGGCTGCTGTACAGGGTCCATAAATGTTTCATTGTCCTATACCAAAGGTTATTGACTGATTAAACCTTTTTTTTTTTTTTTATTTCATATTTGGCTTATTCATTAAAAAGAGTTCATGTCTCTGTATATGTACTTGTATACCAACCTTTCCATAACAGTAGCAGCAGAACTCCAAAGTTGTTTATTTTCATCCATTCATACATGTTGGTTGTTAGATCTAACATTATCCAAACTTGGTGCCAATCTCAAACTTATTGGTTCTGGTTCCAGAGCTATGACTCCTTCCCTACTCATAATTGCGTAGGTTGTACCCAAGATACTCTGATCTCTTTTGCCGCTTGAGCATTTCAGATTTTGCATGATTTCTTGTCAGCTGAACACCTCTCCTGCCATGAGAGTTTTTTTCTTTATCTCTCTGTTTTTCTATAAAACCTTCTTTATAGTACTTGGCAAAAAAAAAAAAAGAGTAGTGGTAATATCCTTTTATAGCTATAGTTTTTTGGCCGTACAGAATAGTCTGTTCTTAATTGTTATAGATGTTTTTTTCTAATATTTTATTATTTATTACAATTTAGAGTGTTTTTCCTGTGTGCCAGTTTTCCTTTAGTGCTTTTTGGATGTCTAAAGCTTCAGGTTTCAAAAGGTTTTCAGAGTGTGGACTCAAGTTATCACCTGAGGATCCATACTGTAAGTGCAAGAAAACTCAATTATGGCAGTAGAACAAAAGGGCAATAAAAGAAAGTCATATGGCACAAAGGATCATTTGTTGTTAAACAAAGTTATAGTGGAGAACTGTAAGAATGGGAAGAATCTAAGTATGGCATGGATTGACTACAAAAAAAGCATTTGATAGTGTTCCACAGTCATGGATAAAAGAGTGCTTAAAAATGTATAAGATACACCCTACAAGGATTGACTTCATTACAGTAACCATGAAACAGTGGCAGACCACTTTGCAATTAAGCCATGATAAAGGACAGATTGTTATCCCAGGGATAAAAATTCAAAGGGGGATATTCCAGGGTGACTCTCTATCACTGTTGCTATTCTGCCTTGCCATTAATCCATTAAGTTGTTTACTTACAGCTTAGGCCATGGCTACAATTTGGCTTCTAGAAAACAACAAAGTCTAAAGACTTCTCATCTCCTCTTTGTCGATGATTTAAAACTGTATAGCTCATCAGATGAGGAACTGAAAGCACAGCTGCAGGTTGTCAAAACTTTTTCAGATGATATTGGAATGTCATTTGGTCTTGGTAAATGTGCAAAAGCAACCTTTAAAAAAGGAAAACTGCAGCATCAGGAAAACATAAGTTTGGGACAAGAATGTGATATAAAAGAACTTGAGCAAGAGGGAGTGTATAAATACTTGGGAATTGATGAAGGATCGACAATAAAACATGAACAAATGTGAATAAAGCTCAGTAAGGAGTACTTTAGAAGACTTAAATTAATCCTGAAAACAGCATTGACATCTAGGAACATGATCCAAGCCATAAATCAATTTGCTCTTCCTGTCCTAACTTATAGTTTTGGAGTGATTGACTGGCCCCAAAAATTGTTGGATAGATTGGATATTAAAACAAGAAAGATGCTTCATGCTTACCAAATGATTTATAAAAATCAGTGTATACCAAGATTATATATTCCCTGCTCCAAGGGAGGGATGGGCCTCCTTGAAATTGATTACATGTATAGATCTACAATCATGAGACTGCACCCATATCTGCTGACCCCACAGGATCCAAATGTAGTGAAAGTTTTGAAACATGAGGAGAATAAATCTAAGATGACATCTCTGCTTAATTTAGCAGAAGCATATCGACGTCAAGCAGGAATGTTAATTATACCAGAAGTAGATCAAAAACCAGGCAGCAACTGAATGTGCTGAAAAACAAAAGAAAGAATATAAGGTGAAGGACCAGATGAGAAGGCAAGACATGTGGAAAAAACATAAATATAGTTGCAAGTATAGAAAACTTCTGGAAGAGCCTCATGTTGATCAAGAAGGAACACAGGAATAGTTAAGGAGAGGTGAATTCACATCAAAAAATGAAAGGTTAATATTGGCAGCCCAAGATAGTGGGCTACGTACATGCTGGTTTACAAAGTCCATTGAACATGTGGGAGAAACAGATATATGTAGGTTTTGTGAAACTGAATTGGAAACAGTCACACACCTTGTTGCTGGTTGCTGTGCACTAATGGCAGAGGGACTGTGTACTGAAAGGCATAATAATGTGGCGAGACTGTTGCACTGGAGATTGTGCAAATATTATGGTATCGAAGTGGTTGAAAAACACTGGAAACATAAGCCACAAAGGATCATAGAAAATTATGAAGTTTATATCACATAGGAACACCCAATACCAACAGTTCGAAAGATAGATGCTAGAAAACCGGATATAGTGGTCCAAGAAAAGAAGACAAAAGTAGCATTGATAATCGCCACACCCAGTGACTACAGTGTCTTGTGTACAGTGAGAGACAAAGTCATAAAATACCTGGATCTGCATGCAAAAATGAGAACCATGTGGAAGAAAGATACCCAAACAGTTCCAGTAGTAGTAGGAGCAACTGATCTTATAAAAAATAATTTACAATCGTATTTAGATATGTTACCAATTCATGTAACACCGTATGAATTGCAGAAGGCGTCATTAGTGGGCACATTGCAGGTGCTCCGAAGAGCACTTTTGGCTAACATCAAAGAGTGAAACAATACTAATCTCATGAACTTTAATCATACTTTGACTTAGGAATGGGGTCCATTCCTGTCATGGTATTAGAAACCCAAAAGACTTGGAGAAAGTAAAAAAAAAAAAAAAACAAGTGAGTCTGTTGCCATACTGCTGCTCATCTATACACAGAATGCCAGTCTTGTATGGCTTTCAGTGCCGGGTTCCTCCTGCACGATGGGACAAATTAGTTCTAAAGGGGCTCCTTCCCACTCGGGCTAACCCTTTCACCTTTTTTCTTCCTTTACTAGCAAAGGAAAGTTGAATCTAAATCAAAATCCCAGGACAATGAGAAAGAAAAGCAAAGGTGTAAAACTTCTTCAAAATCCTCAAAAGAGAAATCCTTGGAATTGACAATGTCTGTGGGTCCCAACCCAAAAATTCTGAGAAGATCGGAATCAACTACCCCTCGACCCCAATCTTCATCAACAAGGACAAGTTTTTCACCAGAGCAGGTGAGTTCAGACTTCATTCATCCATTTTTCAGGAGAAAAGATATTCTAGACCTTCTTCAGTGACATCATCCTCTTGATCATCTAGAAACCTGACAGAGATGGATGTCGACAAGATGATGAATTTTTCTGAGGACACAGACATCATGGGGGTTATTCCAGCACCATCCCCTGGGAAGGTGCCAAAGTGCTGGCCATCATAGCCCCCCTCCCATACAAGAGTCTGCACTGATACAACCTTTGGCTTCAGTTTCATCAGAATCGATTGGAACCGTACCTGCTTTGTTGGTGCTGAAATTCCTTGCATCTTTAATGCCGACTGTATCCCAATCTTTCTTTACTCTAATTCCATCGGATTGGGATAAGACTCAGAGATGAAGCTTCAGAGCCTAGCTCTTGGGGAGTGATTTGACTCAGATTCTCAGAGCCATTCTTTCCCCTCAGGGCCTTGGCTCTAGATTAGGTCAGAAATCTGCTTTGGAACAGAAGCTCATTGGCAGCAAGATTTCTATTTCCTCTTCAGATCAGAGGGAATCATTGGCACCATTAGTAGCCTTGGCTTTTGAAGCATTTGAAAGATAAAGTAACTACCACTACTTTGGTTCCCAGTTCCACCCAAACCCCATCTGCAGTCTCTTCCTACTCCACTTCATCCAGTTGTACAGGGGCAGTCAGCACTAAGTGTCTCTGAAGAAATCTGCTTCATCAGTTCTTCTTCTGATTCTGACCATTCTACTGAACCCTTAGAGGCTATTCTCAGAAAGTGGACATGTAAGCAAAAACATCTAAACTCATCACCTGAGTCTTTCATGGAAGATACCAACTTAGAGGAAGGAAAGTGATCCCCTCACTCCCTCTCTGAAGATATCTCCTTTGGAAACATTCTAGAATTAATGAAATCGAGAGGGAAATGGACATCACAAGACCCCTAGCTGAATGAGTCAATATTCTTACAAGCCTTTGGCTCCAGGCCAACTTTGTTTCGGGTGGTACCACCCATTGATCCTGTCATTGACATAATGGGTCAACAGGCATGAAAGGAAGAACCTCATGTTATGGAACCCACACCAAAAAAAGTTGATCATTTTATCTGCTATGACTGATGCGAAGCACTGGAAGTAAGGGTCCACCTGTAGATGCTATGGTGGTGGCAGCAGCAGCCACCAAGAAAGAGCTATCGAAAGAAAGCTCTTCTGTTCGTCCCCCCAGTAGAGAGTCTAGGGCGATGGACAGATATGGAAAGCAGACCTATCTTGCAAGATTCCAAAGAGACATGACAAAATAGATTTCCAAGTCCCTCTCAGAGGTATTGCCAGTGGATGTTCAGAAGACAGTGGTCTCCCAGCTTTTTGCCCTGGAATCATCTTTTAATTTATCATATTGAATGCATGTGACATCAAAGCAGACACTGGTATCACCATGTGCTGACATACCTGGATGTGACTATGTGACTTCATGGAAGGCTTCAAGTCAACCCTCATTAATACCACTTACAATGGTTCTACCTTATTTGAACTTAAAATCAAGGATACACTTACCGGGAGTCAACAAGATGGCAAGACTCTCTCTGTAGTGGTGGTGTGCTTCTCCACCCCTCAAAGAACATTCTCTAGGAGCCAGAGATCAGGTAATAAAATCTGGTTCCACAAATGACAGAGTTCTTTCCATAACTCCCAAGGTGACAGACCTTCCCTTGGCAGAGGGAGAATTAATTTTAATGGTTGTCAACCAAGAGGCAGAAGTGGACTGCAAAATCAGGGCTTTTGAGGTTCCTTTTCTGAGAAAGCTTTTCAGTGCCCTTGAATGGTTGACCCATTGCTGCACTTTAGAGGCATTTGGGTGGGAGCCTCCCCTTATACCCTCAAGCATCAGATTAATGAGTAGTAAGGATAATATCCAGAGGCTATGCAATTCCCTTTTTACTCCAATCCCAGAAAAAGAAGGAAGTCCCCGATTCAAAGCTGCTAGATAAGAATCACCCAACCGGTCCCCCACAACCAGTTTGAATCTGGAGTCTCTTCCAGATTCTTTTTAGTGCCAAAGAAGACTGGGGATCTAAGACCTATTTTGGATCTAAGCCATTTAAACCAATTTGTAAAACAGACAAAATTCGGGATGGTCATGTTTCAGTCCATTTTGCCTCTACTAAGGCAAGATGATTGGATGTGCTCTGTAGATTTGCAGGATGCTTACTATAACATTAAAATAGCGAAGCACACCAGGAGATTCCTCTGCTTCTGTTTGGATTTACCACAGCCCCCAGGGTGTTTACCAAGATTATGGCAGCAGTACAGGTGCACCTGTGCCTACAGGGGATCCAGGTCTTCCCATATCTAGACTATTAGCTTCTCACTGCTTCTACCAAGCATATCCTGGTCAAACCCTGAGACCATGTACTCCCAGTTACTTCTGAACTAAGGAATTTCAGTAAACCTACGAAAATGTAATTTGACTCCAACATAAGCCATATAGCTCATAGTATACTACCTAAACACCAAACTACAGGTAGTCAGCCCTTCCCCAGCCCAGGGTCCAGTCACTTTGCCTGATAGCCCTGAATGTTCTTCATCACACAAAACTACCAGTTAGATTAATCCTACATATCTTGGGCTTCAAGTATCTATGATTCTTATGACTCATCTTGCAAGAGTTTTCATGAGGGTATTACAGTGTAATTAGTAGAGTAGTCACAATCCACCCATCCTCTACATGCAAACATTTGGATTATACAAGTCTGCAAAATCCACATCACTTGGTGGATAACTTCCCCATCTCCAGTCAAGAGCCGTCCTTTCCTCCAGCAGCAACAGTGACCACAAATGCATCCCATTGGAGGGGGGCATTTTGAAGGGAAGATGATCCAAGGTACATGGTAAACAAGAGAGGCCAGTCTGCATATTAATATCCTGGAGATGAAGGCAGTTCTGTTAGCATTGTAGGCATTTCAGGTCCTACCCCCAAGGGTGTGATATCCATACAAACAGACATGATTGTTGTATGGTACATCAGCAAACAAGGAGGAACCCATTCTTACCCTATTTATTGGGAAGCAATGAGGATCTGGCATTGGGTGATGTCTTCACAATGCTTTCTGATACCAATGCACATCCTGAGGACTTCCAGTGCACTTGTAGACAAATTGAGTGGGACAGTACTAATGCGTCTTGAGTGATCCCTCAGCCCTGCAGTGACACAAACAATTTTCAGTCGCTGAGACCAACGTTGTTTTGTCCTATTAGTCTCCTAGCTAAACAACAAATGCAGCAAGTACTTTACCCTGATCTCCCCATAGGGAGAGTCACCGAGGGATACTCTGGTCCACAGCTGGCCACTGGGTCTCCTGTGCACCTTTTCTCCTTTATTTGTAATGAGTAAGTTCATACAGAAAGCAAGACAGTGCAAGGCCAGGGTTATCCTCATTGCTACCTTTTGGCGCCAGCAGACGTGGTTCCCCTTCTATGGCCTCTTTTAGTATATTCTCCATAGATGTTGGATCAGTATCCAGATCTACTGTCCCATCTGTGTAGACTACCTCCTCTGGATCAGAAATCCATGAAGCTAACTGCATGGGTCCTTCAATTTTAACCATAGCCAGAAATGCCAGGTTTCCTCCTGCAGTAGTCAGTATTCTTTCTCCCTCTCAGAAACCATCTGCTAAGAAAGTTTATCAGTTATAGGTCACATTAAAGGTGAGAAAGTTTTGAAATGGTTTATTGTGGTCTCATTTTTTATGTCACAGAAACCTGGCATTTTAACAGGGGTGTGTACACTTTTATATCCACTGTATATATATATATATATATATATATATATATATATATATATATATATATATATATATATATATATATATATATCTACATACACACACACACACACACACACACAGTGTATATACATACACATACATATATTTTTTTTCTCTTTCCGCTGAGGCAGAAATGTCTTTGTGCATGGCATTTTCTCACATCTGTTGCATTGGTAGGTATACCCTTGACTCATTACACTGTAGCATCAATCCAAACCCATAATCTTTGTGCATGAAACATTTGGAGTTTTTCTGTGTTGTGAACATTGGCTGGATTTGTAAGATTATGGCATTCACAGTCTATTTTTTCATAGGAAAATTATCTTTCATTTTTAGCAGTGGATTATGGGTGAGTTGTTAGCATGTATCATGTGTTATAGACATTATTAGTATGTGTTTTTTTTCACATGTCCTACTCACCAGTTAGCTACTGTCTCCCTTTTGTGCCTTTGCTAGAAAATGAACCTGGAGCCAACTTTGTCTGTTGATGAGTTTATAGGAAAAGAGTTGAGACTATAAAGAGTTATCTTCCTGAGGGTTATAAAAACACCTAGTATCCTGTAATGCTTAATACAGTTATTGAGTGATATGCAGCATTGTTGCTGTATGTGTATTGGAAATCATTAATGTATTTAGAAGTGCAAAAAAACAGCCAATAACAGAATTATTTTGCTTGAAGTTGATGAACATTCAAGGCAAGAACTGAGCCCTTTTTACAGTCTGTTGACCCAAGTGTTAAACATTATTTCTTGAGATGATATTGTCCCTTGTTCTTTTTGTTTTATACACATATGACTTAGTTTAGCAGTACTCTGTATTTTCTTTATTTTTCATTTTCTTTATACATAGTGTGTCTATTTCTAAAATAGGTTCATAGGTGTGTACTAGGCTAATGGCCCTGGGGCCTTTACAAGTCTAGGCATAGGATTACCCTGGCATCGTGCCACCCGACCTTAGTTCCCAGTGCTTGTGTCGAGTAGACTCACTGGAGTTATCTCGGGGGGTGAATTTTCTATTTCCCATCCACTCATCAAGATACCTCTTGAAGAGGGTCAGAGAGGTGCTCTGCTTGACATGTATGGGAAGTCTATTCCATAGCATGGGCAGTCTCTGGGTTATGAACCTGTCCCTCCAGTATGTTCTGTTGATTGTGTTAAATAAGGTTGAGGTCTCTGGAGAGTGTGGGGGGGAGGGATTGGTATTTCTTTAGATCTAGCATTTCTAACAAAGTTGGGTCAGACATGGCTTTGCAAGTCAAGCAGAGATCACCTCTAAGTAGGCAATATGAGACAGAGAATAGTTGGAGTTTTTTTAATCTGTCCATATAGGACTAGTGTTTAAGGCCTAGGATCCTCTTTGTGAGGTACTTTTGCGGCCTCTCCAGTTGTTGCAGGTGTCTAGTGAGGTACATGCCAAATGGGGCATTATACTCGATGATTGCCCTAATGAGGGAAGAGTAGAGGGAGACAATGACCTCTCTCTTCCTGGATGCAAAACCCTTAGTAATGAGATGTGCCACATAGAAGGACTTTCTGACCACATTGGCAATGTGGTGATCAAAAGAGAGGTTGCTATCAACCTGTGCTCCCAGATCTCTTATAACGCCTTCTGTGTTCAGTGGACTACCATCAATGTTGTAATTTATGGGAACCGGGTTTTCCCCAAAGGGGACGACACATTTTTTGGCATTGAGCTTAAGGCCATTGTTCTGACACTAGTCATTGGTCTCAGTGAGGCCATTCTGTAGGATGTCAACATCACTTGGGGAGTTAATAGCTCCCAACTTGCTATCATCTGTGAACTTTGTCAGCCAGAGTCCCTTCGTGTTGGCCTGGACTTCAGAGAAGTAGATACCAAACAGGAGAGGACCCAGGACTGAACCCTGTGGGACTTCACTCGTGACTTAGTCGGCAGTCTGACTTGGAGTCAGCTACTTTCACACTATGAGTTCTATCTGTGAGCCAATTTGCAACCCACCTAATGATGTAGGGGTTGGTGCCTAGCTTAGTGAGTTTCTCTATGATTCCTGAGTGGGGAATGATATCAAAGGCCTTTGCCAGATCAAGGTAGGCTGTATGAACTATCTTGCCTTCATCCACAGCTCTGGTGACTGACTCAAAGAAGTCGACCAAGTTGAGCAGGCATGATCTACCCTTCACAAAAACCAAACTGTGTGGGATCCAAAGTTTGGAGATTCTCTATATCCTTGTTTATTAGCTCCATGATGATACATTCCATAGCTTTGCATATCACAGTCATCAGGCTAATGGGGCAATAGTTCCAGGGGTCTGTAGTCACGCCTCCTGTGTGGAGAGGGATGACTGCAACAATGCACTATTCAGTAGGGACAAAGCCTTAGGTGAGACTTTGAACAGGGCACACACAGGTGAGCTGCCAGTTCACTCTGTAGTTCATGTAGGACACAGCCAGGGATATTGTCAGGAACCAAAGAAGCTGTATTCTTGGCCTTGGACAATGCTGTTTTAACCTGTGTAGCAGTAATACTGGGTGCCTGGCAATCTATTGGTATTGTGATTGATCCTTTGGAGGGGGGTAAAGTTGACACTGAATCTGTCGGCCAGTTATATTGGCAATATCTTTTGGCTCGGTATAGGAGGTACCATTGTGCAGTAGCTCAGAGCAAATCTGGGTATTGCTGTGAAGATTCTTTACATAACTATTGAAGGCCTTGTGGTTATATATACTATCTGCTGCAATTCTATTTTCATAGCTAGCTTTAGAGGATTTGATGAGGGATCTCAACTTTTTGTTGAGGCTGATAAGGGAGTTTTTCCAGTCTTGGGACTTGACCTTATTCTGCATCAGTTACCTCCTTCTGTTGTAGAGTTTGTTTATGGCAGGGGACCACCAGATTGGCTTACTTTTTTTGGAGGAGAGCGTCTTGGTTCTGTTGGGTATGGCGAGATCCAAGCATTTGTGTACGTGTTCATACAGTGCATTAGTGTATGAATCAGCGGTCATGAAACTATTCTCTATTTGCATGGGTGCTGTGAAGTTAGCCACCTCTGTTTTTAGGAGCCCAAAGTTAGCTTTGGAGACGTTTTTCATGCTGGGGATGGGAGGGATGTGGATTTCCAAGGTGACTAGTTTTTGGTCAGATATAACCAGGGAGGAGCTGACTATTGGTGAAGAGCATTGGTCGCCCAAGTTAGTAATGACCAGGTCAAGGATGTTGCTACCTCTGTTGGAGGTAAGAATGAGCTGGTCCAGAGCATTGGAGTTAATGAACTCCAGGAAACGTTGGGCAAGTGTATTGGAACATGAGTAGTTTTCCCAGTTAATGGAGGGGTAGTTGATGTCGCCTAGTATGAGAGTGTTAGGTTGGACCCTAATATTCTCTAGGGTGCTTAGGAACATGGAGTGTGAGTCTTGGGACATGGTTGGGGACCTATAGCAGGCTATGACCTAAATTGCTGTCTTACTCGATGTTAGCAGCACCTGAAGTATCTCTGATGCGTTGTGTTGGGCTATCAGTCTGGAGGTGTGCGCATCCTTTATGAATATGGAAACACCACCAGTTTTGGAGCTTCAGTCCAAGTTCTGGGGCTGAAAGGTGTGGGAAGAGTTGTAGCCTGATAATGTTGGGGTGCTTTCTGCTGCCTTGAACCAGGTCTCTTTTACAGCACAAATGTCAATGTCCTCCATTTTAAGGAGTGCTTCGAATGAGTGCATTTTGTGATTTAGACTTCTAGCATTGAGCAGCATGACCTTCAGATTGCATTTGTTTGTAGCTGTTATGGTGGTAATTTGGTCTTTGGAACACCGCCTAAAAAGGCACTATGGGGGTGCCAAGAGCCTTGGCCAGTATCCGGAAGCCCAGGGGTGACAGATGCAGGTCATCTTTGGTAAAGCATCAAGGTTTGTCATTCATTTCATCCCAGGCAGACAGATACTGGATCCCCTTAGAATGACACCAGAAACTTAGCCAGTTGTTGAAATCAATCATTTTCTGCTTGTACTGTGGTATCATTCTGGGTGATGGTAGGATTCTGCTCAGGGCTAGGGTCATACCTGCCTGTGCTACATAACCCAAGAGCTCCTCCATGTTTCTTTTCGTGTAGTCCAGGGAGGTGAGTCTTGGGTCATTCACACCCATATGTGCAATGACTGAGTCATATTTGTACCTGTTGTTGTGAGACCTGAGTGCGTGCATTATGTGGCAGATCCTGGCACCTGACAGGCAGCTGACTGTTACTTCCTCCGTATTCAACCTAGTGAGTGGAACATAAGTGTGCCTCACTATCGAGTCACCTATGACTAGTGTGTTGGGCATGCTGTTTTGCCTTAGGGGCTTTGGTTGAGTGGCACACTGTTTAGGAGAGTTATTTGTGTTGTGATTAGTGTTGTGTTGTGGTGGTGGAGTGCGTTTCTGCCTTGGAGGTCTCTGCTGTTTGGGTAGACTTGTTTTGAGAGCCTCCGTGAAGGTGGGTGTGTGGTTTGTGTTTTTATGTGAAGGCAGTGCTGGTCTATGTTCTGGAGGGCTATGTGTTCCATGTGGTGTGGTGCACATGGTGACCTTCTCCTCTTGACCAGCTATTTCAGTCTTAGCTGGAGAGTGCGTGGCTTCCAATTTGGATTTATAAGTGCATTTCTCGCAAGTCTGTGTGTTGGGAGGTAAGAGGAGAGGGTTGTCGGTGAAATTAGGCAGTTGCTACATTTCCTCAGGATGCACAAGGTTAATAGGAGAAAGCACAGGGAACTGACCTTTAGACATGCCTGGAGCGGTGGGCATTAATAATAAGTACTGAATCTGTTTCCTTGTAGAATGTTTAGTGCTGGTAGCACTTTTGTGTGCTACAATAATTGCTACAAGAAGTCTGATAAAGTGTTAGACGAATGAGCTAGTGATACTGATATATGATATTTTCTGTTTGTCTTTTGTTTCATGTGGAGCTTTTCTCCCTGGGCCTCTGTTGAAAATGGACATGTGTCCTGTCGATTTTATATATATATATATATATATATATATATATATATATATATATATATATATATATTGCAAGAAATCCAAGCAGGCAAAGGACACGTATGGCATAAAACCAAATGATTTATTTAGTAAAAACATATAAGTGCTTTCGCTTAGTACTCCACTTCATCAAACATAAAATTCTATCACAAGCCTAAACATTTTGTGCGTTGTTAAATAAGTCACTGCTAGCAATCTTTTCCCCTCCAGTAGTAATTAATGGAAACCAAGTGATTTAAAGTAACCCAACACTTTAGGAAAATAAATGCATTTTAGTATGTTCCAACCATAACTTATATAATCAATTGTGCTATCTTTGCTGGTAAGTCTAGAAGTAAGTAGAGCCTGTCCTTTCAAGATATTTTTGAATACATATGTAGGATATGTAAATATATGAACAATATGGAGTGGCCATAGGCACACCATGTGCCAACTCCTTTAATATTATAGTGGCACAATGGGAAGATACTTTGTTGTTGAGTAATGTTACTTATAGTAGAAATTTGTTACATTATAGTTGTTTTGTGGATGACATATTTTTTATTTGGAAAGGTTCTCCCAGAACTATTTGAGCAGTTTGTTTCTTTGTTAAATGAGAGTACCTCCTACTTGAAGTTTATTACATTTACATCTCTTAGAGATAGATTTTTTAGATGTCAAGCTAACAAGAGAAGGGCATGTTCTGCACACTCAGGTTTATAGGAAAGAATGTAGGAAGAACAGCCTTTTGTCACGCTCTAGTATGCATCTCACATATGTATTCAAACATATCTTGAAAGAACAGACTCTACGTACTTCTAGACTTAACCACCAAAGATAGTACAATGTTCCAGCAAGTAGCCTTATTAAAGAAAGAGTTTAGGGATAGAGGATATACTGAGGCTGAATGTGATGAACATTTACAAATAGCTCATAGGGAAAGGGAAGGTAGAGGTAAATCTTATTTCTCAGAAAGGAATATGCCACCAGTTAACAGACTGGATGGTTATTGTAAAAAAGAATGTAGATTATGTCTATCCTATACCTCTGACAGTAAGAAAGTTATGGATATTACACGTAAGAATTTGCATGTCCTAACAGCAAATAGTGGGATAGAGCAAGTTGTGGGGACATAACCAAAATTACTTATAAAAATTTGAAATCACTAAAACGTAGACTTTGCTATAGAACTGGCATGGTAACTGGTAAGAGACCAGGAAATATGGTTGTAAACATTGTCATTTTTGCAAGTATAAAGCCGCGGTGTTGCAGCGGTAGTGTTGTTGCCTCACAGCAAGAGGTTATCCTATTCGATTCTCAGCTGGAGTGCCTTCTGTCTGGAGTCTGCATGTCCTCCCCACTGTCGAGTGGCGTTTGAAAGACATGCGTAAATGGGCGTGCCTTTGCTGAAGGTTGGGCGTCGGGCTGGCAACTTGGCACCATATAAATCTACTGCCAATCATTAGCAGACCGGAGTTCCGCTGTGGCGACCCCTAACCGGGAAATGCCGAAAAGATAAACAATTGCCGATAAGAATGTTTTTATACATCCTGACACAAATAAAGAATGTATTTTTAGGCATTATGCTGATTGAGCTAAATGTATAACATTAGCTGTTGAACAATGTGTTCACTATTTTAAGTTCTATGTTGGTGTGACTACTAGACCATTGAGGGATAGGATTAGGGAACATAAATATATTACAGCAACATTGGAGACACCTAAAGTGCTGTTGCCAAACATATTGTTGAAGAAGGTACCATTCATAGATTCGTATTTTTCACCATAGAGATCTTGCCAAGCACCATAAGGTTGGGGAGTAATAGGAACACACTTGAAAAGATTCAGCAAAAGTGGATTGTTTTGTTAGAAGCTGACAAGGCTATGGGTTTGAATGAAGCTTTGTCACTCAAACCCTTTTTAAGGGCCAGAAGACTTGGCTACATTTGCTAACCTTTACTCCCCCCCCCCCCTTTTTCAATACACTTTCTTTGCTCTGGCTGTTAGATGTACATATTTTCGTAGTAGTTATAGGTGTGTTTGCTTATATATATATATATATATATATATATATATATATATATATATACATACATACATATATATATATATATATATATATATATATATGGATTCACTTTAGAAGCTCGAATTCCCAAAATCTCGAACTTCATATGGTCGAGACCAAAAGATCGAGTTTTGGAAACTTGAATTTCTAAAATGAAATCCAAAAAAAAAAGTCAAACATCGCTTTTGCAGGGGGGCTTCCCCCCTGTACCCCTCACCCCCCCTACTTAAATATACCAACTCTGAGATTCCGCTACAGTGGGGAAAAGGGAAATCTCCCATATTGCGCTGTATGCGGAAGCGCAAAACGGGAGATTTCCCACTTCCTGTCAACACCGCAAAAAAGATAAAAACATTACGTACACACAGAGCGTACAAGAAGCCTTGCCTCTGTGTGCACTTAATGTTTTAAGGTAAGGAAAGTGTTATTTTTTAAAACTTTACATATTCGATTTACTGAAATGTCGATCATATAGTCTCGACCATATGACATTCGAGATTTGAGTAATTCGATTATGTAAAGTGCTTCCATATATATATATGTATATATATATATATATATATATATATATATATATATATATATAGGGTCTATATTAGATCACCGAATGCTTAGGTTAGCGAATGGTGATTCATCGACCCCATGTAAGCGAAAGCTTACAAAACCGAACTGTCAGAACAGTGATTTTTTTCCAAGGGAAATTAAACGCAATCTGTTTAAACATCTTTGGCTGCAGGTGCACCCCCCACCCTCCAAACTTGAATAAGTACTATTGCTGAAGTGCAATTCCAGTGAAAATATTACAAAGGCTTCTCTGCAAGCACGGCTTTTCTTCAAATTAAATGCAATGTATGTCTTAACTTTCAACATAAAGATTTAATGTTAATGCCTTTATATTCTGAGTTTTTTTTTGTTTAAAGCATGCACACTTGCAGAGGCCTGTCAAGCTAGCCCAGTTTTCCTAACTCCAATCCTGTAAGACCCCATTTCAGACTCTAGTTGATGACACACTCCTGGGTTCTGTATCTCTCTCTGAGTAGCAAGGCAAATTTTTAAATATTTATCTATGGCTTTTACATCCAACTGTGCTTTTTTCCCCAGTTATATCTGTGACCAGTCAATATTAAACTGTTTTTGTATGGCAATAGCTATCCACTTCCAAACTAAACTGCACTACCCCAGAATTAGTAACACCAGAAATAATTAACTTGTGCTAGTTTAGTTCCCCCCTTGAACTGTACTGCCATTTACTTAACTGAAGTTCATCTATTCTCTTAGTACTCTCTCCATATCGCTTACCTACAGTTTGAATCAGTTGATTGTTTTTGTTTGAATTGCCCATCTTCCAGAATCTGGTTGAGAGACCTGTCAATCACTCACACAGGACCCCTCCTGCAATTAGTCCCTACCCTCCTCCCCCACTAGGAATGCATAGCACAGAAGTTATATAAAGGCCTGTATTCTCTGTTGTCTGATTGTTTTCCAACCCATGACCCCTCCTAAGAGCAGCTAACAGGTCTCTGCCCGCTTCGCTGTCCACCCTGCCCCCAATTCCCACCACCCCGGTGGTCCTACCTTTATTAGAACAAACACTTCCATCATTTTTACCACCAACCACAACACTACTCCTGACTCTAAATCCACCATCTTCCCACTACTACCCCTCCTCTTTTGATAACATGAATAAGTATACCATACTTGTACTCTTTGCATACCCTCTCCTTGCATATCTTGCATCTTACCAAAACTCCATTATACCCCCACTCAACCACTTCCACTGTACAACTATTCCCTCCATCACTCATGACTCACCCTCACTCTGCTCCTCTCCCACCAACTCAAGAACCATCCCTATGCATCCCCACATATTCTATCAACTAAAGTACTAAAACTAAATGCATCCCTACAAGTTAACAAAATAACCCTCCCACCACATCTGTTACCGACTGCACCCAATCATAAAGTTTCCCTAAAATGCAAACTCTTTCACAAACTGATAAAACTAATAACCTCATGCATATCAAAACTTGCCCTCAGTGGAGACGTCCACCCCAACCCTGGCCCCTCCATCTCCAATCCCACTTCTAATAATCAGACTAACAAACATATCTCCCAAATCCCAGCCAGTAGAAAAACAAATGACCTCCTCCTGCTAAGCCTACATATCAGAAGTATAGCCAACAAAGTCCGCGAACTCCATGCCACCCATAGACTTATACTCCCCAGATATAATCATCCTGTCAGAAACCTGGCTAAAACCTCAAATTACCAGTGAGAAAATCCTCCCTAATGGTTACAGCATACTAAGGCTAGACCGACTAAACAAGAAAGGAGGTGGTATAGCTGTAATATTTAAACAGCATCTAAACATCCAGATTCTAAACTCATCAGCTCCCCAAATTGCCAATGAAGAAATAATATATACCAACCTGAAAATAAACCAAAATAAAACCATCAACATAATAGAATGCTACTTCCCACCTGGCTGAAATATCCCTCCACTAGAAAACCTCCTAAGCTGGTCTACCCACCATCTCCCTCAAGAGACCATAATTTTAGGTGACTCCAATACTGATTGGCAATCCTGCTGCGGCAACCATCCAACTCAACGTCTAAACCTTCATGGCTTCACCCAACTAGTCCAGTCACCAACAAGAATAAGTAAAAACTTAAAACAAGCACACTACCCTGGATTGGATACTAGTCAGCAAGATTCCCCAGTCCTATATAGCAGGCTGCCTATCAGATAGCCTCAGTGATCATTCCCCAACATTCCTACTCAAAAAACACCTATACCAAGTTAAACCGGTCATCTACCGTCAGATACATAAAAATACTACACTTTAACCCAATCACATTCATCTCATCCCTCAAAGAATGTAACTGGCACCTTCTAAATTACCTCAGCCTAGATGACACAGTTCAAGTTTTCAATACTACATTCCTAAGCATCCTAAATAACCATGCCCCCATAAGACGTACCACAACCAAAGGCCAACCCTCCCTTTGGCTATAGAAAACCACTAGGTCAGAAATGAAAAACCGAGATAAAGCCTGGGAACACTGGCGCAAAACTAAAACCTGTTCAGCTAGACAGAAATTCCTAGAACTACGCAATAGAGTCAAAAAGCTAATAAAGGAGGACAAAATCCAGTACTACCAGTCTGCCCTCAACTCCTCCCAACACAACCCCAAACAATTCTGGACCTCCATAAACTCCATCCTCCACCCAGGTAAAATCAATACCCCTACACCTAACATTCCTCACTCCTCAGAAAATATTGCTACCTCATTCAACACACACTTCACACAAACCATACTATCACTAGGTAGATAACACAACCCCCCTCCCCTACACCCCACACCTTCACCCAGTAATCTCCCCACACTCTTCTCATTTTCTCCCATTCCTACCTCCAACATAAGAAAACTCTTAACTAAACTTAAACCCACAAAATTAGCAGTAGACAACCTCCCAAGTGAATTCCTACAAATTGCAGCTGACACCCTAGCCTACCCAGTATCCATCTTGATTAACCGATCTCTGTCAGAATGCTACGTCCCTACACTATGGAAAATATCACACATCATTCCCCTTCACAAAGGCGGCCCCTCCACAGATCTAACAAACTACCGCTTCATAGCGATTCTATCTCCACTCTCCAAAATACTAGGGAGATGCATTCACTCTCAAATCTCAGACTACCTCCTTACTAACAACCTCCTTTCTAATACTCGACATGGTTTCCGACCAAACCATAGTACCACCACTGCCTTACTCTCTTTTACTAACACTATCCTTCACCATAAAAACAATGGCCATCTCTCCTCTGCTACTTTCCTAGACCTATCTAAAGCATTTGACATGGTCCCACACAAACAACTCCTCTCTGTACTCAATAAACTATCCTTTTCTCAATCAGTC
>NC_056750.1:556766748-556916748 GCF_019279795.1 Protopterus annectens
GGCCTCTGCTGAAAATTGTTTTTTTTTGTTCCAAGTCAGACTGTCCTGATTAACAAATGTTAAATAAAATTGACAGGCATTTGAATTTCAGACTTCAGGATGTTCTTCGTCTTCCATTGCTGCAGTCCTTACTATTGGGTATAGTCCGCATCCAGTCGGCCCGAATACCAGAGTATAAGGCTGACGTCGGTCAGGGCGCATTAGACTGACGTCAGTACGTCAGGGTACTAATGCGCATGACCGGCGTCATATCCTCAGTCTTTTTTGCCGCGTGGTCCGATGCAGAAGCAGTTTTGCGAGTGCAGGTTGGCGTTCTGAAATATTTCCGAAACCGGAGTTTCAGACCGAATCAGAGTTGGCTAAGTACCCCGTTGGGGAACATTTTGGTTTTTTCTTGCCTCAGTATTTAACGGATGTCAGAAAAAGTGAATAACTGTATTTCTTGTGGGAAACAAATACCTCATAGGGATTACCATACATTATGTATACCTTGTTTAGGGCCTGAGCACGACGTTGTTGGTTGCCGCTCTTGTGCTAAGTTTAACAAACGCACTATTAAGAGGAGGTTAGACTGTGCCAGATTAGTGTTTGGGAAGCGTTGCAATTATAATATGCCGTCGGATGCTCCGACGCCCGCTTCATCCAAGAAGCGCAAGGACAAAACAGCGAAGCCTAGGGTTGATGAACCGGCAGTCCCAGACGTGGGTTCTTTAGATGGCTCAGTGGAGCCAGAGGTTTTGCCAGGAGTTTCTATAGAGTCTCAGGCTGAAACTTTACTGTTACAGGATGTACCCTCTCAGGAGGCAGGCCAGGCTGAGGGGGCTTCTCAGGTAACTATTCTTCCCTCTCTTCCCAAAGTAGTTAGAGCCTCTCCTTCTGTTGCCAAAACTTCTTTTAGAGGTAGGCCAACTTCAGCTTCAGTAGGGGCTTCTCCTAGCCCTTCGGGTTCTGTACCTAAGAAACATATGCTTAAAATGGCAGAAGATTTGATTACTATGATTAGAGGTTCTATGGGCCCTCCTGATAAGAGGCCTAGAGTGGAACCAGAGTTTGACAGTTTTGAACAGGGTTCAGGGGCTTCTGAATCTTCTGCGGAAGATTTGCAGGAGTATCCTCATTATTCTGATTCTGATGTGGATGATGCCACTCCTTGGCTTCTCCTCCTGAGGATTTTTCATTTTCAGAGACTCTGCATTCCATGAGGAGCACTTTAAATGGGAAGGCCAGGATTACTCTGATTCAGGAAGAGGCTTAGGGAATTCTTGTTTTACCCCAGCATAGGCCCTTAGCTATACCTCCTGTGTTGAATGTGGTGGAAGATGTTTTGCAGAGGCTTCCCTGAACCCTGATTCTTTGCCTCCTGCTCCTGTTAAACCTGATAGGTACTATAGGGTGCCCGAAGCTCATAAGTATTTGTTTAAGAGTCCTAGGGCGGACCCAGAAACTGTTTCTCAGGGGCCTAAAGGTGTTAAGGCCTCTGTGGTTAAAAATCCTGTTCCCACTGACAAAGAGGCAAGTGCGTTAGATAGGTGGGGTAAGAAAGTGTATACTTCTTCCACTCTAGCCTTGAGAGCGTTGAATTGTCAGTTTCACATGCTGAAATATCAAAATTATCTCCTTTCACAATTGAAATCTAAGGTGGATGCTTTGGCGGAAGGTATTGATTGTAAAGACTTGCTGGATTTAGTTTATGTGTCTGAACAAGTGGGCAAGCATTCTTTGCAATGTGGTTTTGATGCTGTGCAGGCCTCCTCGAGGGTGGCTGCCACTAGTTCTGTTCTTCGCAGGCATGCCTGGTTGAGGGATCAAAATTTGGCTGAGCATGTTAAGACAAGGATTTTGGATGCTCCTTTACAGTCTGATGTGTTGTTTGGTTCACCTGTGGAAGCAGTTTTAAAGAAATTGGAGGACAAAGCTAAGTCTATGCAAACTGTTAAAGATTTTTGCAGGTACAGCCACCAAGTTTAGTAGAAATTGGCCTGCTAAGGGGTGGACATATCCTGCTTATGATTCCCAGTCTAGGGGTAGGTCTAGACGTGGTAGGGGCAGGGCTCAAGGTTCTTTTAGGCCTAGAACAGGAGTTCACCTGCTCAGACTTCTGGTGAGGGCAGGGGTCAGTCCTTTCGTAAACAGACCCAATGACCTGCCTTTTCAACTGCCAGTAGATTCTCGTCTGGCAGCTCCTTTGGAAGGACAACTGTCTCTTTTCAAAGGAAATTGGGATTTAATTACTCAAGACAGATGGGTGTTGGACATCATTCTACCAGTCCCTGTGTCAGAAAGGGGCCTAGGATTTTATTCTCGCATGTTCCTAGTACCAGAGAAGGGGAACACGTGGAGACTGCTTTTGGATTTATCTCTCCTCAACACTTATCTGGACATTCCCAAGTTCAAGATGTTGACGTTACAACAGCTTTTACCCCTGCTGGGCAAAGATCACTGGATGGTAACTTTAGATCTCTAGGAAGCTTACCTTCATGTGCATATCAGGCTAAGTTACAGGAAGTATCTGCGGTTTCAAGCTGGAGATTCTCATTATCAGTTCTCTGCATTGCCCTTTGGCTTATCTACTGCGCCCAGAGTATTCACAAAGGTTCTGGCTCCAGTGATAGCTTACTTCAGGCTACAAGGACTTCAAATCTATCCTTATTTAGACGACTGCCTGATTCTGGCTCAAGAAAAGGAAGACCTTCTACAGCATCTGGAATATCTTATAGCAGTGCTAAGATGCCTAGGGTATTCTGTGATCGAAATAAAGTCCAGTCTAGTACCCTCTCAAGACATGTGCTTTCTGGGTGTGAGACTGAATACAGCAGCCCAGAT
Source organism: Protopterus annectens (assembly GCF_019279795.1). Lineage (NCBI taxonomy): Eukaryota > Metazoa > Chordata > Ceratodontiformes > Protopteridae > Protopterus > Protopterus annectens. The sequence goes on from NC_056750.1 coordinate 556,769,572, forward strand.
GGCCTTTTTAACCCCGGACAAACAAAAGAGTCTGTCACTTTACTTCCATCAACTATCTCATCAGTCCGTGCTGACTGCAGAGACAGTCCTTCAAGCATTAGGGTTCATGGCATCTTATATTCTGGTGCTTCCCAATGCCAAACTGCATATGAGGAAGTTACAATGGTATCTCATAAATGTATGGACACAGCACTGCCAGGATTTAGACACTGTCGTTCAAATAATACCTTGCCTTCAAAGAGTATTTTTGTGGTGGGCTCAGGAATGTCACCTAAACAAGGGACTCTCTGTGACCCGGCCAGAGGCGAGTCAGATTTTACCGACAGATGCCTCAGACATTGCTTGGGGAGCTCATCTAAATGTAAAGTGGATACAAGACAAGTGGCCTGCCAGACTACAGCATCTACATATCAACATAAAGGAGATGTTAGCAGTCCAGTTCGCATTGCTGGCTTTCAAGGAGTTACTTCTTCCAGGGCAGGTGTTGATTCTAACAGACAACACAACTGTCATGTGGTACTTCAACAAACAAGGGGAACACATTCTTATCCTCTATGCAGGCATGCAATGATTTTATGGGAGACTGCGCACGCTTGCACCTAACTCTTCAGGCAAGGTTTCTGCCAGGAGCACAGAACTCCTTAGCAGATGTGTTAAGCAGACAAATCATGGATCCCCACAAGTGGAAACTGGATCTTCATGTATTTCAGAAATTGACAGTGTCATGGGGAACTCCAGACATAGATCTGTTCGCTTCTCCACTAAACCACCAGCTGCCACAGTTTTGCACAAAGGGGTTTCATCACACAGCTTGGAAAGTGGATGCTCTGTCTTTCAGTTGGACAAACCTTCATCTGTATGCCTTTCCACCTCTGCCTCTTCTTCCAAAGGTACTGTTAAAGGTCAGACAGGACAGGCCAAGGATGATTTTGATAGCTCCAGATTGGCCTCGGCAACACTGGTACCCTCTACTACGGAGTCTGGTAAAGAAGCCTCCTTGGCCTTAACCTTTGATTCCACATCTGTTATCCCAGCAGGACGGTCATCTGCTCAATGTCAAGCTTCACTCTCTTCCTCTGACAGCCTGGCATCTTCTGTGTTGAAACACAGCAGGTCTCAACTTCCTCAACAAGTTTTAAATGTGATTATGGAAGCTAGAAGACCTAGTACAAGGAAAGTGTACGCAGCAAAATGGAAGAGATTTTTATTTTGGAGTAAAGCAAAGAATTTGGAGATTTCTGAGCCTAATTTGAGTATGGCTCTTCAATATCTTACTGAGTTACTGGACAAGGGTCTGTCCTTCTCTTCCATCAAGATTCATGCTGCAGCAATCTCAGCTCACTATGATTGTGACCCACCATTGTTTTCGCATCCTTTGTTCAAGCAGTTTCTTAGAGGGGCTAAGAATATAAGACCCCACGTAGAGCTCCTACTCCTGCTTGGGATCTCAATTTTGTGTTGGAAAAACTTACTCTACAACCTTTTGAGCCTGCGGCTACTGCTGAATTGAAATATTTGTCATGGAAGACTGCTTTTTTGTTGGCTATTACTTCTGCAAGAAGGGTGTCTGAGTTGCAGGCCCTTATGGCAGTCGAGCCCTTTTTGATTTTCCATAAGGATAGGGTATCATTACGTACTAATCCTTCCTTTATGCCTAAGGTGGTTTCTAGTGTGGCTTTAAACCAAACTATTCATTTGCCTACCTTTTATGCAGACCCCCAAAATAAAGGGGAAAAGATTTTGCATACTTTAGATGTACACAGGCAATTGCGTTATTACTTAGGCAGGACTAAGGATTTTAGGCAGTCTCGGCAGTTGTTTGTTTCTTTTGCTTTGAGTTCGCAGGGCAAGCCTGTGTCAAAACAAACTATTTCTAGGTGGATTGGCTTTTGCATTGCATTTTGTTATTCCCATCATGGCAAGGAAGTTCCAGCTGGGATTAGGCCTCATTCCACTAGGGCTACTGCCACTTCAACAGCATTTCTACGGGGGGTGGCAACTAAGGATATTTTGGAAGCAGCTACTTGGAGTTCAGTGCATACTTTCTCTAAGCATTATCACCTTCCTATCTACTGTAAGTCTAGGGCTGGTTTTGCCACAGCTGTTTTGCAAGGCATGTTGTCAGCTCCTGCTTCTTTATGATTTGCCAGCCTCCCTTACCTCTGCTTTGGGATTCTACCCAATAGTAAGGACTGCAGCAATGGAAGACGAAGAACATAGTACAGTTTTGTACCTACCATAAATGTAGATGTTCGAGGATTCCATTGCTGCAGTCCATTCCCTCCTTCCCCTCTGTGTTTAGGGGTGGTTGTGTAGGTGATTTACCTGCTTATATTTTTGTATATATTGTTCATGTTTTGGTGCAGGTATTTTGGGCCTTGTCTTTTTAGGGTCTTCTGACATCTGGGGCAAGAAAAGACTGAGGATATGACGCCGGTCATGCGCATTAGTACCCTGACGTACTGACGTCAGTCTAATGCGCCCTGACCGACGTCAGCCTTATACTCTGGTATTCGGGCCGACTGGATGCGGACTATACCCAATAGTAAGGACTGCAGCAATGGAATCCTCGAACATCTACATTTATGGTAGGTACAAAACTGTACTTTTCTGAATGTTTAATTCCTTGCATATTTGATGGTGCAGTGGTAGTATTGTTGCCTCACAGCTATAGGTTTTCTGGTTTGATTCTTGGTTGGGGTGGCTTCTGTGTGGAGTCTGCATCTCCTCCCTGTGTTTGTGTGGATTTGCTCTGGTGCCCTGCCATTTTACAAAGACGTGTCTGCAGTTTTAATCCCTGCGTCTCTGCTGAAAATTGTTTTTGTTCTGTCCACAGTAAAATTGACAGGCATTTGAATTTCAGACTTCAGGTTTCTGAATGTTTAATTCCTTGCATATTTGATGGTGCAGTGGTAGTATTGTTGCCTCACAGCTATAGGTTTTCTGGTTTGATTCTTGGTTGGGGTGGCTTCTGTGTGGAGTCTGCATCTCCTCCCTGTGTTTGTGTGGATTTGCTCTGGTGCCCTGCCATTTTACAAAGACATGTCTGCAGTATTAATCCCTGCGTCTCTGCTGAAAATTGTTTTGTTCTGTCCGCAGTAAAATTGACAGGCATTTGAATTTCAGACTTCAGGTTTCTGAATGTTTAATTCCTTGCATATTTGATGGTGCAGTGGTAGTATTGTTGCCTCACAGCTATAGGTTTTCTGGTTTGATTCTTGGTTGGGGTGGCTTCTGTGTGGAGTCTGCATCTCCTCCCTGTGTTTGTGTGGATTTGCTCTGGTGCCCTGCCATTTTACAAAGACGTGTCTGCAGTATTAATCCCTGCGTCTCTGCTGAAAATTGTTTTTGTTCTGTCCGCAGTAAAATTGACAGACATTTGAATTTCAGACTTCAGGTTTCTGAATGTTTAAATCCTTGCATATTTGATGGTGCAGTGGTAGTATTGTTGCCTCACAGCTATAGGTTTTCTGGTTTGATTCTTGGTTGGGGTGGCTTTTGTGTGGAGTCTGCATCTCCTCCCTGTGTTTGTGTGGATTTGCTCTGGTGCCCTGCCATTTTACAAAGATGTGTCTGCAGTATTAATCCCTGCGTCTCTGCTGAAAATTGGTTTTGTTCTGTCCGCAGTAAAATTGATAGGCATTTGAATTTCAGACTTCAGGTTTCTGAATGTCTAATTCCTTGCATATTTGATGGTGCAGTGGTAGTATTGTTGCCTCACAGCTATAGGTTTTCTGGTTTGATTCTTGGTTGGGGTGGCTTCTGTTGGAGTCTGCATCTCCTCCCTGTGTTTGTGTGGATTTGCTCTGGTGCCCTGCCATTTTACAAAGACGTGTCTGCAGTATTAATCCCTGCGTCTCTGCTGAAAATTGTTTTTGTTCTGTCCGCAGTAAAATTGACCGGCATTTGAATTTCAAACTTCATGTTTTTCAGAATACATAATAGCACAACCTTTTTTTCTAGCAATTTTCTAAGTTTATAAGATGAATATTTTAAAGTTGTCCCTATTTTTGGGACTGTATTTCCCCCATTATTGGCTTCGTCCAGGTTTTTGTGCTAAGGTTGACAGCTATGGCAAGAACTGAATTCACTGAATATGTTTGAGGGCTGTATTCCCTCATTACTGGGTTTGTCCAGGTGTTTTGTACTAAGAGGTTGACAGCTATGGTGAGAACTGAATTCACTAAATGATAGCCATTTAAGTTTCAGTTTTCCTCTCTTTTACAAAGCAGTTGATGTGGCGTAGTGGTATGTTACTCTGACTGTTTTTTGCTCAGGGACCTTGGCAGTAAAATATATGGTGGCAACACAACATTTTATTCTAGCAACTTTCCAAGATTATACAAGCAATGTTTAATGTGTCCCTGGTTTTTGGGCTTTTGACCCCCCCCCCCCAATACATTTTGTCTTTTTCCAGTTTTCTTGAGCTGCGAAGTTGAGATGCAGTTGAGTATTGAGTAGATTTTACAAGGAGCTGAGAGCTGCAGGGGAATAGAAGTTTAGTGCTTTGCCTAGTTAATACTATAGCACAACAGATTGTGTACTTGCTTTTGATGCAGAAGGCTGTGGGTTCTACTCCCACAAGGGGTGGATGCTGCCGTACTGAGAATGTTCTCCTTGGTGAAGATACTAACTATGAGTTCTTTATCAGTTTGCCATCCATTTCCTCTTGCAATATTATTACTAGCTTATCACTTTTTAATGTAATATAGGCAATTTATTCCTGAGGGGCAACAGACACTTTATTTTTCAATGAGACCATGAAATATAAAGGTGATTGCTAGCAGCAACCACTTCATTAGTTACAGATTTCTTTAATGTGGAATTATTTAGATGACTTACTTCAGAGATTGTGCATATTTACTGATAATGGACTGTAGAATTGTTCATATTTACTGATAAAGGTGGACTGTAGAATTGTGCATATTTACTGATAATGGTGGACTGTAGAATTGTGCATATTTACTAATAATGGTGGACTGTGGAATTGTGCATATTTACTAATAATGGTGGACTGTAGAATTGTGTATATTTACTAATAATGGTGGACTGTGGAAGTCTGAGTAGACTTTTTATGATAAATGTTCTCAACTGGGCAGTTTTGCCATTATGGGTGCATATGGTTTGTTTCATTGCTTACTGGAAAAATGTTCAAAACAAATTTAAAACACCCTCTAACAAGTGTACTGTATTGTGCAAGGAATATAATTTTAGTACAATGAGGAAGGTGTATCAAAGAGCACATGTATGTTTCATATGCAAGGGGCCTATGATTTGAAAACAGCCCAAAATTAATCTTTATCTGCCACTGGCAAAATGTATTTTCTTTGAATGTGGGGTTCAATGCTGTTTCAATGAATGTGAGTTTCAAGGGCAGAGAAGTTTTAATGCTAAGTTTTCATTGTGAGACTGCATTGCTTTGTTTAACAGATGACTTAGTGTTTGTGCTGTAAAATACAAAATAAAACTTTCAAATGAAGTCCAACTCATCATAGAAGTAAAGCAGTATGCACATTAGTGTTTATGGTAAATGGAGTGAAATAGCCAAGTAATGGTTCATTGGAATGGCTGCAGAGGCTCCATTCAACCATTATTTTGTCAGGGGGGAAGGGCAGCAAACTCAGACAGGCCCAGCTGAACTATACCTCCCAACTGTCCAGATTTTCAAAGAATGAATAGATTTTTGCTTCTTATTTTTGGTTTGTTCTTCATAAAATTTGTAGTTTTAATTCCTAAATGATTTGCCAGAAGTCACTAAATAATAAGTTTCAGACTTCATAACCTTCAGAAAAATGCATGTTAAAGTAAGAGCTGTTCTATCAACTGTCTCAATTTATACAAGAGCAATTTTTAGTACTGTTTATATGTGCCCCCAATATATTTGGCCTTGTTTAGATTTACTGCATTAACAGGTTGAGAGGTACATGCAAATAAATTGCTTTATAGAATTAGGCATAGCCAACCTCTCAACTGTCCCCAATTTTTGGCTCAAAATGTTGCTCTTTCCCCTAATAATCCCTCCATAAAATAGCAATTTTGGAAGAAAACATGGAGGGTTTACAATTAAGAAATAACTGTAATAATCAAAGTTATAGATTACTTGAAATGCATGTAGATTCTTTTATTTTGTCAGCTGCTCAAGGTAGCAGTACTAATATTAAAGTGTCCCTTCTTTGACAGGTAGCAGCTGTATTGTGTGTCTATTTTATATTTTTGCATCACATTTTTGGTCCATTTTCATAAAATTGTGTTTTTGGCAAATTAGTGACAAATCACTAAAGACTGAAGTTAGAAAATGACAGACATTTGAGTTTCAGATTTTATACCCTTCAGAAAATTCATAATAATGCAAGACCTATTCTATTATCTTTCTAAGTTTATTAGAGCAATATTTAAAAATTGTCCTTATTTTTGGGCCTTTGTCCCACTTCTGTGTATGGCTTTGTCCAAATTTCTTGCTCTTGAGGTTGAGAGGTATGACAAATGTGTCAGGGCCTTCACAGTCAGCCAGAGAGATTTCAAATTGTGACATGCTTGTTGCACCCCACTCCCCCATGTAGTGACTCTGGATGTGTCCAAGCAAGGCAAGGAGTAGTTGTATCTACCTTGGATGGGGAGGACACACTGCATAAGTACTACAGTGGCTTTTCATCTGTCCTTGATTTTGCAGAATGGTCTGGTTTCTGTCATATTTTTGTACTGTTGATTTATGCTTATTACTCAGATTTATGCTTATTACTCAAAGTGCCTGTTGCTCTGTGTTTAAGTAGCAATGCTTTAATGACCATAAGGTAAGCTTGTCTGACATCGTAAGATGCAAGTAAGCTTTAATAAGCATACTGTTAAATAATTGCCAACATTGAAAGCCTTTCTGTTGTTGCCATGCAGAGAATACTTGACTAGATAATGTATAAGCCTTGGGTATTAAAGGACAGGATTCCATTATTTTAAAAAGCTCATTACACTTGTTGGAAACTTCCAGTCATCTCTACAGACTTTACCCGTAAACTAAACAGAATGCCAATCATGTGTGGTCCATAACCTGCACAGTAATCCTTTAAGCAATGTATTTTGAGCTTGTTTATTGTTTGCTTTTCATTTTTTACTTTTATCATGTTTTCCCCATGAAACAAGTTGTCAGGCAGCAGGTCTTTTTTGGATAAGAATCATTTTTACAAGTGGGGGCATCACATAGATTTCTACTTTCAGCATGTTACTTGGTACTTTAATAAAGCTGAATATATTATAATTAGAACTGCAGTGCAAGGAGAAGTGGTTTGAGTTGAGTGGCAGCAGGTCTTTTTTGGATAAGAAACATTTTTACAAGTGGAGGCATCACATAGATTTCTACTTTCAGCATGTTACTTGGTACTTTAATAAAGCTGAATATATTATAATTAGAACTGCAGTGCAAGGAGAAGTGGTTTGAGTTGAGTGCTTCTGGTTTTTCTTATACTTGATTTTGACTGGCATTCCAGTAATGTATTTAAAAAGTAATTTAGTTTTTCATGCCTCACAACCTTTTGTTTCCATCTAGATATTAAGTAAGCTGTCATGCAGCCAATGCATTGAAATATTTTTATTCTTCTACACTTATTTTTGTCTTGATTGGACTTTCATAATGATGGTTTGCCACCCAGGGCAGCGTATTTAATTAAAGTTAGTTTTTTGTGGTTTTGTGCATAGCTCCTCCCCTTTATGGTTGACCACACCCCTTCCCCTTGACCCCACCCATTCAGCTGTCTCCTGCAGCCCCCCTGTGATTTGAAGTCACCAGCCACCACTGGTTTTATATTTAACTCAGATGAGTACTGTCCTTTCAGTTTGTAATGTAGTGTCCTCATCATACAGCGGTGTCATTTTCCATGTAACTGTGTCTGTGATGAACTGATACAAATTAGTCATTGTTAGTGCTGGTTCTGATTGTAATTAAAACTACTCTAACTGATGTTATCTGTATCTCAGATAAGTTACCATTTTAATTCACTGTGGTTTGTGAACTTTGTTCCACATATAATACTGCATTTAGTATGACATTAGCTTTTTGTATTGTGCCACAAATTATCAAGATTTTCAGCAAATATTTTTTTTCTCTCTGGCTTTAAAGCTCCATAGTATTAAAAAATTAACCAGAATCACTGTGTCAAAGCAGGTTTCTCCATTCCTATGAGTACAAGTAACTTCCTGATTTTAACTATTTACTTGTTAATAAAGACAACGGAGTGGCTATTGTATGAAACAATAATCATTTACAAAATATAAATACCATGGGCATCAAGAAACAAAAGATGTGTCAGTAGTCTTCTAAAAGAAGCCTCAGAGTTGCAAACCTTTAGCCAACACTGTAGGAAGTTGGTGAGATTCTTAGGACAGGGATATAGAAGGTAGACTGGTGTGCACTTGAAGTGTCAAACAGTATGTGAATCACTGATAAGTCCTCCTCAGCAGAGAAGAGATTGTAGGTAGTATAACATAATGTGAGCTCTTCCGTGATGTAAATAGGACCCAATCTGTGTAATACATGAAGAGTTAGAACAAGAGTCTTGGACTTTAGTCTCATGGCTCTTGGGAGTACTAGAAAAATATGATCAGAGCAAGATGTGCCATTTAAAACCCTGGTGACAGTTGTGAACTGACTGTAGATAGTGAAGGTCATTGCAAGCTTCCAGTGACTTTCCTTTGATAATGTTCTGAGCATTTATATATTAGCTGGCTGGTGACAAACAGTATATTCTCACAGCTGCTTTTTAGTGTGAAAAGTACTGGAATTGAACTATCAGCATAGTAGTGATATCTTAGACCTCTTGTGTGTTTGACTTCACCAAAAGGAAGTTTGTATAGTATAAACACAAGAGGAACCAGACTTGTGCCTTAAGGAAATACACAGCAGAATAACTTCCAGAGTAAGTGAACCCAGAGACAGCACAGAAAAAAAATTAATACATTTCAAATGTACCTCTCAAGAACTGTAGAGGATAATTACAGTAGTATTTCAGGAACTCAAGTAACATGTCATGGTCAACAGCTTCAGAATTACAGTAAAGATGAAGAAGGATGAGGCTGGAGTGGCATATCTGTGAACTTGTGCCACTAAGAATTTGCTTATTCTTCATGATCATCATTCCTACTGTCTTAGTGGCATTTGGGATTATCTGTTAAGGTAGCTTAGTACTGGCCAGCTTTCAAAAGCTCAGACTCCCATCCTTCCCTCTCACTCTTCCTGTGACAACTGATTGGTTGAGCATATGCTGAGAGGATAGCCTTCAGCTGTCACAGGAAATTAATTTTCAAACGTTTTCTGCCATCCAGAAAAGAAAGTCCTCTGACTCTCTACAGAATACAGAGCTGATTTTTCCAGCTTACTGTTCAGATAAACCTCATTTGGGGACCCACTTCCTCTCATTGTTTTAATAGATTTGTTGTTATTGTTCTGTTTTTTATGTTTATTTAAACATTTATTTTAATTTTTTTATTTCTGTCAGTGTTTACAGCAATTCATGTGACGACTTTGTTGTCAGAAGACAAAGCTCTGACTTATGGCATTTTCTTGGATTTCTCTATTTTAGGTGTGGCCTCATTAAGAGAATTCTTAAATTCTAGCCTCATAGCATCATTGATCCTCATGATGGCTCTAGCCAGACTACACATGAGAAATATTCAGTGATACCCAAATTATTAGACCCAGTACCTTCAAACCCCCCCCCCCCAATATCTGCGGTGGTACAGTGGTAGCATTGCTACCTCAGAGCAAGAGGTTCTCCTGTTCGATACTCAGCAGGAGTGCCTTCTGTGTGGAGTCTGCATGTCCTCCCTGTGGTCGAGTGGCTTCCGAAAGACATGTGTGAATGGGCGTGCCTTCGCTGAAGGTTGGGCGTCGGGCTGGCAACTCCGCACCATAAAAATCGACTGCCAATCATTAGTGGACCGGAGTTCCGCTGTGGTGACCCCTAACCGGGAAAAGCCGAAAAGACGAACAACAACCTGCATTCCCTGGATTTTCCAGGTACAGGTAGCGAGATTTGTGAAACAGGGACTGCAGTGATGGAAAGATCAACTCGCTCTGAATCCAGAACATCTTTTATCTTTTCAGACCCCAGTCCAATCTGCCCAAGAGGGATCTTTAGCTTTTATGTGGGGAGCAGGGTCCATGAGAGTTCAAGTGAAACACTTGTGGGGTTCCTTAGGACATGCCAAATCACATAAATTTATAAAGAAATGTTGGCAGTGATTTGTGCCTTAAAAGTTCTACGCCACTTATGGACTCTGGGTCCACTTTTAGTGGTTACAGACAACCCTACAGTTATATGAACAAGCAAGGTCAATACCCCGTTTGCTGCTTGGTAGTGATGGCCTGGGAGCTGACTCCACAGTACTCTTTGACTGCTAATGCCTCATATATTCCATCAGAACAAAACGTAGTGGCAGACAGACAAAGTCCTCGACAGACCCTTGGGTGGAAATGCCATGTAGAGGTCTTCCAAGGGTTGATCCATCCATGGGAAACATCTCAAGTAGATCTCTTTACTTCCTTTAAAAAAAAGACAACAGAAAAAATTCTGTTCAAGACATCCTCAAAGCCATGTTTGGAAGACAGATGCTCTGGCATTTCCATGGTCAGGAATGTTTTGTATGCATTTCCATGCTTTCTAGTGATTGCTAAGGTACTTCTAAAGATTTGGAAAGAATTACCAAAGATCATTGTGGTAACCTCCTTTTGGCCCAGGCAATGTTGGTTGTCCCTTTAAATGGAATTGGACAAGGGCAATTACCCCAAGCTTCCTCTCAAACTGGATATGCTTACACAGTGTCAGGGGTGAATGATGCACCCTGTCTTAGAGCAGTTGCAACTGACAGCCTTGTTGATTCTGTTTAATTACCTTTTAGGTACTTCCATGAGGATGTGCAGCAGGTATTTAAGAAGGCAAGAAAACCTGTAACTAGAAAAATCTTACATTTACAAGTGAAAGACGTTTTCTAGGTGGTGCCTAGCCAATAACAGAATTCCCAAAAGTGTTTCAACCCTTCTGTTTTTGAATATTTGTGTGGGATACTTAGAGATACTTTGTCATGTGTTCTATCAAAGTACATCGTATGGCCATCTCAGCTCGTCGGATCACGGATCCCCCTCTTTTGTCTTTCTCTGTGATCAAGCAGTTTATAAAAAGAGTGTTGCACTGGAACTCCCTCAAAAGGTAAGTCCTCCTCCCGCATAGGATCTCAACTTTGGGCTTGAAAAATTGTCATTACCTTTTTTTTTGAACATGCTTCTCAGGCTAATTTACTGTGCATTATTTGGAAGACTATTTTACTTTGCCCTGATATCTGAAAGGCAAGTGTCTGAGCTGCTAACTCTCATGGTGGGCCAACACTATCTGATTTTTAATAGGACAGGGTTGTGTTATGCACTAATCCATCATTCATGCCTAAAGTTGTTTATGACTTTACCTTGAATCAAGCCATCAGTCTCCCATTGTTCTATCCTAAGCCAAAACAGAAGGGAGTGAAGAATCTTCATATCTTGGGTATTCTTAGTCGGCTCAGGTACTACATTGATATAGGAAGGCCTTTTAAGAATGCTGAACAACTGTTTGTCTCCTTTACAGGGACTAAGAAACATCAACCCTGTCTCAAAGCAAACCTTTGCACAGTGGTTGGCCTTTATTGTTTTGTGTGACTCCTGCCTTGGTAAATCTTTTCCAGATAAGGTTAAGGTTCACACGACTAGGGCCATATCCTCCTCAGCGACATATCACTACGAACTGGATTTATTTTCAAGGTCCATAGCAGACTTTGCTAGGACCATTCTGCAGGGGATCTTGGATCATTATCCTTCCACTTCCCAGGCAGGGTAAGCTTTGGGAATCTACACTAAAGGCCACTGGGACAGTGGGAATTTTCAACATACAGATGCACAAGTTCTACTTACCTGTAACAGTAGATACTCAAATTCCTTGCTTCCTCAATGGTAGCACCCACCCACCATCTCCCAGATTGTCCTTAGCTGAGGTGGATTTCAACCTCTTTGATTCAGTTGTTGGATTTGTGTGTTGTATGGTATTGTGATTGGCTGCAAATTTACTCTTGCTACATGATTCTAGCTTCAGGTACTTTCTTTTCCTTTGTGGAGGTGAAAAAGCCTCAACGCTCCCACTGACAGCTGAAGGCTTCCCTTTCAGAATATGCTTATCCAGTCATCTCTCACAGAAAGAGGGGAGTCTGAGCTTTTCAAACTTGGCAATTACTGGGTTACCTTGGCAGATAAGCCAAATGTCACTAAGGCAGTGAAGAATTCAAACATCTGTTACAGGTAAGTATGACTTAAGCAACTGTACTATCTTACTGTGGCTCAGCATTTTGCACTACTTTAATTCCAGACTGCTATGGATCATATAAGTCTTTGAAGAAAGATGAAAATCCAGCTATGTATAGACCATTTTCTCAATACTTCTACTGATAAATAGAAGGTTAAGGATTGGCTAACAATTTTCTAGATGTGAATGCTGAGAAAGGGCTTAAAGCTCCATGTATGACAGTGACATTTAAACTGAAAAGGAAGCTTTAAATTCTAAGTGAAAATTTCAAAACTACAAAAAAAGAGAGAGAGACAACCTAGGGACCCAGCAAATTAAGACTCAGGATAACAAGCCAAGTACAGCTAAGGTCCAGGTGACGGTAAGTGAGATGAACAAGTAAGAAGTTTCACAAGAACGCTTTATAATCATTGGTATTAGATTCAGACTAGTCACAAACAAGAAAAGCTTTATTCCAAAAAAGGTTTTAGTTTATCTTGTCTGTTTACTTCAGCTTATGGGAAATCTGCCCTTTTGGTGGATCCAAGCTGGCAACTTCTGCCCATTCCACAGCTTGAGCTCCTCCTTTCTCCTTCAATGTGTCTGGGTCCACTCACAGTCCTCAGAAATCATATGCCACCTTTTAGCTTTGGGCATGAGATCCTCATAGAGGTTTAGATAAGTAAACATTTGATTTCTCAGTGACTTTCCAGTCAATGTTATTAATATTTGGTCAGATTTTTCTATTTCTGGTGGTATTTTTGTCTCTCAAAAAGACCCCTCCGTATTTTCTTCCCTCTCCCTCAGTTAGGTGGTGGCCTAATCTTTGCTATTGACTCCCCTTTCTTTTCTTTTATTGAATTTTCTATATTTAACATTACCTACACATTTTCTTGTGAGTAATTATTGTCTGTGAGTTACTATTGCTGTACTTTTGTCCTTTACCTAGTGTACATGGACGAGGCATCTTTTAATGTACTCTGTGTGGGCATAAAATACTGTCCCAGGATACTCACAATTTGTGTATTTTATGCATTGTGCTGGCAGACCTTAAGGCCTGTCTTCTTTTGGAGGGGAGAAATAAGATGTTATGTTGTCCTATCTTGCCTTCATTCTTACTGGATGGGTTCGGAACCGATCCTCTGTTTGACTCGGCCGCATTCTAAAGCTCAGAGTCTTCCACTTGGCTCGTGGCTGAAACCCTATCCCATGATGCACTGGTGTGCTTCCCCAGATCTCATTTGCCACAAAGCAAGTTGGAGGTCTCCATTTTGGCTGTGGCTAAGTTTTATGCTTTTTCGAATATTTATCAAAATTCTTGTTAATCCTTTCACTATTTTTCATAATAGTTGATAGTTTTTCACTAATCTAATCGGATAGTCTGAATTATTGACTTATTATAACCCCCTCTTGGTTGCTGTTGGTTCTTTTTTGGCTGTCGTTTCACATCAGGCCTTTCTCCCTATCCTGTTCATCAATTTTTTCTTTATATTTTATGCTGCTGCTGCTGCTGCAGTTGTGTATTGCATCGCAGAGCTTGGTCCGTTTCAGTTAGAGGGCTCAGCACCCATTTAAGTTAAAGGGCTAACCCCTTCACTTTGTTGAGAACAAAGACTATCCATCTGAGGTAGAGGAACACTAGCCCGTTTAAGTTAGAGGGTAACCAAGTCTCCCTCCCTTTGTGTCTTTCTAAAGTGTGCCTTTTAATATTTCCTTTTATTATGTGCTGTGGTTAGTGCTTAGATACATAAGATATTCATATTCTTGGTGTATTGTAGCTTAGCTTTTTAGTGAGTGTTTTAAAATTTATATAGCTTTATTGCCTTGATTAGTGTTGTTGTTTTTGAATCACTATATTTACTAGAATAATGTCTAAGGAACAGAAATAAGTTAAATAATCTGGTTTTAAGAAATGCCAGAAATGTTCTCAAAAGATATCCTTGACTGATGGGCACACAGTTTGTGTCTACTGTCTCAATGCCATGCATATACAAGAATCTTGTAGTATATGTCACTCGTTCAGCTCCAGGGTCTTGCTAGAGAGAAAGAACAAATTGATTGTAAGGGGGCTTCTAAAAGTGCCTTTCTCTGAAGCCTTGGAAAGTCAGACAATCACCAGCAAATCTATATCCCCTCCTTGTAAATCTGACAGATCTGCTAAGAGGTCCGTATCATTATTCTCAGGCCATTCGATGCCTGCCAAAAAATTTCCTAAATCGACTCACTGAGATCCGAAGGAACATGGGTCTGACAGGTCTTCATCCTCGGCTCTTAAGTTTTCGGAACTGATGGAGAAACAATTTCGGAGCCAGTCTCCTGAATTGACACCGGTCTCCCCTACATTGAGATTGCCTATTCTGCAAAGATCTTCTTCACTAACCCCTTTCTCTCGGTCCTCCAGAACCTTATCAGACGATGATGTGGATAAGGTGGTGCAAAGGCTACTGAAGTTGCCGGCGCTGGCCAAAATTCTGTTGGCTCCATCCCACTTGGATCTGGAGCCATTGAAGATTTTTTCATCCACTTTGATTCCTCCTCTGAGCCAATCTGGAATGTCAGAGCAGGAATGTCTTGAACCGATCTTGATAGAACCATTGGTGCTGAGACCCACAACAGGAATTTCAAAACTGTCATCTGCTCCGACATCCTTAGTGCCATCTGGGATGTCTAGGGCCTGAAGCTCAGTGAAAGGGTCCGGGGAGGGGACTCTTCGGTCCGAGTTTACCCTCAGTGCCTCAGCGCAGGTGAGCTTGGCATCTACGTCAGCTTCGCAGCCACCTCCCTTGGTTCCGGGGATTTCTGCTGCTGCCTTGGAGCTGGAAGGGTCCTCGGATCAGGGGAGAGGGGCTTTTGAGTTGATGAGTGTGCTGTCCTCCCATACAGCTCTACGCGAAGATTCAGACATTCTTCTTCCTAAAACACCGGCTTCTGTTTCTGCACCGCCCCAACCACAGACTAGCAGAAATCCTAGGCCTCAGGTTACCCCATCGGGTGAACTTCCATTTTTCAAAACCTCTCCAGAATACCCTTTTGAAGAGGACCCCGAGGAGAGACTTTGCAAGAGGAAGCATATTGACTTCCCAGATGAGTCTCTCACATAGGACACTGATCTTGAGGAATCAGAAGGGTCCCCATGGTCACCTTCTGAGGATATCTCCTTTGCAGATATCCTAGACATGCTTATGCAGAGAAGTGGCTGGAGGTCCATCAACTCTTGTGATGAGGCGTCAATGTACCTGAAGGCCTTTGGATCTCACCCTTCAGCCTCCTGGGTATCTCCACCTTTCGATAAACTCATGGAACTAGTTAGTTGAAAGGCATAGAAGTCTCTTGATGCAGTGGAACCAGTCCTTTGGAGGCCTAACAAATTTATTACAGCTCCAGATGACAAACAATTTCTTTCTAAAGGTGTTCCTGTGGATGCTATGGTGGTGGCAGCAGCCATCAAGAGGGAACTTGCCGAAACATCCTCATTTGTCCATCCATCTAACAGAGTCTCGTACAGTGGTCAGATATGGGAAACGCATTTTTTTCTTTGGCGTCTTTTACTCTCAGATCGCTGAATTACTTGGCACACTTCACAAGGCTGCAGTGAGATCTCCTGAAGGAGCTAGGAGATACTCTTCAAGGTTCATTAGCTGCAGGGGCCTCAGATAAGGTGACCTCTCAACTATTCACCTTAGCCTCAGTAGTGAACTCCTCCATGAGAGTCATCTCATATGCAGCAGACAGAGCAAGTAGAGCACCGGGTTCGGGAGCGTTCCTAAGGAGCACGCTTGGATGCACTTGTGTAACTTTGTGGAACCCTTTAAGTCTACCTTTGTCAATGCCCCTTTCACTGATTCCTCACTCTTTGGACCGAAAGTCAAAGATACACTCACCAGATACGAACAGGAAGGTCAAACTCTCTCTGCCGTTTGAGTACATTTTTCCGTACCTTCGAGACCGTATCCTAAGGGTCCAAAGGGGGGAAAGACATTGTTCAAAAAATCCCAGGGAGTTTTTCAAGATGCACAAGGCGAACCTTTCCTCAGGGGCAGAGGGGGAGGTAATGATGGCAGATGCTGCCCTCGTTGGGGGGGGGGGGATTCCGCAGATCCAGGGTGACTATGTATTCCTTTTGCAGTTTGGCCCTTCTAGCGCTCCTGAAGGGAGGCCCACCTTTGGAGGCAGTCGGGGGTTGTTTACCCTTGTACCCGGAAGCCTGGTACTCCATACCCTTTTCCCTTCCCATCCCAATCAACAGAAACATCCCAGACGTTCCACCCAGTCAAATGGTTCAAGCAACCGTAGAGATTCAAAACTTCCTAGACAAGGGAGTCATCCAAAGACTCCCCGCACATCAAATAGGATCCCAAACTTACTCAAGATTCTTTTTAGTGCCAAAAAGAACAGGGGACTGGAGACCCATCTTGGATCTCAGCAAATTAAACGAATCTGTAAAGAAGATCAATTTCCGAGGTGTGATACTGCAGTCAATTCTTCTCTCTTTAGCGAAAGACAGTTGGATGTGCTCTATAGACCTCCAGGAAGCGTACTACCACATAAAAATGGACAGGCCATCAAGGAGTTATCTGCGCTTCTGGCTGGGAGCCAGTCACTACCAGTTTCAAGCCCTGCCCTTTGGCCTCACTACAGCCCCCAGTGTGTGTTCACAAATGCATGGCAGTGGTTATGACTCACTTGAGACATCTAGGATTCCAAGTGCTTCCATATTTAGATGATTGCCTCCTAATTGCCATCACCAAGCATCTGCCTCAACAAGCAAGGGACGCCACCTTAGTAATCCCACTTAGAGATTACTATAAATTCATAAAAATCTGCCTTGTTGCCATCGCAACATATCGTCTATATAGGAGCACACCTAGATGTAGTCTCTATGATGGCAAGATTGCCTGCAGAAAGAGTTTTGTTACTCAGACAGCAAATTTCATATCTCATGTTGAAGTCCAGGGTGAAAGTGAAAACAGTTCTACAAGTCCTGGGAACTATGGCAGCAGTGATAACTTTAGTACCTTTACCTCACATGCACATGAGAATTCTTCAGTGGCTTCTATTTACCCAATGGTCATTACAGGAACTACCCATGTCCCACCAAATCACGATCACAGACTCTTGCAAGAGAGAACTGAGATGGTGGCTTCTTTCCAGTCACGTGACAGTAGGTCGTCCCTTTCTCCCACAACAGCCTATAGCCACGGTAACCACAGATGCCTCCCAGATAGAATGGGGGGGCATTATCTGGAGAGGACGGTCCAAGGCACCTGGCAGGATCACGAGGCCCATCTGCACATCGGTGTCCTTGAGCTGAGACTGTTGCTGTTGGCATTGCAGGCACTTCATGACTCTCTTCCTCCAGGAACAACTGCAATTCAGACAGACAACATGTCAGTGGTCTGGTAGAACATGCACAAGCAGGGAGGAAGCAAATCTTACCCCCCTTGTCGAGAGGCACTCAGAGTATGGCACTGGGCAACGTCTTCCCAATG
Source organism: Protopterus annectens (assembly GCF_019279795.1). NCBI lineage: Eukaryota > Metazoa > Chordata > Ceratodontiformes > Protopteridae > Protopterus > Protopterus annectens. The sequence goes on from NC_056750.1 coordinate 556,787,351, forward strand.
CTTTCTAGTAGCAACGCACATCCCGGGGAACTCTAATGTGATAGCAGACATACTTAGTAGAGCAATACTCATGCCTCATGTGTGGTCCCTAAAACAAGAGCTAGCAGAAAGGATTTTCCGAAAATGGGGCCAGCCTTACTGTGACCTCTTTGGCACCCCCCATAAACATCAAATGCAGCAACTACTTTGCTCTAGTCCCCCCTCTGGGGGAGTCACCAAGGGATGCACTAGTGCATGATTGGCCCTTGGGACTTCTTTATGCTTCCCTCCTTTCCTCTAATACCCAAAGCCATCCAAAAAGCCAAGTCATTGGGAAGCAGGCTGATCCTCATTGCTCTGTACTGACCTTGTCAGATCTGGTTTCCTTTCCTTTGGCCTTATCTTCAGGAGGAACCGTGGGTTCAGGACCCAATTCCAGACCTTCTGACTCATTTGTCGGGAACGCACCACCCCTCCCTCCAGACCCTCAAGTTGACAGCTTGGCTGCTCCAGTTCCAAATATAGTCAGGCTTCCTTCTCTCACACCAGCAGTAAAGCACATACTACATTCTTCATATAAGGCCTCAACCAGAAAATTATATCTCAGTAAATGGAGGAGATTTTCTTATTGGGCTTTGGAAAGAAATCTTGACCCCTTTTCCTTGGGATTAGCTCTAATTTGGATTTCCTGGCAGAACTGTTTCATAAAGGCTCTGCCGCAGCTACTCTCAAGGTTCAATTGGCTGCAATTTGCAGTTTTCGTATAGGGGATATAACTCCAAATTTGATGTCCCATCGATTATGCAATGTATTTCTAAAGGGTCCCTATTTATTAAGACCCCCTGTTAAAGGCCGTCTATCACCTTGGGATCTAAATTTTGTGCTATTTCACCTGATCTGTCCTCCACTTGAGCCTGCGTCAACATGTGCTATCAAATTTTTATCATGGAAAACAATTTTGCTGATTGCTATCACTTCTGCCAGAAGAGTCACCGAGCTTCAAGCTTTGTCAGTCAGATCTCCTTATATGGTTTTCCATAAGGACAGAGTGTCTCTGTGAACTAATCCATCTTTCTTACCAAAGGTTTGCTCAGAAACTAATCTTAATTAATCTATTGAGCTACCAGTTTTTCCCCCCATTATGGCAACAAGGCAGGATACGCACTCCATCAGTTGGACATGCACAGACAACTATGCTTCTATTTACACAGAAGTAAAGTTTTCAGGAACTCTGATTAGTTGTTCATCTCTTTTTCAGAGGCAGAAAAAGGTGATCTTGTCTCGAAAGTCACTCTTTCAAGATGGCTTTCAAATTGTATCACATTCATATATACTTCTAACAATGGATATGTTCCCTTCAAAATCAAAGGTCACTTTACAAGGGCGGTTGCAGCATCATCTGCGTTTCAGACTAGACTGCCACTAGATAACATTTGCGCTGCAACATGTACCAAGCCTCACACCTTCATTACTCATTACAAGGTAGACATGGCCTCCAGGGACAAGGCCTCTTTTGGTTCCACTGTCCTGAAGAATGTACTCCTGTGAGCAGCCCAGGAAATTTGGTGCTGGGGACGCTGTCCCAACCAGTAAGACTGAAGGCAAGATAGGACAACATAACATAAAGAAGTTATGTACTTACCATAACGTTCCATGTTTGTTGTCCATCTTGCCTTCATTCTTATGTCTCACCCACCTTTTCCCCAGCCTAGAGCTTCTGGAGGGCAGAGTGGAATTTTTTTCCTTCTACCAAGGAAATTTTCTGACTTTCACACTATTTACTATAATTTCCCTTAATTGTATAGATGTTGATACATGCTATGATTATCAGCAAACAAGATCTGGGGAAGCACACTAGTGCATCATGGGATAGGGTTTCAGCCATGAGCCAAATTGAAGATTCTGAGCTTTAGAATGCGGCCAAGTCGGAACTGAGGATTGGTTCCATACCCAACCAGTAAAAATGAAGGCAAGATGGACAACAAACATTTAACATTATGGTAAATACATAACTTCTTTTTAATATTTAAAGGTGTCGTGCCAGCGGACTCTGGCGACAGGAAAGATGACAGTAGAAATGGTAAAAGAGAAAAGGAGAAAAGAAAATGAAAAGTGGAGGATTCCTTTTCAGGGCCTTCAGCCCTTCCATGGCATACTACATTTGGCTGAAAGACTCCTACTACTGATGCTACTTCCTTGGCATATTTTGGTGCCAGTAGTATTGGAGCCAGCAAATACTCTGGTACATCCTCCTTTAGCACCGACTAGATCCACTCTTTAGGTACCAACATTGAATCCAACACACTCAACAGTGATCCCCTAGGTACAAAGTTGGCTTGGTGGCGGCTACTTGACCCCAGTCCATCACTTCCATCTTTGGCACCGACTCTTGTGGTGACATTCTCTGTATTGGGGCCTTTGATGTTTTAGGTTTTAACTCTGATCTCATTGTTGGAGATGTGCAGTCCATTGGCATTGGAAATACTCCTGTAGTAGTCATCTCCCTCCTCTTCCATTAGGTTTGAGTAGGTGCATACGAGGCTTTCTTTGAAGGATCTGGGCTTGGCTGTGTCATTCATATTCTTTGAGAGAATCATAGCCCACCCCTTGATGAAGGTGGGATGCATCCTAACTTTTGGTCCCACCCATCAGCACTAACCTTAGAGTCCTTATCTTCAGCCCTAAGGACAGAGCATAGCTGCATGCCTTAACCCCTTCCCTCTTCCACCTTTCACCAAAGGAGTCCAGAACTCTTCAGGAATTTTGGACAATCCCTCTGGATGTTCCTAGAAAGTGTACATGTAAAAGGAAACGCCTAGATCACCCAGTGGAATTTCTCATCCCTGACATGAATCTCAGTGAAAGGGAAAGTTCCCCTCAGTCCCCTCATGAAGATCCCATGTTTGGTGCGATTTTTAAAATTAATGCAATAGAGGGGCACTTGGTCCACTGATCTATATTTCCCTGGATGAGGCAGAATTGTTTGAGACATTCAGAGCTGCCCCTTCTATTCCTGGGGTGACTCATTCCATCGACCATATGATTTACCTGGTGATGGAGGGGGCATAGCTTACAGAATTATGCCTCTTCCTAAGGACCTGCCTTACTGAAGTAAAGGCCATCTTGCAGACACTGTGATTGTGGTGACTGCCGCTAAGGGGGAGAGAGAAAACAAGCTTTCTTGAAGAAAGTTCTGTGGCCCATTCTCCAAGCAAGGAGTCCAAGATGATAAACCATATGGGGAAGTATGCAGAAGCTGAATTATCTTAACCACATGGCAAGGTTTCAAAGAGACCTGGTTGAGATGACTTTGTACTCTTTGTAAAGACTTCCCCACCCTGGATATTCAAAAGCAGGTCAAGTCCCAGGTGGGTATAAAATTCTGTCTTTCTGTGTCTCCAACCTCTCCATGAGACTGTTGCATAATACTGTGGATAGAGTGATAAGAGCAGCAGGTGTGGGCACTGCTGTATCTCATTTGAGTGACTTTGCTGGGAACTTTGACATCATTTGTTAATGCCCCTTATATGGTCCCTAGTTGTTGGTCCCAATGTCAACAAAAAAGCTCCTGAAAAGTGAACAGGAAGCAAAAACCTTATCTATCATAGGAAATGCTTTGAAACCTCTCAGAGATCCTTATCTAAGAAGCAGAAGGGTAACAAAGCACCCTGGTTCAACACTTCTCAGGGTGGTCCTTCTGAATCATTTTCAGCCTTGGGCAACTGTGGCAGAGGGGGTCCCTTGCAAATAATCCTTCTGTGTTTAGGGGAGATTGGATGTGCTCTTTAGACTTTCATCCATATCAAGACTGCAGAGTAATCCAGAAGATATCTCCTCTTCCATCTCAGAGCTAATTGTTATCAATTCTGAAGACTGACATTCAGTCTGACCACATCCTTTACCTAGTTTGTCTTCCTAAAAGAAACTTTCCTCTTAAGACCTCGCACTAAGGATCCCTATCTACCATGGGACTAGAATGTTTTGCTGCTTGCCTTAATTCAGGCCCACTTTAAGCCTGCTTATTACTGTGACATAAGATTTATTTCCTGGAAGACATAGTTTATACTTAGTTTATACTGTCTGTCACATCAGCCAAATGAATGCTTGAATTGCTTGTTCTCTCCTGTTACCCTGCAACCCCCCTCCCCAGCTTGTTTTTCCATAACAACAGAATTTCCCTCAGAACTAATGTCGCCTTTATGCCTAATGTCACTTCTGTATTTAACTTAAATCAGATCATTCCCCTTCCAGTATTTTTCTTGAATCATTCCAATTAATGAGAATATTTCCTTCACTCTATAGATATTCACAGACATTTGTATTTTACCAACATCATGCTATGGATTTCAGGAAGGGTAACCTTCTCTGCCTCTTGCTGCTCTTCCTGTCTGGGTTCCAAGAATGAGGAGAAATGGCTGCCAGATTGAGCTAGGCACATTTATTCTATTAGCAACAAAACTTCACTGTCAAAACCTGAGGATAAGTCTTCCTGGTCCATAGCATCTTTGATGAACTTTTTTTAAAATTTCCTCCATTGAAAATATATGTGCTGCAACAAAGTAGTCAACATTTGTATAACTTTGTCAAGCATTAAAACTGAATATGATAGCAAGGTCTAGTTCCTCCTTTGAATACACTACCCTCAGTGGTATCCTGCCATGGGCCACCTAGGATTATCTGCTAGCTGAGGATTCTGTCCCATTATTCAAAGTGGATAAATCAGGGTAATGTAAGATGCAGAAGTTATGCAGCTACCATAATGCTGAATCCTTGTTATCCCTAGTCTGTCCACTTTGACATCCCACCAACCTTCCCCCCTCCAAATTGTCACATCCTGGCTTTCTAGACAGACCTGGTAGACCTAATCCAGAAGCCTGTATGCCTGTTATTTTTCCTATCACTGGTATACTTTGTATAACTGGACAAACTTTTCTCAAGGCTGTCAGGAGACCCAGCTACACTGTGGGAGAAGGGAGGGATTGAGCAGAAGTTGCTGGATCTGATCCTCCATGAGAACAGATTACTCATCAATTGAATTGGATAGACTAGTGATAATAATAGTCCAGCATTATGGTAAGTTAGTAACTTTCATTTAGTAATCGTATGGACTACAAGAAAGGATCAGATCTGATATAGTTATCCGTAATGTAAAGTAATAAAGTAAATTTAACTGCTGCTTTGCATTCAGAGTTAGGCAAGACCTTCCAGCTTGAAAGACATGTAGGATTATGTAGCCAGCCTTTAATTTAGAAGAAGAAAGACGAAGGTCTGTGAGTAAAGGGACTCAAGTATTTTACAGATTTTTGATTAATAAACTGCATAATACTGTGATAGTTTCATTATCAAGAGAATTTCTCCGCATCCAGGTACTTTTCCACTTTTTTATTCGAGCATTTCAGTTCTCATGAGTTACAATAAAAATGGGGTGAATTGTTATGAGGCAGTCTGATCAAGAGCATCCTAGTCTGTTTTATTTGAGGCAGGTATATGCAGCTCAGTAATCTGTTAAGAATAAGCCAATCTGTGGTAATTTTTAGTATTTCTAATGCAGCCATTAGGACCACTCAGCAAATAAAACTTATCCAGGCTACCTTCTCATATTTTCTTTTCCCATTATGCATCACTACAGCACTTCTCTGTCTCTTTCCCGCCTTGCAAAAGCTTTGGATCAAGAGAGAAGTAGCTCATCTACTTTGGCAAATTTCTTTTTTGGATGCCATCATGAGTGCAAAGTGTAACTCTTACTTTGTGTTTCTTCTTTTGTTTATTCATTTTGTCACAAATTATTTATTTTTGCTTATTGTTATAATAATTAACCTTTTTTTATCATCCTTAAACTGTGGCTGACCATATTGAAGACTTGCAAAATCATCTCCTTTCTCTTTTTAAGCTTGCCTGTGGCAGGTCTGTTCCACATGCTGTTAGGCACACTAAATGTCTTTATTGCTTTGGATCACAGTTTAACACCCAGAGGTGTGAAGTCTGTGTTAAATGTAATGTTCAAGCTAAATGTTGCCTGAGGAAGACTTGAAAATTGTCTTTGTTGAAAGAAATTTAATACATGGCAGTTGAAACTTTTCCATTTCCTTTCCCCTTTTCTTCAGCAACTTCTTCTCTTAAATCTGGCAGTCAGCATTCTTCAGAAAAGTCAGCTGTGTTTACAATGTTCGGATATTGTCTTATGAAAAACTGAATGCTTTCACAAATTATCCAGCCTTCAAGCTTCTTCAGCAGAGTCCCTCATCTCTTAGATAATCCTGTCAGTGCCTTTGGCACTAGAGGGTAGAACACCTCCTCTGGCACCTCTTATGATACCACTTTCTCTCACATTGGGCATCTCAATGCCCACCTTTCAAGTTTTGGTAGCTCTGATAGCAGCGTTTTAGGTGCCAGCAGGGCAGTGATCTTTCTTTGTTTGCCAGGTCTCTTTTAATTAGTAGGAGAAAGGATTTTAGAGCCAACAGTACCTAGCTCAACTCTAATAGCAATGTTTCTGTCAGGATAGTGTTGCCATCCTTCACCTCTTAGGGTTTTAAGTTTTTGCTAACTCAGTCCTCAAGTGAGTTATTGAATCTTCAGATTCTAAGCCTCCTTAAAAGAAATGCCAGATGGGCTTGATGTGTGCAGTATAAGGCACATTGTATGTGGTTTGGATTTTCCCACTGAAGATTTGGATGATAGCAAAGGTATCAGCTTCCCTTCATCCTCCTGAAAGTCTCCAATTCAGTTAAACTTCTGTAATTAATGCAGCAAAGAGGGGTTGGCCAACAGACCTAGATGTTCTTTGTGTTTCACTGTTGCAGTCATCACCTGTGGGGTTATCCCTGCTGTGGTAGCCCTCGGCCGGCCCGAATACCAGAGTCAATGTTTTTCTGTGTTTGCTGCTGTCGCTTGCTGCCTTATGTCAGGTCATCAGTGTTAAGGAAGGCAGCCAACACCATTACCCCAGTCTTTCTTGCCGTGGAGCCCATAACAGAAGCAGTTTGCAAGTGTGCCAGTCAGTCACTACCAGAGTTTGAATTACAGCTGAAAACATATAAAGCTAAGCACCCTGTTGGGGATCCTTTTTTCTTGCATTAACCGATGCCCGAAAAAGTTAACAATTGTCTCGCCTGTTGGAAAGCAATTACACACCAAGACTTCCATTCATACTGCGTCACTTGTTTAGGCCCAGACCACGACGTCACCCGTTGCCAGTTCTGTGCCCTTTTTAACGCGAGAACCATTTGTCATAGAGCTCTTATTGTAGCCAGGTGTTTTCATTCTGAAATGTCATGCATCAGCCAGCAATCTATAGACATTCTGAAAAAACGTAAGGATAAGGTTAGAGACAGGCCACACAAGGCTAAGCCTTTCGACGACTCTACTGCTAAGCAGGTTGTCAGTTCTTCGGAATTCAGTGATGCGCCTTTGCATCCTCTAATGCCCGATTCGATTCCTTCGTAGGCCTCTACTGAGACCCTTTTGGAGTCCGGTATGCCACAGAAATCTTCTTAGTCTTCCGAGCCTTTGGTTCTCTCTACTTTGGTTGGGTCCAGAGCCACGACACAGGCACCAGCTTCGAGGAGGTTTTTCGTACTACCGAATCTAGACAAAAAAAGAGATCTTCTCCGACTACCGTTTCTCTCAGACCATTGGATACTCTTAGGCCTAGAGGCAAGGCCACTCCTAGGAAAACTACCTCTAGCCACCATTTTACCCCTGCTCCACCACCCCAAACTCAAATGCTTAAAATGGCAGAGGATATTATCACCCTTATTAGGGGTAGTCAGGCTACTCCTTCTAAAAGGAAAAGAGACCTTTATCCTGAAATAGTAAAAGAACTTGATTCTGAGGAGTCTGATAATTCAGAGTTTGAACAGGAACAACATCCTCCAACTGCTTATGAGGATTTGGATGCAGAGGAATCCATTCCTTCTGCCTCCCCACCAGAAAATATTTCCTTTGGGGAAACCCTTCACACCATCAGGGAACATTTCCACTAGGAATAACAGAACTTCCCTAACTCTAAAAAAAGATTGAGAAAGTTTCTCGACCTGCCACAACACAGACCCTTGCCCATCCCTCCAATCTTAGAAGTGGTTGATGTCTACCATGAATCCAGCTTAACTCCTGACGCCCTCCCTCCTGCTTCCAGAAAACCTGACAGGTATTACAGAGTACTGGATTCTCACAAATACCTGTACAGAAATTTTACTGCAGACCCGGAGGTCATTACACAGGGAACAAAAGGAGCTAAGGCTAGTTCTGCAAAGAATCCTATTCCTTCTGGCAAGGACTCCAGAGCTCTGGACAGATGGGGTAAAAAAGTGTACACCTCTGCAGCCTAAGCTATCAGAGCACTCAACTATCAGTTCCACATGTTAAAATAACAACACACTTTGGAACTATTGAAACAAAAGATTTTAACCTTTCCTGACTGTGCCAGTTCGAAAGAGTTAGCACATTTAATGTACTCTACTTGTCAAGTGGCTTAACACTCATTACACTGTGGATGTGACACCCAACAAGCCTCCTGCAGGGGAGCAGTGTCAGGATCTGTCATTAGCAGACATGCATGGTTGAAGGACCAACTCTCCCTGATCATGTCATATCTAAATTACTTGATCCACCCTTGGATAAGGACCGCTTGTTTTGAGTAAAAGCAGAAGAGGTACTAAAAAATATGGAAGACAAAGCAAAATCTATGCAAAAAGTAAAATACTTCTTCAGGTACACCCTCCTAGGTTTAGCAGGAATTTTCCCTCAAAACACTGGTCCTTTCCTGCACCTAGCAGACAGGGGCAAGGTAAGCCCCGCAGGGACAGACCACCCAGACTGCTATCCCAGGGACAGCAGAGAACCAAACATTGGACCACTTCCACTTCAAAGACAGGGAGTTGTAAGCCGTCTCTCTATGGCAACAACTCTCAATGACTCCCTCTCCCTCCTCTACCCTCTTTCCACTCACCAAAAACTAGGAGGAAGGCTGTCCCTCTGCAAAAAAAATTGGCTTTCTGTAACCAAGGACCAATGGGTCTTAAAGATAAATTTTCAGGGATACAAATTCTCCTTCATTGAACTCCCAATTCCAAGAGGGTATCCAGACTTACCTCCAAATCAGTAGGCAGAGGCATTGAAACAAGTCCAAACTGTCATATCCCTAGGGCAGTCGAACCTGTCCCCTCAGATCAAACAGGCAAAGACTTTTATTCCAGACTATTCCTTGTTCCCAGAAAAGAGGGCACTTGGTGCCCCATCTTGGATCTATCCATTCTGAACTCCTTCCTGGTGGCCCCCAAATTCAAAATGCTCACTTTGCAACACCTGCTGCATATGCTGACAAAAAAATACCTGATTAGTTACCCTGGATCTAAAAGATGCCTACCTCGACGTCCCCATAAGGGAATCCTGCAGGAAATTCCTTCACTTCAGAGCAGGCTCACAACATTTTCAGTTCTCTGCCCTACTCTTTGGCTTATCTACTGCTCCCAGAGTATTCACCAAATGCTTAGCCCTGGCCATAGCCTTTTGTAGACATAAAAATATACAACTTTACCCTTACCTGGATGACTGCCTCATTCAGGTAGATTGCAAAGAAAAGCTCCTCAAGGACCTCCTCTTCGTCAAAACCCTCCTTAACCTCCTTAGGGGGTACACCATCAACAAGAAGAAATTGAGGCAAACACCCTCCAGGAAGATCATTTTCTTGGGAGCACTACTAGACACAGCATCCCAAATGGCCTTCCTATCCCCAGAAAAGCAGAGCTTTCTGCCTCTCTGTTTTACACAGCTGGCTTCCAGACGTCACCACTGCGACGAAGTTCCTGCAAGCCTTGGGGTACATGGCATCTTGCATCCTTCTAATTCATCTGGCCAGGCTTCACATGAGAAAAATTTAGTGGTACCTAAAGAACCTTTGGTGTTAGCATTATCAACCCCTAGAGACCTCTCTCCCTCTGATAGCCTGTATAAGGGCCGAGAGTTTATCTGGTGGACAGGGGCCTATGCCCAGAACAAGGGTCTTTCCTTTACCCACTGCTCAACCGGGCAGACCATTACCATGATGCCTCAGACATAGCTTGGGGTACTCACCTAGAAGGCAGGTGCACCGAAGGTCTTAGGGATGCCCAGCACCTTCCCTTACACAACCTGAAGGAAATGATGGCAGTACAAAAGGTTCTGACATCATTCACACCCCATCTCAAGCTAGGGGTTCTCCTTATCAAAACAGACAACACCACAGTAATGTAGTACATCAACAAACAGGGAGGGATCCAATCTTATCCTCTGTGGAGACTAGCCATGAGCCTCTGGCTGACAGCCTCTTCCATAGGGTTACACCTGATAGCACAGTACCTATCAGGGATCAACAACACCATGGAAGACCACTTAAGCAAAGACTTACTGGACCCCCATGAATGGCAGCTCCACAGAAAGATATTTTTTACAAATCACTCAGACATGGGGGACTCTGGAGGTAGATCTCTTTGCTTCGCACCTCAACCATCAGCTGAAAAAATTCTGCACCAGGGAGTATTGCCACCTAGCGTGGAAGGTGGATGCCTTGACCTTCCCCCTGGAACTCCCTTTTTGTGTACGTATTTACTCCTCTGCCTATTATTCCCAATGTACTGATCAAAATAAGGGAGGAGAGACCAGTGGCCATCCTCATTGCTCCAGACTGGCCCAGACAACATTGGTAACCCTTACTGCTCAGCCTGATCTTGTAGTCACCCAGGCAGCTTCCCCTGATCTCAGACCTCTTAACTCAGGTTGGGGGGGATGCTGCACCTAGACTTACAGACTCTCAAACTGTCAGCATGGCTAATACTCTAAAGGCAAGCAAGGGGCCTCTGTTAAGCAAACAGGTCCAAGACATTATCACAGAGGCCAGAAGGCCCAGCACCAGAAAATCCTACACAGGAAAATGAAAAAGATTCTGCTCCTGGAGCCAGTCCAGAGGGGGCAATACCTCACAAACTTCCATCCCTCTTATCCTGGACTACCTAGTAGAGCTACTTAATAGTGGTCTCTCCTTCTCTATTAAAATCCATGCCTTAGCCATTTCAGCTCATTTTGCTACAGAACAGCCCCTGTTCTCCCATCCTTTGATTAAACAATTCCTCAGAGGGGCTTCTAATATCAGACCTCCCGGAAGGCCACCCACCCCAGCCTGGGACCTGAATTATATTTTGGAAGGACTAACTTTACCACCCTTCGAACCTGCTGCTTCAGCAGAACTAAGATACCTCTCTTGGAAGACTGCTTTTCTCCTAGCTATCACCTCAGCCAGAAGAGTTTCAGAACTTCAGGCACTGATGGCCATTGAGTCCTACATCATCTTTTATGCAGAGAGAGTCTCCCAGAGGACTAATCCCTCCTTTATGACCAAGGTGGTATCTAATGTAACTCTCAACCAGGCCATATATCTACCCACCTTCTTTCCTAACTCTAAAAACAAGCGAGAAAAAATTATGCACTCACTAGATTTGCACAGACAGCTCAGATACTATCTGAACCATGCTAAACCCTTCAGGAAAACAGACCAACTACTTGTCAGCTTTGGCCCAGGGGTAGAGGGGAAGCCCATTTCCAAACAAACCATTTCCAAATGGATATCACACTGTATCCGTTTCTGCTATAGATTGCATAGGAAATCCCCCTAAGTCTATTCAAACCCATTCCACTAGGGCAGCCTCCACTTCCACAGCATTCCTCAGAGGAGTTCCCACCAGGGACATCCTGGAAGCTGCTAACTGGACTTCTGTCCATACATTTACAAAGCATTGCCACCTACCTCTGTTTTCTAAGACTAGGGCAAGGTTTGCCTCTGCAGGGCATGCTGACCCATTCCTAGGTCTCTTACTAATCCTACCACCCTTCTCCTCAGCTTTGGGAATCCTCCCACAGGAGGTGACTGCAACAGTGAAACATGAAGAACATAGTACAGTTGTGTATACTTACCATAAATGTAGATGTTTGAGTGTATTCACTGTTGCAGTCCTGGTTTCCCACCCTCCTTCCCCCTTATGTCTTCATTCTTTAGGGAGACATAAGCTTCTAACTGTGGTTTTTAGCCCCCCGGGCCACCTTTACCATATTTACTTGGGCCTCAGACTGGTTAGGCCAAGAAAAACTGATGTAATAGCATCGGCTGCCTTCCTTTATAGCACTGATGACCTGACATCAGGCAGCAAGTGATAGCAGCCAATGCAGAAAAACATTGACTATGGCATTAGGGCCGGTCGAGGGGTACCACAGCAGGGATAACCCAACAGGTGATGACTGCAACAGTGAATACACTCGAACATCTATATCCATGGTAAGTGTACACAACTGTACTTTTCCTTTCTCTATAAACTTAAAAGGCTTGACACCTTCCATTTCAATCCTGTGTGCTTGCTTCCTTCGTGGGACTCCTTCAGAATGTTCAAAAACAGCACTGCAGAACCCGTATGTGGCAGCACTGCTCCCAAAGAATGAGGACTAGCTCTTCTGTTATTTGAGAAAATGTTCAGCTTAGGCAGAGATCTCCAAACCAGGTGTTACCATTTCACGTCTAACCCTGCACAGTATTTCCACCCAGGGAGACCAGCTGTCCACCCCTATGCAGGGAGTCCAGAGATACAGGTATTTTGGAAGCGTGTTTCTGCATCCACCATCCAGTCCTTGTGTGTGGCAGAAAATTATAGAGTTATAGAAGTGTTCTCCAGTCACTCCTTTCAGGACAAAGTTAATGTCCAGGCTTATACTTTAGTGAGTCTGCACAACTTTGTGTACATGGCTTTATTGTGCCATGATAGGAGCTACTAAAGCAGAAGGATCCAGAATAGTCACTTAACATCACTCATGCTAAGTCTAGCCCAGTTTGTAACTTTCCATAAGATCACGGAAGCCTAATATAGAATAATACCTTAGCTCTTGTGCCACTAAAAAGTTGATAACCACTCGGGGCAGATTCATTGCCATGGCTAGTTCTGAATACAGACAGAACTGGATCTCAGAATCCAAGAAAGAGAAGAATGGGACAAAAGCACTTAATATATGGACTTTCAGGGCAGCTACACATTGAATAACTGCTTAATTTCAACTCTCCCATTGTCAAAGAAGAAGTTTAGAAGAGACAAGCCATTTTGGATAAATTTCAGTAACTGTCTAGTAAGTGTACTGCCTGGATGCCTGCAAAAAAGAAATATAGAAGAGAACCTGAAAGAAAATCTATCACAAAAGGTTAGGAAAAAACACTGACAGTGAAGAATTCTGCAGCTGTTCAGCAAAAAGCAGGCAAGTTCCAGCTTTGGTTGCAAGACATGACTTTCAGTAACCAAGAGGAAAAAATAAATCAAATGATTAAGCTGATTAAAATAAACAAAACACTGATGGAGTATGTTTTTTTGCGTCTTTCGGCATTTCCTGGTTAGGGGTCGCCACAGCGGAACTCCGGTCCGCGAATGATTGGTAGTTGATTTTTATGTGTCGAGTTACCAGCCCTGATGCACAACCTTCAACGAAGGTACGCCCATTCACGCATGTCTCCACTCAGAAGACGCTCTAGCTGAGAATTATATTGACTCAAATAACAAAAGGCTGGAAAAATGGAAGAAGCTTTAAACAGATATTAAGATGTGGTGGTAAAACTGCAAAAATCGGAGTCAAAATAAAGAAAAGGATGGCTGAATATGAGACTGCTGAAGAAGAGATGTTTGAAAAAATAATAGAATTAGAGGACAGCGCACTTGGGGAAAACCTGAGATTTCTTTCTGTACCAAAGAAGCTGGAAGAAGAACAGACTATATTCATTTTATGAAAGCACAAATAAGCAACTGGACTAGTGTTCCACAGCAAGAGTTAATTGAAAGGGCACATCATGTGTATGCTCCAAACCTGGACATGAGAAAGCAACCTAGACCTTTAATAGCAAAGATGCAATCCTACCAGCCGAAGGAGTTAATTGTGACAAAACTGTGGCAGAAGGGCAAGGTACTAAAACTGGGAGACAGTAAAGCATTTGTGGAAAATGATTACTCACTGTACACCAGGCAGAAGAAGAGTAAATTTATTCCACTAATCAGGGAATGTCTAGAAGCAGGAGTGAGATTCAAAGTGTTGTACTCCACTTTCTTCAGAATATTCTTTCCTGGAGGAACAAAATCATTTTTGATGCAGGACATGCTAAGGAGGAAATACAAAAGTTTGTCCAACAAAAAGTGAGCTGTGAAGCAGAAGGAAATACTGTCTTGTGTTCTTTTGGTAGTAAAGACCATAGAGAGACTGTGCCAGTGAAATCTTTTCCAATGTTTCAATGGAAAATGCTTGAGAGACAGAAAAAAGCAAAAGAGTTGGCTAGAAGAACCAACAGTATGTTGGAAATGAAGCAGAGACTGGATTTGGGAGATGGAGATAGGAATAAAACCAGCAACTTCAGTATCTGAAGATGTGCATAGTTTTTGTGTGTTCGTATTAAGTTAATAGGTTTTAGGGGTGTATTTTTTTTTTTGTGTGAGGCCTTTCAGTAAAACAAATGTTTTGCAAAATGTGACATCGGATAAAATACTTATGACAAGAAACAACTGTATAAAAGATCAACCTGTGAAACATTAGTAAAACAGTGTACTCATGTAACAGAAAAGCTGGAACTAGATACTTAAAACAGCTGTCCCACATAGAAGGTGGGAATAATAACTTTTTAACATAATGACACTTTCTGTATTTAAGTGTTAGTGGTCTCCCAGATATATGTAAAGAAAGAGTAGTGAACCGTTTTAAAAAAATGTAGAGTGCAAATAGCTATGCTACAAGCAATGCATTTGGAAAGAACTGAACATGTGAATTTGATTCGACGACTGGATGGGAAATAGAAAATTCACCCTGAGGATCACTTCTGCAGCACTGCTTGACAGGGGCACAGGAAAATAATTTTCTTGGGTGGAGAAAGCCAGGGAACCTTTTTGGCTAGGCTTATATAGGCCCCAGGGCCGATAGCCTAGTACCTACCTATGATAAAAAAAGTTTTTAGGGTGGTTATTCAGCGAAGTACCTGGGACAGAGGAAAAGGGGAGTACTTATATTAATTGCACGAGGAGCTCCAGTAATAGAAGAGGATAAAAATAATAGATTTGCAGTACCAAGGGAGGAGGATTACACTGGCATGTATTTATATTCCACCTAAAACTGCTATAATGGAGCTTAAGAAAATTCTGGGAGAAATCAGTTTTCAGCAGGGAATATTACTTACAAGTTGGGACTAGAATTTGACTTGCAGCAGTGAAGATGTGTCAGGAGTTAGAAGGGAAAATATAACAAAGAAATGTAGATTTTTGAAAGAATTTATGAAAATATTTGGCATGGAAGATGTGAATTCAGCAGTAGGATTTCAAAGTGAATTTACATATTCCTCAAGATACAGAAAGTGAGCTAGGCTTGACAGAACTTAAATTTCACAAAAACGTACATTTAACTGAAAGTTTTGTTACACACCCAATAACTATTTCAGATCATGTGCCAATAATTAAAATAAAAGCGCAGGGTAATTAAATAAAAATGAAACACTGGCACTTTCCACCTATCTGTTGAAAAGAGTGGAACTTATGGAATGGGCAGTGGCAATTATTCAGGATTTATTAGAGAATATAGAAATTTCTTTTGCAAATAAAGCTTGGGAGTGGGATACAATTAAAGTGGAGTACTCCCCTAATCCGAGCCCTAATTAAGAAACAAAAACCTACCACCCTAGCCTCTGTCCTACTCCCGGCAGAGTATTTGCAAAAAGCCACTGATGCCATAGCACACCCTGTCTCTATCTTAATCAACAGAACTATTTCCGAAGGTACTATCCCCTCAATTTGAAAAATATCCCATATTATACCCCTACATAAAGGAGGTAGCTCCAAAGAACTGTCAAACTTTTGACCAATAGCCATTCTGTTGCCACTTGCTAAAATTATGGAGAAATGCGTACATAAACAACTTATGTCCCACCTTATCCAGAACAAATTGTTGGCTGACTCCCAACATGGCTTCAGGCCATACCACAGTACCACCTCAGCTCTCCTATTGTTCTCCAGTGTCATTAACAACAATCGAAATAATCAGAAACTTTCCTTAGCACTTTTTCTTGATGTGTCCAAGGCCTTCGATATGGTCAACCATCCACTACTCCTCCACATTCTGAAGGCCATCTCCTTAGATTCCCACTCACTGCAGTGGTTTCAATCCCACCTCTCTGGTAGACAACAGGCAGTCCTATGGAAAGCCAAGCTATCTACCCAGCACCCTTGGAGTCCCCCAAGGCTCTATACTTGGTCCTCTTCTCCATCTTTATTAACGATCTTCACTCTGCCATCCCACATGCCAGTTGTATTCAATATGCAGATGATTCAGCCTTGATCTGCTCAGCCTCCTCTCCATCTGAACTAATGACACTAACACAAAACACTTTCAACACCGTGGAAAATTGGCTCACTAATCAACTTCTGCTCTTAACTCCTAACAAAACTAAGCTGCTTCTATTCTCTCCCACCCGTAGGTCCTGCCCTTCATTCTTTACCATAAACTCTAAAAATGGCACCACTATCTCTCCTGAAGTCCACACCAAGCTCCTGGGAGTTACTATAGACAATAACCTCAAATTTAACATTCATATCAGTCAGACCATCAAAGCCATTAATAAAAAACTTGGCTCCCTCTATAAAGTCAAACCTTTCCTTACGCCTCATGCTAGAACTGCCATAGCCCAATCCCACTTACTCTCTACCCTTCTTTATCCCACCCCTCTATTTACAAACCTGAACAAAACTGACCTAAATAAATTATCCTGCTGTTACAATCACATTGCTAGGTTTACTACTGGCATGGCATATAGGACACACCGCTGTCAGAATCTAAATACTTTAGGGTGGCTTGAACTGCCTACTCTACTGCAGTTCATCCAGCTCATAGTAGCACACAAAGTCCTCAACCAACCAGATAACACACCTGCACTTAAAAACATCATCTGCCCCCATTATACCCACAGGCCACTGCATTCATCTAATAGGCTACTGATACTAACTTTCAGTTACAACAACTTGGCAGGGGATGCTCTGTTTGCAAAACCTGGGACTTGCTTCCTGACCACATTACTCAGAAATCCTCACTACTCCTATTCAAGAAAAGTCTCAAAAAACATTTTAAATCACACAGGCTATGTCTTTGCTCTACTCCTGACTAGCATCATCTCTATACTCTTCGTAAGACACCTCAATGAAATTAATCTATCTAAGCATGCTTTAATACACTATTATGCAAGTAAGCTATATTACAGATGAATTGTCATAAATTGTTTGCTCTATCAATCTATGGAAATTATGTTGTATTATATTCACTTATGTTGTGTTGCTATATGGAGCTTTTCTCCCCGAGCCTCCGCTGAAAATTGACATGTATCCAGTCGGACTATCCTGGTCAACAAATGTAAAATAAATAAGTAAATTAGAACTATAATATAGCTGTAGCTATCTTGATCAACTAAAGCTTCTTCTCCTGAGCCTTGAATGTAAATGTTTACTATCTAAAGTTATTAAATTAGCAGAAGGTAAAACATGCTATGAAAATAAATAAATAAAAATGCAAAGCACTTGGGCCAGATGACTTCAGCCCAGAATTTTTCAGATGTCTTGTCCACATCCTAGCAAAAATATTTAAACTATACAATGACATTCATACTAAAGGCATCTCCCTCTACTTCATTAGGTCATACACTAACTTGCTTCACAACCCAAACTCATAATTACAGGATCCTGCATACTATAGATCTATTGCTCTCATTGAATCTGATATTTTAAATTACATCTTTCAGTATATGCTAGTAGGTTAAAGTCATTATTATCCCATATTATCTCACCTTTTCACTCGGGTTTTATACAACATAAATTACTGAACAAACTCTAACACTGATATCTTTATTGACTCTAATTGAAAACTCTAAGCAAATTTTATTTGCATTGGCTATTGATATCTTTAAGGCTTTTAACAAAATGAATCTTAACGTTTTGTTTGCGATAATGCCTAAATTTGGCTTTCCTGATTCCTATATGAAAGCCATGCACATACTATACACAACTCCATTCATCCCAACTCATAATGAATAACTGCAAATCAAAACCAATACATATAAAAAACTGAGTCACAGTACCCATATTTTTTTTCAATCTGTATATCGAACCTCTGTTTTTATATCTTACTCGACACACTACAAAATACCACAGCCCTTTAATAGCTTTTGCCAACAGCATTAACATATTTCTTACCTGTGAAACTCTGATATCCTGTAAATCTCTTAGCAGATTTCTTCAGGCACAAATTGTACCTCCATAAATCTACCTTATTCCCTTTACGTCAAAATTTCTAATTACGATATAGCTGAATTAACATGGCTGAAGCTAAACCAATGTATGAAATACTTTAGGATCTCAATACATCAGTCTCAAACATCTTACCCCAATCATATATACCAAAGCAATGGCTAACATTAGGAATGACTTGAATTGATGTGCTAAACTAAACTTTGCCCTTATTTCTAAAGTAGCAATAATACAATTAATGCATTTCCAAAACTCTTATTTTATACAATATCATTATTTCTAAAGCTGTCATCAGAGTTCTTTAAAATTCCTACTTCATCTCTCAGTAAATTTTTCTCAGCACCTAAATCTGTCTTGAATAGGTTATAACAAACTTATTCCCACTAGGTTCCTGGATGGACTTAGTATGCCTTACACGTTTCCTTACCCTGCCACTCATCTACCACTTTTTCCAGCGTTAATTTCTTATTTGTCTTTTAACAGTCATAATCTCCTCAGTTCATCTGTAGTACTGTCAGGAAGTAACACCAGTAATATAATACTGTCTATTCCATTACCACTTTTTCATGGAAATACAATATGCAATCACTACTGAATCATCTAAATCTCCTTTACTGTACTGTATTGTACACTTATAAACTTCCTTCACTCCTTGTAATAAAACCTACTAATAAATTAAATTTTCTTTTTATTCTGTCTCCTCCCAAAAGATTATTGGTATTTCTGTAAACCACTATAGTTCTTGTACGATTATTGTTTTATTTGCAAGTATTTGATGTCTTGATCCTTTTCAAAGCTTATACATGCATAACCATTGTAACTGGACATTTAATGTTCATTGTGGATTCATGCTATATTTGCAATCTCTGTCCAGCTTTTCTGATGGAAATTTGCCATTTTTTATAGCCCTCCCCTCCAAAAAATAAATAAATAAAATAAAATAAAAAAATCCTTGATAAAGACTGTGGCATCCCTCTCTGAGCCAGTAATCAAGGAGCCTGAATCCTCACCACTGACACTGGAGAGGGATGTTCACTTGGAACAAAAATAAATGCACACAGTTTCCCTTAGGAGCACACAGGTCTGGGGTCTGGATTTTTCTCTCTCTCTCCAGGGCCCCAGTGAGACTCCCCACTGGCACAGCTGTAGAGTTGAGTCCTGAGCCGAGTGTCCAAACCATGTCTTCCAGCACACCCTGTGAAGCCATTGCTTCATGTCCCTGCTCCAAGCAGCTGATACACACACACACACACACACACACACACACACACACACACACACACACACACACACACACACACACACACACAAACACATACACACATGGGAAGTGCTGGCAGAGATTCATTAATTATGCCCCCTTCTACCCAGACTGTAAGGTAGTTACTGCCTCCAGATACTCCAAAGCCAGCTACTCTTAGGCTCTTACAAGGGTACCCAATTATGCTGAGTGAAATTAATATTAATACAAATGGTAGTATTTTGACCGATGCAGTAAGGCTTTTAGGAGTGGCCATAGAGTCACCAAATAGATATAAGTACTCTCAAAAGTTAAAATATTCTCTAAAGGATCAGCCACAATGTAAAGTTTAATAATAAATAAAGAACATAATTCACAATATCTATTTACAGTAAACACCGGAATTTGAATCACAGGAAATATGAAAATAACACAGGTGAATACTTAACTAATCTCACTATATTTTCCTGACTG
Source organism: Protopterus annectens (assembly GCF_019279795.1). Classification (NCBI taxonomy): domain Eukaryota; kingdom Metazoa; phylum Chordata; order Ceratodontiformes; family Protopteridae; genus Protopterus; species Protopterus annectens. Next base: position 556,807,367 of record NC_056750.1, read on the forward strand.
ATCTAAAGAATTACTATTCCCTGGTTCACTTACTAGAGCTAGGTAAGATGAAGTAGGTGAGTGACCCTTCTATGTTTGATTCCAAAAACAGACTGCCTTGAGACTTCTCTCTCGTCTGGTATTAAAACATCATTTTTGTCCTAGATTACAGAATAACATCACATACACCTGGTCATCTAACTTCTGTTTCCCATGCTACCCCCATTGCTAGAAACTGAACCAGAATTTAGCAAATATGTGTTGCCATACACACACGGATCTTTGCTGAGATGTGTTGTAACATCTGGAAGCTATAAAGCCATAAAACACTTCCACTCTTCCTACAGGAGCTAATAAACCATTCTCTGGCATAGATAGATAGTCTCTGGCTGCAGTCAGGACTGTAATATATCATCTTTATGACCTAAATTAAGTAATTTAATTTCTTACTATTTTTCAAAATTAGCTGAACTGAGATTAACGTCTTCTCTCACAGTATCCTCTGTTAAAACATATACATTTAATCAGTTACAATATATTCAGGCCCCACTGTTGGTACATTTTTAACACAAGCAGCTTTACAAATAGATTTTTCAACACAAGCATCTGTACAAAACAGTTTGATATACAAATGATAGGAAATTATTTACAAATGTCTAGCTAGCTATGCTGACATGTATTGCACATCCACTGCCATACTTCTGGCATAGCTGGCAATACCTCACATCATCGCAAAGATTTTTGGATCTTAACTATTTTCACGCTCATAAAATTTTACATTGCAAAAAAACGGTCATATTTTAAAGTGCTAAATTGGGAAACCTTAAGGGGAAATAGCTATCAATTGCATTAAAGGCTGCAAAATTGCATCATTCTGTATAACAGAAACTCATCCTATTTGAATGTTGGGAAAACATTTTAAATCTACTTAGATAAGTGATAGTTTGTCATTAAATACATCAGCATTGGTGTATCTTACTTTTCTGCTTTCCTTCCCTCATATTTTTATTACAATTATCTCTGAACTGTAAAAATAAGACTTAATACTATGTTTCAGTTAAATTCTTTGCATCCTATCTTTTGAAAATTTGGAATTTATTGTTATTGATGGAATTGTATGGACTGGATTTACTAAATGAATCCTTACATGTTTATATTTAAATATTAGTTGGTATATAATTGTATTTAAGTTGACGTTCAGGTTCATTTTATCTTGATTTTATTTTCTGTATATTGAAAAATCTCTAATAAAATATTGTAAAACAAAAACAAGTCTTAGTACAGCTTACAAAAAAATATATTTTTAGATCAGAGAATTTGACATTCGGTGAGATTCATGAACCCTTATATAACACATTCTCAAGTAGTGATGGTTAAAGCAAATGCAGTAATTGCTCTTTGCTGAGTTACCTGGTTTGTGAGGCTCAGAGAATTGGTTATTGATTATGTCCATAGTTTAGCATGTAATAGCACTGAGGGAAATAAAATAGTCTCTGAAATAACTTTCTCAGAAGGTATAATAGATTTATTTGCATTCACCAGCAGAAAAAGCATGCTGCTTTGTAGCAAACAGGGTAAACAGCAAAGCAAAGCCCAGCACTTTACAACAGACAGCTTTAGAATGTACAGTTCATGAGTTCATTGTTGAGCTTTTAATTGAAGTTTTTTTTTTTTTTAAACAAATCAGTATTTACAGTCAGCTTCAGCGTGTCCACATAGTTTTGTATAAGTTCTGCTTAACAGCTTCCTTCACCTGTTCAGGCTTCAGGAATAGCTTCCAAACTTTATATTGCAGGGGCAGCTTCCAGCCTGGTTCCTCCCTTCAGACTTCGCTTCCCTGAAGACAAATTGACATAATCATTTCTTGTCTCAGGACTCAAAGAAAACTAGAATGTAGCATCTACCTTTTCTCTTTCTGTTTCCCAAAACACACCTCTTCTATATTTGGACTTGCCTGTCTGCTCTGGTTTGGCCTGAAAGACATAGTGCTTGTCTTAGCATCTACCATTGTGAGAGAACAGAACTGTTTTAATCACAGTTAATTGGTTTTAGAATTGTAAAATGATGTGGGGTTTGAGGTATATCTCCATAGCATGAGGTGTTGTCATTCTCTTGAGTCTGGTATTAGCTAATAAAAGTAAGACTTCCTCAAACAATTTATAGTTTTTCTGCCTGCATTGAATCCATCAGTCACTTGAATTCATTTCCCGCTCTGAGTAGTACATCACATGCTGCTGTCAGTTTGTTTCACAGTAATTATTTATTACTTATCTGTTTGCTATGTGATAGTAAACTTTACATTTGATATCCAGATACAGTACCCTCAATAAGAATGCAAACAAAAATGCTTTTGGTAAGCAGAGTACCCCCAGAATGTTCACCCTTATTGTTTATGCTGTCTTGGGGCAGCACAGAATATGATAACCTAGTCAATTATAAACTACATTGTTTAAGAAAAAATGTTGAAACTGCCTCTTACAAATCTTGGTAATTCAAGGAAGAAACTGCTTTGACAAAATGAATTAAAGCAGAAACATAAGAATTAGAAACTGTCTGCATCTTTTTGACCATCTTTTTTTTTTTTTTGAATTAATCAAGTAAGCTCCCCATTACAAGAAATAAAATCTGTTGTTAGAAAGTACTATAGAAATCCAAATGTTATTGGATGGAGATATTTACTTTTTGTTCTCCCTCAGCAGAAGTTGTTCACATTACACAGCACTGCAACCTCAACTGCAGACTCTATTTTCCATTTATACCATTTGTTGTTGGAGGCTGCATTTTTTCTGTAGCCACCACTAGATAGGCAAATGTGAAGGGGGTTTCATCTTCCCTTACATATAATATTATAATAAATGCTGCTGATCAAGCAGTTGGCCTGATGATCCTACTTAAAAAAGAAAGTATGTAGGGATAGGTATGTAATGTTATGCCAAATGATCTTAGGCCATTTCACTAGTGCAAGTCATTGAGAATGAAACTAGTGAAGGACCTGAAACTGAAAACCAGTATTAAGACACTCTAATTAGGTCACACTGTTGAATACTTACGATCACCTTTGCAGGGTGACTGTCCCATATGTGAATCATATAAGTTATTTAGTAAAACCACCAAATGTTTTAAAATGGTTACTATACCTTTGTCTTCCTCTTGTAGGCCTCCACATTTTTGGTACTTTTAAATGTCTGCCAAACAGTGCCAGAGGAAAGAAGGCTGAACTTTTGGAGGACTACATCATTTGTATGCCAGGATGGATCTCCCATTGAATGCTTGGACCCTTTGCACTTGTCTCCTACTTTCGTCTCCTTAAGCCCAAGCATTGATACTGACAAAAACAGCAGTGCTTGTCTGTTGGCTCTTCACTAAGGACATTATATTTCAGGAGACTGTCTAGTTGATGGGGGAGGCTTATAACTAGGATGCAAGGGTTTATTTGTACCCCCATAATTTATGGTACTAACTCCTGTAAGAGGGCATCCACAAAAATGGGGATATTTCTTTGGTACTAGATGTCTTTTGGGATGTTGCAGGCCATTGTGGAAAGGATTAGCAATTGCTCCCATGCCCAAAAATATTGGGCAAGCCTTACAGAGCTCACATAGACCATATTTAATAAAAAATGTCAGACCAAACGGTTATTGTGTAATTCTTCCTCATGGTCTGAAGAAAAAAAATTTTTTTTGTCAACCATTCTCTGTGAAGACTTTTTTTGGGGGGCTGATTGCACACTAATCAAGGAGGCATGCACTTCTGTTTCCATAGCTGTTGGGTACTAGTTGTCTTACATATTGACTGTAGAGCAGTCTTCCACAGCAAGAAAGAGAATCACCTTGCTAGAACTGCCAAACACTGAGTTGTAGTCAAATAGTAAAAGCTAGTTCAGAGAACACTGGATCTTTAGTGAATTGAATTCATATCATGCCATCAAAGTTCAAGAAAATGAATCCATGAGAAGTGAAGCAACACTGTCAAAACTGCACAAAGCACTAATAAAATGAAGTGAAAGTATAAAAAACATAAATATAATCCAAATGTTTTTGTGTGGGGGACCCCATTGACACACACTTTCATTTATTTTAACTTCAGAGTTGCTGATTTCCTTTACCACCATTTGTATCAGATTTAATTTCCCAGAGCTTGTGTCTTTTTTCCCGTATTACTGTATGTCTTGCAGCTATGTTATATGGGTTGGAGACAGTGGCATTGACAAAAAGGCAGGAGTCAGAGCTTGACGTGGCAGAGTTGACGATGTTAAGATTTGCACTGGGTGTGACAAGGCTGGACAGGATTAGGAATAAGTATATTAGAGGGTCAACCCAGGTTGGACGGTTTGGAGACAAAGCCAGAGAGGCAAGATTATGTTGGTTTGGACATGTGCTGAGGAGGGATGCAAAGTATATTGGGAAATAGATGCTAAGGATGAAGCTGCCAGGTAACAGGCAAAAAAGAAGGCCAAAGATAAGGTTTTATGGATGTGGTGAGAGAGGACATGCAGGTGGTTGGTGTGACAAAGCAAGATGAGGTGGACAGGAAGAAATGGAAACAGTTCATCTGCTGTGGCGACCCCTGACGGGAGCAGCCGAAAGAAGAAGAAGAAGAACTGTATGTCTTGCAGTTGACATTTTTCTTGCCCATTTTTCACATTTAATCCACAGAAAAGTAAGCTATTTCACTTTTAAACTCCCTCTTTCTTTTTTTAAACAAGAAACAGCTTTATTAAACCATCACTTACGACATAGACAGTCATACATTTATATAAATTAAAACAAACCCATACAGACACATTCCGAGTTGCAAGCTTTTTACATCACAAACCATACTGACTTACTCCCAGATGGAAATATTATACAGAACTTGTAATCTACCCAGTCATTTTCAGTCAAACATTACATTTAAGTCCTGCATTCTTTTAAACCTCATTCATCCCCTGTATGTCTTGTTCCCACAATTCCCATGTTTTCCTATGTAGTTTGCTCCTACCCTTTTATAAAGATCTCCCTTCTAGCTGTTTTATCTCTTACTGTATTCACTACTTCTAATTTAGGTGGTTTATATTTTGATTTCCATTTTCTAGTAATTGCTTTGTTGGCAACCACCATAGTTAGACACAGCAAGGCCTTACCATGTCTAGGCATTTCGATTCTATATCATAGCTCAGAAAAATCGTCTCCCTCATCACATCAATCTGCCCACCCAGCATCTCTGACAGTGCATCATGCAAGGGAACCTTAAAGTCCACCAATTCACTGCACTCCCAGAAAATATGTTCCCAGTTGCGTCTTTCTTCCCCAAATTCTCTGGAATCTAATTGGGGTATAAAAATATCTATGTAAATATTTCCAAGCAAAAATCTTAGATGATTTAGATTTTGTTGCATATTTGGGAGACATAAATATATCCTCCCATTGTTTCTTTGTGAAGTGCTTATTCAGTCTCTCTTCCCAGTCCTTTCTAACCTCCTCTGATTGATTCTTATAGTTATCTTAAAATACTTTGTATGCTGTAGTAATTATTCATTTTTTAATGGAAGCTTCTGTTTTTGATTCTACTAAATATTCTACCAGTGCTGGTATTTCATTTAGGGCCCCCTTATTTATTCAAATTTGCCTATACTCTGATATCAGTCCTTGATAGGGAAAGCAATCTCTAACCTGCAGTCCAGATAAATTATTGGTGACTTCCCCTTCTATCATTTTTCCTTATCTAGTTATTTTCTCCCAGTTATTTGGTTCCTTTGCCAGTTTTCTCCATTGATTTCCAGCCCCTATTATCAATATCCCTAATTGCAGTCATCCCTATTAGCAGAATCTCCTTTCTCCATTCCTGTGTTGCCTTAGTTTGTAGGATACTTTTTCCCACTTTATAGATATATAATGTTCTGTATGATTATTATTCTCCTTAAAGGTCTGCATCCAAAATCCCAGTCTCTCCTTGTTTCTTGAGCCCCCCCCCCCGTTTCATCATCACCCTTTCTACTTTGAATTATAGTTCTCTGCTTGTGCTATGTATAGGAGCCTTAATTGTGTAGCTCTGAAATACCCCTTTAAATTGGGTAATCCTGGTTCCCTCTGTTCTATTGGAAGAATCAGGTTATCCCACTTTACTCTTGCTATCTTCCCCTCCCAGATAAAGTCCTTCAGCTGTTTATTAATTGCTGTCCACAACTTCTCCTCTGGTTGGTATAAATATGCCAGACCTGTGTATAAGACTAATAAAACTAAAAACATTTTTAACTGCTTGTATCTTACTATCTATATCCATATAACAAAGTTTCCATTTTATACTAAAGGAAAAAACCTCCGTCGCTGTACCATAAAGGGCTGTCCTCCAACTTTCACTTAAATGTTCCACAAGGCATTCGTAAGGAAACAGGCTGCAAATTAATCCTTCGTTTTAATGTCACGAAAATTCACAAAAACACACACTAACATAAATAAAATAAAATACTGGTGATTGAGCGCGCTTTCGTATTTATAAAAAATCTTCATCAGAATCACAATTTACTACAACAACCAACTGTCTTTTATATTCATAGTAAAAACCCTTATTGGTTGGCTAATTAATTCACAATTAATTGATATTGTGCTCACGGAAATGTAACCCTTTGCTTGCCTGTTATTATTCAGGTCATAGTAAATGCTTTACTGGTTGTTACATAAAAGATGTGTAACCTAACATAAAAAATGATGTTATTGTATAATAATATAAATTCACTACATGTGAGTATCCAAATGTTCATTAATTAGTATATACAAATATAAATATAAATATAAATAAAAATATAAATATGAATATATAAATATAAATATAAATATAAATATAAAGTGCAAAGTGCTAGAACAATGACAATAGATATAAATGCAACAAGAATACATAGAAATACATATACATAAATAATTCCATTTGTCAACAAACATCCGTTGACCTAAAATATATTATATAATATACTATAAAATATGAAATATAAAATGTAAAATATATATAGTCTTAAACACAAGGGTTTATTTAATGTAAATTTATTTATATTACTAGTTCCATTATGTTTTATTGTACTATTTTATTTTATTTATTTTATTTTGTTCTTATTTTCACTTCCATTCTATTAATTTTATTTATTTAATTTATTTTGGGTTAGTTTCCATTTTCTCAGTGTTTGTATTATCTTTTGTTTTGTCTCTTCCCAAATGTTCTTAGCTGCTGCACCAGAATCATTTTTAATCCATATTCCTAAATACTTCATTTTATCGTGTCCCCATAAATATGGATATTACTGAACCAATTCATATGTAGGTACATAATTCATTGCTATTGCCTTTGTTTTAGCTTCATTAGTTTTTGTATCCCAAAAAGTTATGAAACTGTCTCAAAATGTTCCACAACACTTTAATGTCTCTTTCCGGTTTTGTCAGGTATAACATAATATCGTCTGCAATTAGAGCTTTTCTTGACTACCATACCAATGATATCCTACAATTTCTGAGTCCCTTATTTTCTTTGCCAATGGTTCTAAATGTAATGCAAATAGCAAAGGGGGAAAGGGGATACCCCTAAATGGTTACTCTGCTCAAGCAGAAATGATCAGAAAGGACCCCACCCACTTAAATGTTTGCCTCCAAGCCTCATATAGCCTCATAATCAACCTTATATTTTTGTTTCAGGAATTGCAAATGCTTCCATTGCCCTGCTCCCAGCTTACTCTGTCAAATGGTTTCTCTGTATCAAGACCGAACAACAACAGTGGTATTTTCTTAAATTCTGCTGCCCTCTGGATCATCAGTGTTCAGTTAAAATCACAATGATTCATATCTACTAATGTTGGCATCATTGTTGCCATTCTTTTAGCCGTTAGAGGCATGGATACTTTATAATCATGGTTTAGTATTGAAATGGGTCTGTATGAAGCTGGATCTGATGGATCTTTACCCTCTTTAGGTATTGCAGTTACCACTGATTTATTCCAGGCTTTTGGTATTTCTCTCTTAAAACACTGTTAAACAAAACCTTCCAGATATTTATCAGTTTTTCCCTCCTAGCTTCCAAACTTCCACAGGAATATCATCTATCATTTTTTGTTAAATGTCTAGTTCCAGCTCTTGTGTTACGTGCATACACTATTTGGTAGGTTGAACTTTTATATAGTTGTTTCTTGCCATATCTTTTTGAATCTAAGTTAAATCTTACAAGACTTTTTGTTTTATTGAAAGCCCTCAAAACCTATTAATTTAATACTAACATATAAAACTATGTACATTTACAAATATTGAAGTTTTGCCCTCCTAATAGGAACAAATGCCCCAAACTGACAGCCACTGTGACTAAAAGAAAGGTTATCCATGGTAAGATGCATGGTGCATCCTGTGCTTCTGCTAAGTGCTGACTGGTTTTGTCTTATCTTTATATCTCTCCCAGCTGGGAAAACTCCTGAATGCTTTCTGAGAACATTACCTCTAGACACTTTCTCTTTTCTTTTTTTCCCCCAGCCAATTACTCTCCAGCAGACTGTAAAACAAATCCCTGTCAGATTGTCTCCATGGAGACATGAGAACCAGACAGGTAATTTCTCATTACCATATTGTTTCCCTGGAGACATGAGAGCCAGATACAGAATTGATACTAAGCATACTTTCATTTGCTAGAAAAAGTGCCATTATATTCAATATTATTTTTCATTTACTTTTTGTTAAAACTTGTTACTAAATCACTCAAAGGTCCTTAATCCAGTCTTTTCCCCATGCAAGAATGAGAAGAAGCACATATTTTTTTTTTCTCATGCTCTTTTAATCAGGCTTCTTTTTTTAAGATTGTAGTATTTACATTTCTTAATCCTGAATAAGGAGAGCGAGAGAGAGAAGGGAGAAAGAAATGGAAAAAAAAAAACAGCATTACATATGTGCAATCCCAATTACACTTAAAAATAACTGAGAAAACTTTTCCATTATAACATGCAAAGAAATCCATACACCAAAAAATAATACTATTAAGAAGAAAATGTTTTCTTTATTTACAGTTAACTTTGTCCCCTCTCTTCCCCTCCCCAAAGCATTTCTTCAAACAGTAATGACATGAAGTAAAGCATATACTTAGAGTCCCCCACATATCCAATATTTCCTTATTTTCTTGTTCTATCATATTTCACAAATATAATTATTACATTGTAATCCCACTTTAAGTTACTAGTTTTATTACTATTCATCTCCATCTCCCAAATCCTGTCTCTGCTTCATTTCCAATGAACTCTTAAGTCTTCTAGTCAACTATCGTGCTCCCTTCCTTCTCTCCAACATTTTCCATTGAAATAGTGGAAAATGTTTCAGAGGGTACTGTCTTTATTACCAGAAGAAAAATGATTAGAATTTCCTTCTATTTCACAGCTCACTTATTGTTGGACAAGCTTTTGTATTTCCTCATTAGCACGTACTTCATCAAAAAATGATTTTGCTCCACCAGGGAAAAATATCTTGAAGACAGCTGGGTTACATCAGTTTGAATGTCACACCTGCATCTCAACATTCCCTAAATAGTGGAATGAATTTACTTCTCTTCAGCCTGGTGTACAATGAGCAGTCATTCTCCACAAACACTCTGCTGTTTCCCACTTTTCTTATTTTGTCCTGCAACAGTTTTGTCAGAATTAACTCCTTCTGCTTGTAGGATTGCATCTTCACTATTAAAAGCCTAGGTTGCTTTCTCATGGCCAGGTTTGGATCATACACATGATGTGCCCTTTCAACTAACAGCTCCTGCTGTGGAATACCGTTCCAGTTGCTTATTTGTGCTTTCATAACGTTAATACAGTCTTTTCCTTCCAGCTTCTCTGGTATAGGTGAAAGTCTCAGGTTTTCCCTATGTGCTCTGCCCTATAATTCTATTATTTTTTTAAACATCTCTTCCTGAGCAGTCTCATATTCAGCCAGCCTTTTCTTCATTTCAGCCTCGGATTTTTGCAGCTTTATCACCGCATCTGAATATCTTTTTAAAGCTTCTTCCATTTTTTCCAGCCTTTTGTTGTTTGTGTTGATATACACCATCAATGTTCCATTTATTTTAAACAAATCTGTGTACAGGTGTCTTGTATCTTCCTGTAGGTAACTGGAAGTCAGTCTAGAGGTTGCATTGCTTTTGCTGAACAGCTGCAGAACTTTCCCCAGTCATTGTTTGTTTCTTCCGCACCTTTTGTAGCTGAATTGTTTCCAGGTGCTCTATTTCTTTTTTTCCTGACATCCAGGCAGTACACTTACTAGCCAGTTACTGACATTTACCCATAAGCATAAAAGTCTACTGGCCTTCTCTGTTGAGCTTCTGTTTTCACACTGAGACAGCTGTAGTTAAGCTGTTAACTCAGTGTGCAGCCATCGTGGAAGTTCTCTTCCCTCTTCTCTGTCTTAATCCTGATGGGTAAAAACTTGTCCCCTTTTTCTGTACATGTTCTTGTCTTTTCTATTTTATGTTTTTTCTTCCCTTCTTGCAATGGAGAAAGTTTCTGTTTTTAAAAGTGCTCTAAATGCAGGCACAAAATTCTGCCCTAGGAGACACACCAACTCTGCATTGTGTTCCTGGTGTCAGAACACATTTATTTGCATTATGAAACCTACAAATCCTTTGGTCCAAGATCCTCAATAGACAGGAAAAACAAATTGATATTGAAAGGCCTTCTGTCTTCCACAGCAGGAGACTTGGCCAAAGATTAATCCTTTTCAAAGAATAGAGAGAAAGAAAAAGAGGAAATGATGAAAAGAAAAGAACATTAGAGAAAGACTAAAGAAAGAGACAAGCTGATCATTCTCAATCTCATTGTTTTGCACCAAAGTTCATTATACCATGTCTAACTTGTGTTCCTTCAACTCTGGTCTGCTTGGAACTCACCAAATCTTTCTTGTTAGTGGCTGTCAGTACTGAAAGGATTGTGATCCAGGGCACATCCCTTCAAAGAGAAACACTGAGTAGCAGCAGGCCCTCAGAGAGGAAACTCTTCAGATTCCTGGGTTACAGACCCCCTTTAATTCCTTCCCTTAGTTCTATAAGAAGTGTGTTAGATATCAGTTGGGACTGAATAATGAAAGTGTTGGTCAAGGCTCAGGTAGCCATGGGTGCTATCTTATTGCCCTCTGTTTTCAGGTCAGATCAGGTTGCCGTTTTAGTGCTTGTGGATTTGAATCTAGAATTCATTCCAAAATATCTCTTATCAGTATATGTAGGACATCATTCATGTACACCAAGTGAGCATCTGACACACACATGACTCCAATAACTTTGTAGTTGTAAATGCCTTAGCAGAGTGAGCGCGAGACCAAGGCTTCATTGCCATTTATGGTGCTGACATGTTTGGCTTTGTTTGTCCTCTGATGACTATCAAGCCCACAAAGTGTCAATGCACAAAGAGGCACATTGATTTCCGAAGGAATCTCTTACACAGAAGACAGACCTCTATGAAGAGGAAGGTTCCCCCTTAAAAGACTGTAATTTTGGGTAGATCCAGGAGTTAATGCATTAGTAGGGAGCTTGGCCCACTAATCCCCTTCCCTGGATGAGGAAGTTGTTTGAGGCACTTGGGACTGGCCTCTATACTTGGGTAGTCCCTCCTGCTGACTGCCTCATAGACTTGGTAGCAGAGAGGGCATAGCAAGAACCTGATGTGTCAGAACCCATCTCATGAAAGTTGTATAACATTTTGATATGGCCCAAATCCAGACTATATTGGAGCAAGCATCTTCTAATTGATTCTATTGTAGTTGCAGCTGCCACTTAAAAGGGAGTTATCCAAGAAAAACTCCATGGTCTATCCTTTACAGGGAGTCTAGGACAACAGACCATTTTGTCAAGTGGGTTTATGTCTTAGGAACCCTTTTCCTGAGGACATTAAACTAGATATCTCATATGACTAGGTTTCAGAGAGACCTTGCTTGAACAGTCATTGGATTCCCTGAGGAGACTGCCCACATTGGACACACTGCCATGCTTTTTCTTTCACTGATTTGTCCATGAGGCTGCTTCAAAATGCAGCAGATGGAGCAGCACATACCAGTATTGCCATTCCTGTTTGCACTAATATGACTTTGAAGACAGTTTTAAAGTCATATTAGTGCAAACAGGAATGGCACTGATATGACTATATGACTTTGCAGACAGTTTTCAAGTGTCCTTCATTAATATGTCTTATGAAGTATAATCAGTGTTTGTTTAAAGGGTCAAAGAAACCTTACTGAAGAGGGAAGAGGAAAAGAAAATCTGTTTTAGGAGTATGCTCTGAAAGCCTAAAGAGTTCTTCTGTACTAACCAGAGGGGTAGCAAAGGTCTTTGGTTCAGAAAAATCACAATGTCTACCATTTAATTCCACCTTCTCCTTCTCATGTAGAGTACCCCAACACCGAGGCGAGCCCTTTAATGGATGCTATTCCTACAGGCAGAGGGTGTCTGCAAAATAATAAGTTCAGGAGTCCCTTTTCAGGCAAGCTTCCCTTATCCCACTGAATGATTGCCTGACTGCTCCCCTCTGGAGGTAGTCTGGAGCCAACACTCCTTTTACGTAGTTGCTTGGTCAGCCATTGATGGGACAAATGAATGAAGACATTATAGACAGAGGTTGCATCATACCATTCATATATATCCCCAGACAAACTTTTCCTCCCTTTTCAGACTTTCCACCCCATCAAAAGAAGGTTGCAGCTCAGAAGACCTTTAATGACTTGTTTTTTTAGGTGATAGTACTACAAACACATCCTCTTTGCAGTCAGCAATTCTCCCAAGCTTATACACCCCATCCTTATTGCTGCAACTCTTATCAGATCACTACAAAACTTTCCAAATAGTCAGCAAGTGTGAAGGTGACAAATGCTAGTCTGTGCTCTGCAGGCACACCAGTTCAACCATGCCAATTGCCTGTTCACATCTTGTAGTGTATGTTATAGTTTTTTTAGTAATTACTACACTATACGATTTACTTTCTAGTGCTGAGATAGAAATGTCTGGAAAGGGTGGTCATCTATGTTCTGTGCACCCTAATCATTATAATCTTGTAATCCCCTTGGCTTCTCATTCACACTCACCCACTGGTAGTTCCTAGACTTAAAACCCATCATACTTATTGCTCCTGGAGAGATTTGGTTGCCACTTTGGGTTGAGGTGGAGTTATGTACCACTTGTTGTGTCTGAGTTAGTCATCACTTCCCTTTACTATACCAGGAACATTAGCTAGGAGTGCCATTTTTAAATCACTTTTTTCTTTGGGTGCTTGTGCTACATATGCCTCCCCTTTCTAGAAAGCAATTTTGCATTTAGAAATGTATGCATTTTAAATTGAATTGGTGGCACAAAGCACACTACCTGCTGAATGTGAGCTGAGAACATACAAACTGCTGCCACTCCACTGTATGTTGGCATTTCAGTCAGTTTAGCTGTTTGACACAGTGTTTGTTTTATATATTGTAAACATGCACATTATTTTTATATAAACAATGCCATAAAAGAGAAATTAGGCGATAGGCCAATTTTATATAGAAAAGGCTTAACTTTCAAAAATATTTTTTAATTTCAGAAAAGGAAAGAAAGAGATGACATTATTTATGTAATGTCTCAATGTGGGAGCTGTAAAAATATACTTTGCTGTGATCATTTCAAAGATAAAAACCAACGGTTCAAAGTGAAAGGAATATATAACTGCTTAACTGAAGGTATTGTTTACTTGGCTGTGTGCCAGAGCTGCTGTGGATTCTATGTTGGTAAAACTGAGTATATGTTAAAAGAAAGAATTTATGAACGCCTTTATGAAGTCAGGAAGAAGAATAGCAAAAATGCCTTGTCTAAACATATTATCAGCTGTCCAGGTGATGAGTTTAAATTTGAAGTGCTAAAACAACTACAGTAAACTCTCAGTTAACTGTAACTCAAGCAACTGGCAAATATTACCAAAGAAATACAGTGCAATTTTCATGTGTAGGACTTTGTTACCCCCCCCCCCCCGCAGAAACATACCTTACATTTTTAGTGTTTTAGAGTTTTAAAAAGGAAGATAGAGATAAACTCCCTCTCTCCCCAACCTGAGAACAAGTCAAACCAGACAAGTAGTATAGGGTACAGTTTTAGTTAGGCCTATTTTTAATAGTAACTCTCAAGCAACCAGAAACTACAGTTATCCGGCATCTACCAGTCCCCATGGGCGCCGATTAACTGAGAGTTTACTGTAAATGTGAACTCAAGGGGGAGACCATGGGGTCTGCTATAAGAAAAGAGAGAGTTGTTATTGGTAGTTAAGGCATAATACAGGCAGTACTCCAAGGCTTAAATAAAGTTACATCTGTTACCTATGTATTAACACTAAAAGTTTACAGGTGATGAAACTGTAGTTTAAGAAAGGTTTTATCACTTTTTCATTACATGATTTTATGCCTGAATTTTTGAATGGTTATTTAGTCTGGAATTGTTATGCTGATTTTTTATGAGTGGTTTTAGCATAATATTACAGCATCACTTTAAGAAACTAACTTTAGGAAGCCATGCGATTGTTCACTAGCTTTTAAATTTCCTGTGTTTGTTAACTTGCAACATCTAAAAAAGTCTTTTATGATAATCAGGATGAAAGCTCTTATTTTATAAAATAAACGGCGGTGTGTGTTTGCACTGATCTTCTTACATCTATGTATCATTTTACTTATTGGTTTGTTGTTATTTTGGCTGTTTCACAAGTATGACAGGAACAAAGGGATCTGAGTTTGCCGAGGCCTTTGACCCTTTTGCCTGCATCATAAAATGAATCCTCTTCATTTGGTGGAGTAAGACTTTTTAGTGCTAAATTTCCTGGTTTCTTTTAGTATGTCCAGGACCTGTTTGTCAAGGAGTTCCCCCTTCCCTGGAATCAAGGTATCATCTAAACTGTCAATTTGAGTGTGTGGACGTTGAAATATATGATGATTCCCTTGTTCTCTGTTAACAGGTCCACTCTCTGTAACAGCAGACATGGTTCCCTGTTGGTTAAACTGATCAGTTGGGGGTACCTGTGCTGCCTTGGCCAGTTTGGGGTTATTAGAAAGACCTTTGACCCTTCTTCCCTTATCTTCAATAGTACCTTGGGAAGCAAAGGTATAGGGAGAAAAGCACAGAGGAATAGGCCTGTCCAAGGGAAGGAAAAGGCATCTATCTTCCAAGCTGACCTCATTTCGGTCCTGGAGCAAAAGTTTTCCAAGTGGGTATTTTCCTTGTTGGCAAAAAGGTCTGTCTGTGGTACAACCCATTCTTTGACTACGCTAAGAAAAACTTACTGATGATGTTGCCACTTGTGGAGGTCTGACAGGCTCCTGCTGATGTGATCCACTAGTTGATTAGTTTCTCCTGGTAGGTACTGTGCCATGAAGTGCAGTCCTAGGGAGTTTGCTGTTTCCCAAAGGTCCATGGCTAGACAATGAAAAGGGTAAGAATGAATCATCCCCTGCTTGTTTAACCATGGTAATGTCTGTCTTTAGCAGAAGGTCTCTTGGTTTCCATTGTTCTTTGAAGGCAATCAAACCTTTTTGGACTACCATCTGTTCTTTTAAGTTGATGTGTTAGTTTTTGAACTGGGAGTCCCATCTACCTTGAATCTGGAAGCCGTTGTAGTGGTCTCCCCAGGCTATTTCAAAGACATCTGTTGAACCTGAAGGGATGGCCCAGATTGGGGGAACATACTTGAATCCACCAGTCAATGCTTTCTTGAGAAAAAAAGAAAAAGTTTTATCTTCAAGGTGAGATATTGAGTGTGTTGGCAGCATACATTTTTGAGATATCACTGCAGTTTCTTCATACGTAGTCTGGCCAGGGGGTGTATGGTGTATGATTTGGCAGTCACGCATCTATTTTCTGTTAAATCCACAAACGAACAAACTGATAAAAAACAAACAGCACTCGAGGCAGGTCTTCACAGATTTTACTATAACAAGCGAACAATACACACTTCACTTCAATATTTCACTTCAATACTTGAATACCTGACAACAATGTTGCTGTACAAAAAATAAACAATGCACACTTGACTTAAAGCGCTTTTCATTTGCACTAAAGCAAACTTCATCAGAAGTCAGTAACATTAAACAATGGCACAATTTAAATTACTAATAAGATGACGTGTTTGAAGCTCGCCTGTACAACAGTAGTAATGCTTAAAGCTGTAACAGCTTGGGTAAACTACAAAAAAGCTTGAATAAGACAGCTTGGATAATAGCAACAGTAAACTAAAACATTTAGCCCTGATTTATAATCAGTACACTCTAAGTGTATGACATGTAAAGTAAATTTAAAATATAAAATATGCGTGCTTTAAGTCATGTGCATTGTTTGTTTTTTGTATAGCAACATTGTTGTCAAGTATTCAAGTATTGAAGTGAAGTATTGAAGTCAAGTGTGTATCGTTCGCTTGTTATAGTAAAATCTGTGAAGACCTGCCTCGCGTGCTGTTTGTTTTTTACGCATCTATTTTCTATTGACATGGATGCCATGAAGTTAGCCACCTCGGTTTTTACGAGCCCAGAGTCAGCTTTGGAGAAGGTTTTATGATGGTTACCTTTGCGTGGGGGGTGGGTGAGATGTGGCTTTCCATGGTGATTAGTTTGTGGTTGGATCTAACCAGGGAGGAATTGACTATTGGTGTAGAGCAACGGTTGCCCATGTTAGTAATAACCAGGTCAAGGATGTTGCTTCCTCTAGTGGGGGTAAAAATGAGCTGGTCGAAGGCATTGCAATTGGTGAATTCCAGGAAGTGTTAGGCCAGTGTATTGGTGCATGAGTAGTTTTCCCAGTTGATGGAGGGGTAGTTGAAGTCACCCTAGTATGAGTGTGTTGGGTTGACCCTAATAATTTCCAGGGTGCTTAGGAACGTAGTGTGAGAGTCTTGAGACATGGTTGGGGACCTATAGCAGGCTACAACCTGAATTGCTGTCTTACCCAATGTTAGTTATACCTTAAGTATCTCAGATGTGTTATGCTGGGCTACTAGTCTGGAGGTGTGCATATCCTTTATGAATATGGAGACACCACCACCTTTGGAGCTTCGGTCCATGTTCTGGGGCTGAAAGGTGTGAAATGAGTTATAGCCTGGTAGTGCAGGCATACTTTCTGCTGCTTTAAACCAGGTCTCCATTACAGCACAAATATCGATGTTCTCCATTTTGAGGAGTGCTTCGACCAAGTGTATCTTCAGATTTAGACTTCTAGCGTTGAGCAGCATGACCCTTAGATTGCATTTATTTATAGCTGTTACAGTGGTAATTTGGTCTTTGGAACATCGCCTAAAAAAGGCACTATAGGGGTGGTAAGAGCCTTAGCCAGTATCCAGAATCCCAGGGGTGACAGATGCAGGCCATCTCTGGCAAAGCATCAAGGTCTGTCGATGTCATCCCAAGCAGACAGATACTGGATCCCTTTAGAATGACACCAGATACTTAGCCAATTGTTGAAGTTGATCATTTTCTGCTTGTACTGCGGTATCATTCTGGGCGATGGTAGGATGCTGCTCAGGGCTAGGGACATACCTTCCTGAGCCACATAATCTGAGAGCTTCTACATGTCTCTCTTCATGTAGACCAGGGAGGTGCATCTCAGGTCATTCACACCCACATGAACAGTGATAGAGTCATAAATGTACTTGTTGTGGAGTGACCTGAGTGCATGTGTTATGTGTCGGATTCTGACACCTGATAGACAGCGGACTGTTACCGTCTCCTTATTCAACCTAGTGAGTGGGATATCAGTGTGCCTCACTATCAAGTCACCTATGATTAGTGTATTGGGCAAGCTGCTTTGCCTTAGGGGCTTAGGTTGAGGGGCACACTGTGTAGGTGAGCTATGTGTCTTGTGGTTTGTGCTGTGTTGTGGTGGTTGAGTGCGTTTCTGGCTTGGAGGTCTCTGCTGTTTGTGTAGATTTATATTGAGAGCCTCTGTGAAGGTGTGTGTGTGTTTTGTGTTTTTATGTGAGAGCTTTGATGGTAGGTGTTCTGGAGGGCTATGTGTTGCATGTGGTGTGGTGCAGTGCAGGTGTTGACCTTTTCCTCCTGACCAGCTATTACAGTCTTGGCTTGAGAGTGCATGGCTTCCAATTTGGATGTATAAGTACATCTCTCACAAGTCTGAGTGTTGGGAGGTTAGAGGAGAGGGTTGTCTGAGTACATGAGGCAGTTGCACTGCCTCGGAATGCCCAAGTTTACCAGGTTAATAGGCGAAAGCACAGGAAACTGACCTTTAGACTTGCCAGAAGGGTTGGTCATTATTACTAAGTAGTGGAGCTGTTTCCTTGTAGCCGCAGTGGTGCAGCGGTAGCGTTGTCGCCTCACAGCAAGAGGTTCTCCCATTTGATTCTCGGTTGGAGCACCTTCTGTGTGGAGTCTGCATGTCCTCCCCGCTGTCGAGTGGCATTCAAAAGACATGCGTAGGGCATGCCTTCGTTGAAGGTTGGGCGTCGAGCTGGCACCTCGGCACCGTAAAAATCTACTGCCAATCATTAGTGGACTGGAGTTCCGCTGTGGCGACCCCTAACCGGGAAAAGCCGAAAGAAGAACAAGTGGAGCTGTTTCCTTGTATTGTCCTTTTACAGGAAAAATGTTACTCAAGGTGTCCGGGTCTGTACAGAGCACTGCTAAACACTTGAGGGGAAACTAATGCATAGACCCTGAAAATTTAAGGATGAAGTATTTAGGCAGATATTCTGAAGTTAGAAAGAAATCAAGCAGTACTTACTGAAAAATAAAGAATTAGCTTGTCAAAAATGATGAAAAGAGGATCATATGAATGGCTACTGCCTGGCTACTACTAATGCTGGTCTCAGCACAGATTCACTCTGTTGGGATACAATACTCCTTTGCTTCGTCTCTCACCAGAAGCAAAATGTTAGCACCAATCCCAAGAAGAGAAGCAGGCCACAGCCTGTTTGGTGATCCACAGTCTTGTTCCAGATGATGCAAGAGTCTGCAGGCTTGTAGCCTTTTTCTAGTAAATGTCTTGAACAGCAACCAGACCAATCAGGTACGTTAAGCACAGACATTCACTCTCCAACCAGAAAGAGTCCGGAATCAATGCACTCTGCTCCTACTCTCACCAGGATCAGAGTATAAGCACAGATTCCAAGTTGTCACCTGTAAGGCAATTATTAAGCTTTCTGGTGAATCAGCAGTCTCTAGAATATAATGTAACTGCAGTCCTTCTCTCACCAAGAGAAAACAGAAGCACTAATCCCAAGATGACTACTGAGAGGCAGAATGTGGGCTTTGGATTTTTCATAAGAGTAATACTTGAGTGACATCTGCTGCTTCTTGCACCTCAAACCACTCTATAAATTTTGACAACATCATTTCAGCTTCACTGTAACTGATTATTTTTTGATGTTTTCTCAGTAGTAACTTCCTCTTTTTCAGATTTAGAGTCCACCTTAGTTGCATTTTCAATTAGTTCATTATCGTCCAGGATTTCTTAACCAGCTTCCATTTTGTCAAATTGCAACCAATTGTTCACTTCCTCCAGTGAAATGCTTTCACAACCTGGAACTTTTGAACACAGATTCAACATTTCAGTGTCATTTTTAACTGAATCAAAATTTGGTTCACTTTCTGCTGAATCCGATGTAGGCCATAACTTATGCCAGCCTTTTTGTAAAGATCTTCTGCCAAGGATAGCCCAATGTCAGGCCAGATGTACCAAATCCTTCAGCACCTGTACGTCACACACGTGCTCCCTGCGCAAGACATTGGGCATAAAGGTGATGTACTGATGCAAATACTCAGTGCTTCTTTGCTGCCAGTCTGAATGTCATTATTGAACACCAATCTGAATGCCCTACTCCTGGCAGATTCCCCGTAAAGACCATCATGACCAGTGTCTATTTTGTTTGGGTGCTTCCCACTATCATGCACTTGTGCCTAAGACCCAATGTAGTTGCCTTGTTTCTTTGTCTATATACCTGGAGTACCAACATATTAAGTTGTTGGCTCAAGGTTCTAATCTGGAATCCTCCCGTCCTGAGGGCCAGCCATCTGCCAAGAAGAAGGCCAAAAAACTTAGGCCAGATCTGGCTACCATCCAGCCTCCCCTGGACATCTGTCTTAAGGCTGGTGCAAGCCTGGAGGACCATCCAGTGGTTGCTTTGGATCCTCTGCCTTGATCCGTTCAGAGGCCGGCATGAGTTCAACTTGTCACACATGCCTGAAGGTTTTTCAAACGTCTGTGCCTGAAATTAAGGGGGGACTTCTGCTACTTATATTCGAAAGACTGAGGGAGATTCCTCAGATCTTGGTAAGAAAGGAGATTCCTATAACCATCATTGAGTCATGTCAGGGGATCTGACCCTCCTAGGGTGTTTGAAGTGGACTTCCCACAGAAAAAGAAATGAAAGACAAAACATATTTCCTCTGTTGTGAAGGATCCTGAAAGTGAATGGAAGGATTTCACTTGGGATTTATTTAATGCTTTCTTGGCCTTGAAGTTACCTCAAGGGGTCTCTGTTCCTGCTCTTCCATGCTCTTCCATTCCACTCAAGAGGACTAGGGAATTAGATTCTTCAGATGAGGGTCTGGACTCATGGGAAGAATCCTTGGTTTATTCTTCCCAAATCCCTTCCCCCTTGGACTTCCATTCATAGGAGGAGGACTCCTTAAGTCCAGACTCCCCTTTGGAAGAGCTCTCCTGTGGGGATACCATTGCCAGTATGATGGACTGTTTTACCTCATCATAACCGAGTGCGCTTCTAGGTGTTTCTGCAGTTAACTCCTGCTGATGCCTGTAAGTGTCAGATATTGCTTGTTGATATTTGCATTAATAATTCCAAAACCATGCTATATACAAAGGGTCAGAAAATGTCATCTTAAAGCATCCATGATGGCAAACACAATTGTATTGATATTTGATCTCTAATGCAGCTAAAGAGAGACTGAATATTATTTGTGTACTGTTTATTTGTATTGCAATACTCAACATTTAGATAACACACAGAACTCTTTATATGCCTCATATGAAAGCTCACAGCTTTATAAATAAAACCCTGCTGACAGAATGTGTCTTGCTTGAATAGTTACTGAGATATCATAAGCTGTTTATAGAACACTGTAAAATTAATAATCAGGAGAAACAGCAAATGTTTTGAGAAACTTCATCTTTAGGAGCTCATAATACCATTTTTTGAATATCAGAGATTTGAGAACAATTCCACTTAACTATTTCCCTACTATTTGGATACACCTGTGGGACTTCCAGACCTACATCTCAAGCCATCCCAGCTTATCC
Source organism: Protopterus annectens (assembly GCF_019279795.1). Lineage (NCBI taxonomy): Eukaryota > Metazoa > Chordata > Ceratodontiformes > Protopteridae > Protopterus > Protopterus annectens. The sequence goes on from NC_056750.1 coordinate 556,828,574, forward strand.
AGTCCGCCAAGCAACTCAACAAACTGTGCTGCTCTTTCCCTCTATTTGGACTAGAATCAAGCCTCCCCTTGAAGTGAAGAAACCAAGGAACTTTAGTCCCTGCTCTCCCCTATTTGGATACACCTGTGTGGACTTTCAGACCTACATCTCAAGCCATCCCAGCTTATCCAGTCCGCCAAGCAACTCAACAAACTGTGCTGCTCTTTCCCTCTATTTGGACTAGAATCAAGCCTCCCCTTGAAGAAACCAAGGAACTTTAGTCCCTGCTCTCCCCTATTTGGATACACCTGTGTGGACTTCCAGACCTACATCTCAAGCCATCCCAGCTTATCCAGTCCGCCAAGCAACTCAACAAACTGTGCTGCTCTTTCCCTCTATTTGGACTAGAATCAAGCCTCCACTTGAAGAAACCAAGGAACTTTAGTCCCTGCTCTCCCCTATTTGGATACACCTGTGTGGACTTCCAGACCTGCCATCCCAGCTTATCCAGTCCGCCAAGCAACTCAACAAACTGTGCTGCTCTTTCCCTCTATTTGGACTAGAATCAAGCCTCCCCTTGAAGAAACCAAGGAACTTTAGTCCCTGCTCTCCCCTATTTGGATACACCTGTGTGGACTTCCAGACCTACATCTCAAGCCATCCCAGCTTATCCAGTCCACCAAGCAACTCAACAAACTGTGCTGCTCTTTCCCTCTATTTGGACTAGAATCAAGCCTCCCCTTGAAGAAACCAAGGAACTTTAGTCCCTGCTCTCCCCTATTTGGATACACCTGTGTGGACTTCCAGACCTACATCTCAAGCCATCCCAGCGTATCCAGTCCGCCAAGCAACTCAACAAACTGTGCTGCTCTTTCCCTCTATTTGGACTAGAATCAAGCCTCCCCTTGAAGAAACCAAGGAAGTATGTGCACCATCTGCTAAACCTACTGTTCTTTAGTTATTTTAGCCCCGCTACGTGTTCTGAACGCTTCCCTGCCAAGAAGCCAGCAGTCAGCCCTTCCTCTTCTTTTTTGTACAGCCACCCTTCCTCTTCTACTAGCTCCACTTATCTACACTGTCCTCATCCTCCTCCTTTTACTTATTCTACCCCTTTGACAGCCTCTGTGGACCTTAGTCGCATCCCAGCACCTGGCCACTAGATGGCGCCCTCTCCCTATTAATCTAATTACTGCCTTATACTCTATTTCATCTTTATCTTCTTCCCCTTTAATCTGTAAAGCCCTATTTCTTACTTTACTCTCTTAATCCACTATAGTCCTCTCTATCATACTATATATCTGTCCCCTGTATTTACCTGTTGCTTTCCCCACTCCAACAATAGATTCTTGATCGTCCCTTGCCTTCCTGGACCTCTGCTGTCCTACTCTCCTACCTTGCTGCATTGCTCTTCTCTCTCTCACTCCCACTTCACCCCTGTGTGGATACATCTGTGTAGACCAGCCCCCCCTGAAGATACGTTTATCTTACACTTCTCTGTCCGCTATCACTACTGGTAAGGCCCTTACCTTCCTCCTATATCCAAACTTTCCCTATCTCTTCAGCTCTCCACTGATAGTTTTTTCTTGGCCTCTCTCCTTCTGTGGCTCTTCCCACTCCGTTCGCCCTGCGGGCTCACTCCGATCCCCTACCCTACCCCCAAATCTCACCCACCCCCAGTGCATCTACATTTATAGTCCCCTCCTAGCCCCTCCCCTATTGCACTCAGCTTATCCCATCACATCGCTCCTCCCCCTCCTAGAGATTTCTCTTTAAACCTCCCCTCCCCCTCTCACTCCCCTTTCCTGACTACTCTCTCTCATACATCCCCTCCTTATATCTCTATACTCCCTAGCCTAACCCAACCCTATCTTCCAATATTTATCCTACACTACTCCTCCATGTCTCTTCCACACTATCTCACCTCATTTACATGTCTTTTCATTCTTATCACTCTGTATAATGCATCTTCCTATTCCAATACCACACTACCCGCCTCTTTTTCACCCCACTCACCCTCCACTATCTCCTATCCACATCCTTCATCCCTCCATTTTTATTTGATATCCCCCTCCCTCCTTCAACCAAATCCACTTCATTACTTTAAACTAAAACACCATACACTCTACATAAAATCTCCCACTTTCAAATTTAAATTACATCTCCCTTTTACTTTACTCCATGATTCTAAGTTTCAACTCCTCTATTCCTTCTCTTGTCTTGCTCTTGCAGGAGATGTCCATCCTAACCCTGGGCCAACACCAACTAACATTCTCTCTCCCACTACCTCCACAAATAGGACAATAATAAATACCTTAAATTCATTACCATTAATACCCAGAGTATTAATAACAAAATAACAAACTTCCATGCCTGGCTAAATGTAACTGAACCTGACATAGTAGCAGTAACAGAAACCTGGCTAAAACCTCAAACTAGTAACTCTGAAATTTTACCACCTGGCTACCAAGCACTTAGGTCCGATCGCCAAAACAAAAAGGAGGTGGTGTAGCCTTAGTCTACAACTGCCTGCTAAATCTTAGCCCATACCAAAATACCATTCCTAACTTTAATAATGCAGAACTAGTCATAGGAATCCTCAAAATAAACAACTTCAAAAGTATCTGTATAATAACCATCTATATCCCTCCTGGAGACAACTCCTCCACCCTAGAGAATATTCTCTGTTGGGCCTCAAACAATATTAAACAGGAGACTTTCATTCTAGGTGATGTAAATATTGATTGGAATACAATTAATAACAATACTCCCCTTCAGTCTATCAATCTTTATAATTTTACTCAACTAATAAACAACATTACCAGACCTAACAAAACTAACCCTCCAGGGTCCATCTTGGACTGGATTCTAGTCAGCCACCCTAACAATATCTCCAACTCGGGTACCTTACCAGACTCATTAAGTGATCATCTCCCAGCCTTTATTAACCGAAAAACCCAACAGCTCCCACACCAACAACAATATGCCCACTCTCGCAACCTAACTAATTTTAATCCTTCAGTATTTTCGGAAACCCTTAAACTAACAAACTGGGATTCACTAAACACTCTTCCCCTAGATGAAGCCCTAGAACTCTTCAATACTACCTTCCTTAAAATCCTAGATTCCCAAGCCCCTCCCCATACAAAAAGGATAAAGTTCAACTCTGCCCCTTGGCTAACTAAAGAAACTAAAACTCTAATGCGACAAAGGGACAAAACTTGGAAACTATACAACAAAAATAAAAACTCAGCCTCTTTACTGCAATTTAAGCAACTCCGCAATCTTGCTAAAAAACTTATTATGAAGGATAAGAAATCTTACTACGGCAAACTTCAGTCTACCCTCACAAATAATCCCAAAAAATTCTGGAATTCCATCAATTCACTCTTACATCCAGGTACAAAATCCAATCCCTGTCCAGACAATAATAAGACTGACACTGAAATCGCAACTCTCTTTAACTCCTTTTTTACTGGCTCAATAGCTGAACTGACTAAATCCTTCTCCACTTCCACCCCTACCCCTAACCCAAGGCATCCTTCTACACCCATCCCTCAGTCCAACTCTCATAACCCCCCTCCCACTTTCATTCTACATCCCGTGTCTACCACCAGTATCAAACAACTTCTTCTCAAACTCAAACCATGCTCCAATGCCCCTGACAACATCCCATCACTCTTTCTCAAGCTCGCAGCAGATGGCATCGCCATACCTATCAGCATTCTCATCAATAGATCCATCCAAGAATCTTATGTTCCCAAACTTTGGAGAGCTGCCCACATTCTGCCCCTCCATAAAGGAGGCAAAAATAACACCATCTCTAACTTCCGCCCAATAGCAATTCTTTCCCCAATTTCAAAAATTCTTGAAAAATGTATCCACCAGCAACTCATGCCCTACCTTCTCAATAACCATCTCACTCAAATGTTGACAAATTCTGAATGTTCAGAGAACAAGGAAATTCAGGATTTATTGCATGCAGCTAAACAAGTGGGAAAGCATACTTTGCAATGTGATTATGATTCACTGGAGGCCTCTTGCAGGGCCGCTTGTTACAGGTTCTGTTATTAGAAGGCATGCTTGGTTAAAGGAACAGAATCTGCCTGATCATGTTAAAGCAAAATTATTGGATGCTCCATTACAGCATGGTACTTTGGTGCTAAAGCAGAAGAGGTGTTGAAGAAAATGGAGGATAAAGCGAAATCCATGCAGAGACAGTTAAGGATTTCTTACAGGTACAGCCATCCAGATTTAGCAGGAACTGGCCTTCAAAAGAATGGTCCTTTCCAGTGTCAGACAGGCCACAAAGAGGCAGATACAGATGTCCCAGAGTCAGATCTCAGCCCCAAGGCTCATACAGGCCTAAACAGTGGGGTGCTCCTACCTCCAAAAGCAGAGAAGACAAATCACAACCTTACAGGAAACAATCCCAATGACTTTCCTCTGCCAGATCCAAGCACTTATCTTTTGGCAGCCCCCTTAGGGGGAAAACTAGCACTTTTATCACCAAATTGGCAAATGATTACCCAGGACAAATGGGTCTTGAACATAGTGCCCCAGGACTACAGGTTCCATTTTCACACCCTATCAAGGGCAAAAGGTATGCCAGACCTGCCACACAATCAATGGGCAGAGGCACAAAAGCAAACTATAGCCCTCATGGACATGAGGGCCATTCAACAAGTACCACAGCAAGAGCAGGGGCAAAGATTTTACTCAAGACTTTTCTTGGTGCCCAGAAAGGACAAAACCTGGAGACCAATACTGGACCTGTCTATACTAAACAAGTTTCTGAAGGTTCAAAAATTCAAGATGTTTACTCTACAGCAGCTGCTGCCCATGCTGGGCAAGAAGGCTTGGCTCGTAACTTTGGACCTAAAAGCGGCATACCTGCATGTCCCAATCAGACAATGTTGCAGAAGATACCTCAGATTCATAGCTGGCTCAATGCACTACCAATTCTCTGCACTGCCCTTTGGCTTATCTACTACGCCCAGGGTCTTCACAAAATGCCTGGCACCAGTAATTGCATTTTGCAGACAAAAAGGAATTCAAATATATCCCTACTTGGACGACTGCCTTATTCAAGCAGAGAACAAAGACATTCTTCTAAAGCATCTGGCGTTTGTAAAAAGATTACTAATTTGCCTAGGGTGCACAGTAAATGAAAAAAAATCAAAACTAGTACTCTCTCAAGAGATAATATTCCTGGGTGCAAGCTTAAATACTACTGCCCAGATGGCTTATCTCACGCCAGACAAACGACGACAACTAACTTCTTACTTCAAAAAGTTGGCAACAAAGACCCAGTTATCTGCAAGGAAAATCCTGCAGGCCTTGGGTTTCATGGCATCCTGCATTCTACTAATTCCATATGCCAGACTGCATATGAGGAAACTACAATGGTATCTAAAAAGTGTTTGGACTCAGCATTGCCACAGCCTGGAGACAGTAATTACCCTCTTTCCCTGCCTGCAACAGGAGTTTTGATGGTGGGCACAGGCCTGTCACCACAACAAGGGTCTGCCATTCACTTTGCCCACAGCCAGACAGACACTGACAACGGATGCATCAGATTATGCCTGGGGGGCCCATATGGCAGGAAAATGTATTCAAGGCACATGGCCTGCAAGCCAGATGCATCTTCATATCAATCAAAAATAGATGCTAGCTGTTCAGAATGCCCTGACAGCTCTCATCCGTTAATAAGGCAGTACCTCAGAGGGGCCAAAAACATCAGGCCTCCAAGGAGAGCACCAATTCCGGCATGGGACCTCAATTATGTCTTGGAAAAACTCACACTGCCTCCTTTTGAGCCAGCCTCAACAGCTGTTATAAAATTCTTATCCTGGAAAACAGCTTTTCTCCTAACAATAACCTCTGCAAGACGAGTCTCGGAGTTACAAGCACTCATGGCTGTGGAACCTTTTATCATTTTTCATCCAGACAGGGTTTCTCTGAGGACAAACCCTACATTTATGCCTAAGGTGGTGTCTAGTGTGGCCCTCAACAAAACCATTCACTTGCCTACCTTTTATCCAAACCCACAGAACAAGGGGGAGAAAATTCTGCATTCTTTGGACATACACAGACAGCTACACTTCTACTTGGACAGAACTAAAGCTTTCAGAAAGACTGAGCAACTTTTAGTGTCATATGCTGCAGGATCACAAGGAAAGGCTATCTCAAAACAGACTATTTCTAAATTGATAGGTCATTGCATTCGTTTCTGCTATTCTCAGCATGGCAAATCAGTGCCTAAGGGCATTAGGCCTCATTCTACCAGAGCAGCAGCCACTTCAGCAGCCTTCCTCAGAGGAGTACCAACCAAAGACATCTTAGAGGCTGCAACTTGGAGTTCAGTGCACACTTTTACAAAGCACTACCACTTACCTCTTTACTCTAAATCCAGAGCAGGCTTTGCCACTGCAGTTCTGCAGGGCTTCATAGCCTCTCCTAATCCTATTTAGCTCAGCCACCCATCCTCAGCTTTTGGATTCAACCCAAGAGTAATGACTGCAACAGTGAAACACGATGAACATAGTACAGTTGTGTACCTACCATAAATGTAGATGTTCGAGTATATTCACTGTTGCAGTCCAGGTTACCCCCCCCAACCATCCCCCTTTCTTTTGCTGGGGTTCATCTGTACTTCTCTATTCTATACAACCTATGTGATGTATTTGCTTGTAGATGAAGTAAATGTTACTTTAGTGCATGTATGTTTATTGGCATAATATATTTAGCCTACCCTTTTGGGGGCACCTGACATCTGGGGCAAGAAAAACTGAAGAAAATGGCGTCGGCTGCATCTTTTATACCCCTGGCGCACTGACGTCAGGGAAGAGGCGACAGCAACCGACGCCAGCCCAGGACTTTGGAATTCAGGCCGACTGCGGGTAGCCTGCCAGCAGGATAACCCAAGAGTAATGACTGCAACAGTGAAATACACTCGAACATCTACATTTATGGTAGGTACACAACTGTACTTTTTGGCTGTCTCGTTGGATGCTTTTTCTAATGCTGCTAAGGCTCTCGACTCCCAGCCTCCTCCCCTAGAAAATTTCATAGTTTGTATAGGGTGCCTGAGGAATGTAAATTTCTTTACAAGTACCCTTCTGCTGACCTCTCGATAGTGTCTGTGGTTTCTGACAAGCAATCTCAATGGCTACCTTCTCCTAAACTACTGCCTTCGGATAAAAGTAGCAGAGCCATGGAAAGTTTAGGGATACAGGTTTAAACCTCTGCTACTTTATCTTTTAGGGCTGTCAATTATCAGACCCATATGTCCAGGTAGAGGCCGACTCTTCTTTTCCAGGCCTGTCAGGTAATTTCTGATCTTCCAGACTCTGAAGGGACCCTGTTAAGGACTTCCTCCCAGGTGGCTTGTCATTTTCCTTGAAGTGTAGTTATGATGCAGCAGCGCTTTAGTGTAAGCTTTGGTGTAGTTACCAATTCCAGCTAGGGGTGGGGTTTGTAAAGCATTTATACCTACCCATAGGAGGGTATAGTTTGCCTTGGTGAAGTTTTTTTAGTCTGACTTCCCCCTTTGTGAGTTCTGGTATTAGTGCCAGCTCGAAGGTGACTGATTTGTGCTCAGATTTAACTAATGAGGGTCTGACAGTTGCAGCAGTGCATATCTCTGTCATGTTAGTGAGGACCAGATCTAGTACATTTGTTCCTCTAGTTGGAGTTTGAACAATTTATTCAAGGGCATTTGAGCTAACAAAAGTCAAGGAACCATTGCGTTAATGAGTTAGGGCTAGAGTAAGTTTCCCAGTCGATGGTGGGATAATTGAAATCCCCCATAACCAGAGTGTTCGGCAATATTTGGATTGACTCCAATTTGGTCATCTAGACTTCATGTGCATCATGACCAATGGAGGGGGATCTATAACTGGCTATGACTTTAATGAGTGTCTTACCCACAGTAACCTGAACTTGGAGTAACAGCAGGGAGTTGTCCAGTCTAACTAGATGGGAGGTGAATTTATCTCTAATGTAGATAGAAACACCACCTCCTTTGGTTCTTACACTCTCATTTTGCAGTCTGAAGGTGTGGAAGGCACTGTAGCCTTGCAAGGCTGGGGTACTCTCTGAGGCCTTGAACCAGGTTTCTGTGACTGCACAGACATCTACATCTTCCAGGGTGTGCAGTTTCTGGTTTAACCTCCTAGCGTTTGGCAGCATAACCCTTATTTTGTTTTGACTGGCATATTTCACATTGGTAAGTTTGTTTTTGAGACCTTGCCTGATGATATTAAGGCAAAGTTGATGGATGCTCCTCTAGATAATAAACACTTGTTTGGAGAAGCTGCTGCTGATTTACTTAAGTCTCTTCAAGATGAGGACAAGACCTTACAGGAACTTAAACATGCTTTTATTTCTCCTGTACCTAAGTTTCAAAGAAATTGCCCCAATAAATTAGCCTTTCTTTGTAGGCAGTCTCACCCTCTCCCCAAGGGCAAGAAAAGTGGGAAGCAGGCTCCTCTTGCTAAAGCTACTCAGACGTTTGTGCCCCAGAAGTCCCCTTTTCCTGATAAACCAGGTGCTGTCTGACCATCCTATTCTTCCCTGACACATTCGTGTTTCTCTTCGCCTTTATCTCTCTGTACCTGATTGGTTAAAGATCACTCCTGGGTTGTGTCCATTATCTGCCAAGGGTATTTCATGGTCTTGAAGTCTCTTCCTCCTCTTATGGGAATTGCTCAGCTCCCTCAGAAAGCTGTCCTTTTTTCCAGGGGTGCTTTGGATCTCTTGAGTCAGGGTACTATTCAAGAAGTTCCAGTTTCCAAAAAGGGGAGGGGGTTTTATTCCAGAACGTTTCTTGTAACCAGGAAAGAGGGTACTTGGAGAGAGACCAGTTTTGACCTGTCTCATCTAAATACATTTCTGAAGGTTCCCACTTTTCGAATGTTATCCCTTCAGACTTTGTTCCCTCCTTTGCTTCCTTGGGTTTGTATGGTGTCTCTGGATCTCAAGGATGTTTACCTCCGTATCGCAATTCACCCCCTTTTCAGGAAGTTTTTGTTTCACTGTTGCTTCCTGGCATTTTCACTTCTCTGCTTTGCCTTTTAGCCTTTTTACTGCACCAAGTTTATTCATCAAATCCCTCACTCTTGTGATTGCTTTTTGCAGGCTACAGGGGTTCCAGGTCTTTCCCTACTTGGATGACCTCCTGTTTCAGGCACCCTCTCCAGAGACTTAATTGCAAAATCTCCATTTTGTCATTTATCTTCTGCAAAGCCTGGGGTTCACTATAGATTTCAAAAAGTCCTTTCTGACTCCTTCTCAGAATCATGTTTTTCTGGGGTACAGGGTCCAGACTGTGCCTGTGCTGGCATCCCTGCTTCCTCTCAAGGTCCTAACTCATTTCCTTTTTTCAATCTCTTCTTCCTCTGGCTTCACGCATAGCCAAGTAATGTGTGAGAGTTCTGGGGTACATGACCTCCACTATTCCTTTTTTTTCCAACACCTTTATTGAATTATCAGTTAGCGGTGGTGATGCTGTGGTAGCATTGTCGCCTCACAGTAAGACGCTGTCCGGTTCGATTCCCAGCTAGAGCGTCTTCTGCGTGGAGACATGTGTGAATGGGCGTACCTTCGTTGAAGGTTGTGCATCAGGTCTGGTAACTTGGTTTGTAAAAATCAACTACCAATCATTAGCGGACTGGAGATCCGCTGTGGCGACCCCTAACCGGGAAAAGCCGAAAGACACAACAACAACAACCTTTATTGAATTATCACTTGTGACACAGGCAAATTTACATTCTTATGAAAGTAACCAAACTATATTAACATAACAAACATACTTTACATATATTGCTATATATCATATAACCTAAGTAATGTTACATAAATTATTAATTTCCTGTTTTTCAGTAAACAAAAAACATGTTCATTAAACCATCACTTACTACATAGGCAATCATACATTTTTATAATTGAAAACAAACCACACCGACACAGTCCTAGTCGCAAGCATTTTACGTCATAAACCATACTGACACACTCCCAGCTGCAAACATTATACATCAGCTATAATCTAACCAATATTTCTCACTCAAACATTATATAGGCCATTTAAATCCTGCTACCTTTTTAGGCCTCATTCCTCCCTTGTGTGTACTGTGCCCACATTTCCCATTTTTTTCTATATAGTTTGCTCCTACCCTTTTCTAAAGATCTCAATTCCATTTGTTTTATCTCTGCTACTATATTCACTACTTCAGTATAGCTGGTTTAGATATTGATTTGTATTTCCTAGTAATTGTTTTTTGGCAGCCACCATTATTAGACACAACAGGGCCTTACCATGTCTAGACAATTCTAATTCTGTATCAAAGCTCAGAAAAATCACCTCCCTCATCAGACCAATCTTCCCACCCAGCATCTCCAACAGTGCATCCCGCAAGGAATTCTTAAAGCCTGCCAACTCACCGCACTCCCAGAAAATGTTCCCAATTACCTATTTGTTCCCATTCATACCTCCAGCATTTGTTGTCTACCTGAGGAAAAATTCTTTGGAGTCTACTTGAGGTATAAGGAGCATTTCTCCCTGGGCCTCTGCTGAAAATTGGCTTTGTTCCAGATCTGTCTTTCCCAGTAAACAAATGTTAAATACATAAATGATAAATAAAAATGTCTATGTAAACATTTCCAGGCAAAAATCCAAAATCATCTTGACTTTATTGCATATTTGGGAACCATACATATATCCTTCCATTGTTTATTTGTGAATTGCTTATCCAATCTCTGTACATATTCTAAGTAATTCTTATAACTATTGCGCAATATTTTATAGGCTGTACTAATTATTCCTTTTTTAATGGCAGCTTCTGTTCTATCTCCTATTAAAAACTCTACAAGTGTTGCTTTTTGTTTAGGACCTCCTTATTTCTCTTTGCCTATACTTTGGTATCAATCCCTGATAGGGAAGGCAATCCCTAACCTACAGTCCAAATAAATTATTGGTGTCTCCCTTTCTATTATCTTTCCCTCTCTAGTTATTTGCTCACAGTACCTTAGTTCCTTTGTCAGTTTTCTCCAATAAATTCCGGCCCCTCTTGCTATTCTCTGTATCCCTAATTGCAGTCATCTCTATCGGCAGAATTTACTTTCTCCATTCTCTTGTTGGTTTAGTTCTTGGAATACTTTCTGCTACTTTATGGATATAATATTCCGTATGATTATTGTTTTTCACCTTAAAAGCATGCATTCAAAATCCCAGTCTCTCCTTGATTCTTGAGCTTCCCCATGTTTCATCATCATCCCTTTCCACTTTGAATTATAGTTTTCTGCTTGTGCTATGTATAGGTCTTAACTATGTAGCCCTGAAATACCCCTTCAAATTGGGTAATCCCAATCTGCCCGGTTATACTGGAAGAATCAGCTTGTCCCACTTGACTCCTGCCTTCTTTCCCTCCCACAAAAGTCCCTTCAACTCTTTATTAATTGCTACCCACAACTCCTCCTCTGGTTGATAAAAATTTGCCTGACCTGTGTATAAGACTAAAGGGACTAAAACATTTTAACTGCTTGTATCTTAATATCCATATCCCTACAACAAAGCTTCCATTTTATCATTTTTTTTGTATTATCTTTTGTTTAGTCTCTTCCCACATAGCTTTAGCTGCCATACTAGAATAATTTTAATCCGTACTCCTAAATTTTTCATTTTAAAATGACCCCATAAATATGGGTATTCCTGAATCAGTTCATATGTGGGTACATAATTTACAGCTATTTTTATTTTAGCTTCATTCATTTTGCATCCTGAAAAGATTGGAAACTATCTCAAAATGTTCCATAACACTGTAATGTCTTTTTCTGGTTTTGTCAGATACAAAATAATATTGTCTGCAAATAAAGCCAACTTTTCTTGACTACCATGCCAGTTATATCCTTGAATTTCTGAATCCCTTATTTTCTTTGCCAGTGTTTCTAAATATAATGCAAACAATAAACGGGAAAGAGGACACCCCTGTCTGGTTCTTCTGCTCAAGCAGAAATTATCTGAAATGATCCCACCCACTTAAATTTTTGCCTCTGATGCCTCATAAATTCTCCTAATCAGCCTTAGAATTTTTTTTTCAGGAAATGCAGATGTTTCCATTGCCCTGCTCATAAAGTCCCAGCTTGCTTTGTCAAATGCTTTCTGTGCATCAAAACCCACTAACAACAATGGTATTTTCTTACAGCCTGCTTCCTTCTGGATCATCAGTGTTCTCTTAATATTGTCAAGTCTTTGCCTTCCCTCCACAAAACCAGATTGAGCCATATCTGTCAGTTTTGGCAGTAATTTTGCCGTTCTTTTAGCCATTATAGACATGAACACTTTATAATCGTGTTTTAGTATTGAAATGGGCCGATATGAAGACGAATCTGATGGATCCTTACCCTCTTTAGGTGTTACAGCTACCGCTGCTTTCTTCCAGGACCGTGGTACTTCTCCTCTTAAGATATTGTTAAACAAAACCTTCCAGATCTTTATCAGTTTTTTCCTCCTAGCTTCCAAACTTCCTCAGGAATGCCATCTATTCCTGGGGACCTTCCTGTAGATATTATACATCATGATTTTTATCTCATCTCTTCCTATCCTGTTAGTAATTGGGCCTCATCTACCTCTAACCGTGGCATATTTAATTCTTCCATAAACATTTCCATTTGTATATTTTCTTGATTTTCGTATTTCTCTGCTTTATAGAGACTTTCATAGAATTTCTGAAATATTTCTAATACCTCTACAGGATCTCTTGTTACCTTCTTTGTTGTAGGCTCCCCAAGTTTGGTAACAGCCCTTTCTGCTTTGTTGCCTGAGTTGTTTTCCTAAAGTTTTTGTGCACTACTGTTAATATCAAAAAACAGTTGCTTAACAGCAGTCTTTCTAAGCTTGTGTATATTATCAAGGTAATACCTTATTTTCTGCCTAGCATTATGCAGTTGCCCTCCTCTTGTTCTGAGATTCCCCATATTCTGCAATACTTTCACATTTGTCAGTCTCTCTAAATAATTCGAGTTACTTCTTAACCATAGCTCCCTTTTTATTTCCACCCTATTTTATCCCACTCCCTAGCAATATTTTCAGAAGGAATTGTTATCCTCTTTAACAGCTCCTGAATAATCTCCACTAACCATTCCTTAAATTCCTCTCTCTTCAACAGATAGGTGGGAAAGCAGCAATGTCTCATTTTTATTTCATTACCCTGTGTTTTTATTTTCACTATTATTGCCACATGATCTGAAATAGTTATTGGGTGGCTATCAAGATTTTCAATTACATGCACATGTTCATGTTAAATGTAAATTCTGTCTAGCCTAGCCCAGTTTTTTATATCTTGAGGAGTAAAATGTAAATTCACTCTGAACTCCTATTACTGAATTCACATCTTCCATGCCAAATATTTTCATAAATTTCTTAAAAAATCTACTCTCTTTTGTTACATTTTCCCTTTTGGGCCCCCCAGAGACAGCTTCACTACTGCAAATCAAGTTCCAGTCCCCACATATAAGTAACATTCCTTGCTGAAAACTGATTATTTCTACAATAATTTTCTTAAGCTCCATTATAGCAGTTTTAAGTAGAATGTAAATACACGCCAGTAGCCCTTTAGCACTACAGATATGCCATCTTTTTGTTTTCTTATATCACTGTTGGAGCTCCTCTTGCAATTAATATAAGTACTCCTCTTTTCCTTTGTCCCAGGTATTCCACTGAATAGCCATCCTTAAGACCTTTCTTTATCAAATTCACATGTTCAATTCTTTCTAAGAGTGTCTCCTGTAACATAACTATTTGCACTCTACATTTTTAAATATAGTTCACTACTAATCCTTGTTTGTAGTTGTCTGTGAGGCCATTTACATTTAAGTACATTAAAGAAAGCATCATGGTATTAAAAAGTTGTTATTCCCACCTTTTATGTATAACACATTTTTGTTAAATGTCTAGTTCCTGCTTTTGTGTTAGATGCACACACTGTTTGGCAGATTGAACTTTTATATAGTTGTTTCTTGTCATATACATTTGAGCCTATGTCACATCTTATAAAACTTTTCGTTTTATTGAAACCCTCAAACCAAAAAACAAACATGCCCCCAATACCCCCTTCAAACCTGTTAACTTAATACTAATGCACAAAACTATGTACATTTTACCCTCATAATAGGAACAAAAGTCACAAACTGACAGCCACACTGTCAGACTTCCGTTAATCTAAAATAATGGTCATCCATGCTAAGACGCATGGTGCAGCCTGTGCTTCTACAAAGTGCTGATTGGTTTTGTCTTATCTTTATAGTTCTCCCAGCTGAGAAAACCCCTGAATGTTTTGTGAGAACATTAACTACCTTGGGAAAGCGCCTGAATGCTTTCAGAGAACATTATCTGCTTTGGGAAAACCCCTGAATGCTTTCAGAGAACATTATCTCTTAGTCAGTTTCTCTTTTCCCTTTTTATTCTTTCTTCATCCAATCACGTTCTACCTGACTGCAGCCAGTTTCTCTTTATCATATTGTCTCTATGGAGACATGAGAACCAGGCAGCCAGTTTCTCTTTATCAGATTGTTTCCATGGAAACATGAAGACCAGCTGCAGAATTTTTACTGAGCTTAAATGTATAAGAAAAAAAGCCTCACAATATTCAATGTTCTTTTTAATTTACTTGCTCTCTCTTAAGGTTTGATAATAAATGAACCTAAGGTCTTTAATCCAGTCATTTCCCCATGCAAGAATGAGAAAAGTCACATTAATTTTTCTTTTATCATGCTTTTTAACCAGGCTTTTTTCATACATTGCAGTGCCTACATTTTTTAAAATTGAACAACTAGAGAGAGAAGGGTGAAAGAAAAGAAAGAGGAAAAAAGAACAGCAGCACTTGTTTAAAATCTCCATTACACTTACAAATAACTAAAAAAAACTTTATAGCATGTAAAGAAAACCTCATGCCACAAAGGTGGTCCTCCCCAAAGCACTTTTCCAAACATTAATGACATGAAGTAGGGCATATGCTTTAGAGTCCACCACAAGTCCAACAAACTCTGAAAAAGTCCAGTATTTCCAGATTTTTTTTGTTCTGTCATATTTCCTAAATATAATTATTGCATTGTAATCCCATATTACATTACTGGTTTTATTACTGTTCATCTCCAAAATCCTGTCTCTGCTTCATTTCCAATGTACTCTAGATTCTTCTAGTCGACTATTGTGCTCCCTTTCTTCTCTCCAGCATTTTCCATTGAAAAGGTTTCACAGGTATAGTCCCTCTGTGGTCTTTATTACCTGAAGAACAAGACACATAATCTCTTTCTGTTTAAAAGCTTACTGGACAAACTTTTGTATTTCCTCCTTAGCATGTACTTCATCAAAAACTGATTTTATCCCTCCATGGAAAAAAAAATACCTTGAAGACAGCTGGGTACAGCAGTTTGAATCTCACACCTGAATCTCGACATTCCCTGAATAGAAGACTACATTTGCTCCTCTTCTGTCTGGTGCACAATGAGTAATCATTCTCCACAAGCACTCTGCTGTCTCCCATTTTAGTACTTTGTCCTTTTGCCACAATTTTGTCAGACTTAGCTCCTTCTGCTGTTAGGATTGCATCTTTACTATTAAAGGTCTAGGTTGCTGTCTTATAGCCAGGTTTGGAGCATACACATGATGTGTCCTTTCAACTTACAACTCCTGCTGTAGAATACCAGTCCAGATGCTTATTTGTACTTTCATAAAATTAATGCAGTGCGTTTATTCCAGCTTCTCCTGTATAGCTGAAAATCTCAGGTTTTCTTTTGTTGTTTGTGTTGATATACTTAATCAGTGTTCTGTTTGTTGTAACCAGGTCTGTATGCAATTGTCTTATATCTTCCTGTAGGTTACTGGAAGTCTTGTCTGAAGGTTGCATTGCTTTTTGCTGAACAGCTACAGAACTCTCCAGTGTTTTCTCCTTACTTTTTGTAGTTGATATTTTTCCAGGTCTTCTGTATTTCTTTATTCCTGGCAACTAGCCAGTTACTGAAATTTGCCCATAAACACAAGTCTACTGGCCGTCTCTGCTGAGTTTCTGTTTTCACACTGTGAGGGCTAGAAATAAGCTGTTACTTAATTTGTAACCATCTTGGAAGTCCAGCCTCCACTACTCCTAGCCTCCCTCTGGTCAAACTCTACTTGAGGAAGTTTCAATGATTTCTGAAGTCAGTTTGGTGTCAACATGCTCTTCCCCTCAAATTTTTAGTTCCTCTTCTGCCTTGTATCAAGAAGGAACTTAAGTGGTGGATTCAGCAGTTGACTCTGAGTCCAGGGCACCCTTTTCATCCACTTTTTCCCTCGAAAGAGCTTCACAGACATTTCAGCCATGGGATGGGGAGCTGCATTTGTCTTCCTGAAGGTGCAGGGAGTTTGGGCATCTCATTATCAGGAAGAACACAGCAATGTCAAAGAAATGAGAGCTCTTCTACTAGCTGTACACATTTGTCATTCTCTCTTCTCCCCAGAACCTCTCAAGGTGTTTACAGACAATGCCACAGTGATTTGGTATGTAAACAAATGGGGGGGGGGGGCAAGGTCTTATCTTTGCCGGTTGGCACTCCTAGCATGGGAACTTGCTATTCAGTATCAACTGACTCTTCAGAATGCATGGGAACTTACTATTCAGTATCAACTGACACTTCAGACTGCTTATATTCCCTCAGGGCAAAACATTGTGACAGATTCTCTGAGCAGGTCCATAACTCAATCCCATGAATAGATGCTTCACAGGGATGTGTTTGTGGACATTGTCCACCAGTGGGTACTCCTCAAGTAAATCTTTTTGCCTCCCTTCTGAACAGACAACTTCCTCTGTTTTGTGCCAGAGTCCCAGGCCCTCTGTTTGGAAGGTGGACACCCTATCTTTTTCTTGGAAGGGGATTTTCTTTAGGCCTTCCCTCCCCAACCTCTCATTCCAAAAGTCTTGCTCATAATTCAACATCATGCTCCCAAAATCTTGCTGATGACTCCCTTTTGGCAGAGACAGCATTGGTTCCCTCTTCTTCTGCATTTAGCCAAAGGCAGTCATCACAAGTTACCTCACAGGGTGGCCCTACTCACACAAGACAAGAGATTTCTCATCCATCCCACCTCTCCATTCTTTATCTGCCACTGTGGGTGATAGGATTTTGATTCCACGTAGACACCTTTTTTTCCTGAGGATGTACTTAGGGTCCTGCTTGAGGCCAGGAAACCGAATACTAGGAAATCCTACTTATCCAAATGGAAAAGGTTTTCTGTTTGGTGACTTCCTTGTAACCTGGATCAACTTTCTGTGGGTGTTCATTTGGTTCTTTATCTGTGTGAACTGCTCAGTGCTGTGCTGGCTTATTCTTCTAAGTCCCACTTATCAACTATATCTGCTTGTCTACCTTTATCACCTTCTTTATCTACTAGATTTGAAGCCAAACAATTTCTTAAAGGCATCCTACATATTATGTCTCCTCAGGAAGCCTGTTCCTGCTCCCTGGAATTTTAATTTTGTTTTGGAAAAATTGACCCAGGCTGCTTTTGAGCCTCCAGCTTCAGCTTCCTTACAACATTGTTCTTGGAAGACTGTACTTTTGTTAGGCCTTAATTCTGTCAGATGGTTGTCTGAGCTTCAGGCCCTTATGGCTTGTCCTCCTTTTATGTTTTTTTCATAAGGAAATGGTGTCCCTTCGTACTAATCCTTCTTTTATGCCCAAGGTGGTAAATGAGTTGTCCCTTAATCAGTCTGTTCATTTGCCCAGTATTTTCCCTTTTCCGCAATCCACTAGTAAGAAGGTGCTGCATGCATTGTATGTACATAGACAACTCTGATTTTATTTAGGTAACACTAAGACATTTCATAAATCTGATCACCTATTTGCTTCTTTTTATCCTAGGTCCTTAGGATTGGCTGTGTCCAAGCAAACTATTTCTTCTTGGATTTCTAAAGCCATTTCTTTTTGTTGTTCCTTTAATGGTAAGAACCTACATCTTATTGTTAAGGCTCATTCTGCTAGAGCTGTGGCTTCTTCTGGTACTTTTTTAAATGGCTTGGATACTAACTCTGTCTTTAAGGCAGCTACCTGGACTTCTGTGCATACATATGCCAAGCACCACAAGTTGTATGGAATTTACAGAGCTAGAGCTGGTTTATCTAGGGCTATCTTTCATGGCTTCCTAGAGTGCTCTGCTGGTCCATCCTTCACCTTCTCTTCTTCCTGAGCGTTGGCACTCTCCCTATTGCAATGAATCCTGCAACAGTGAAATGAAAGAAAATAGTACAGTTCTGTAAAATCTTACCATAACGGTAAATGTCCTTCTCTTCACTGTTGTAGTTTTAATTCCTTCCCTCTGCCCCCTGCTCCATTTCTCTTCTGGATGTAGTTTACCTGTATACTCCTTGGACTGGCGTTCCTACTGGGGCTCTCAATTCTGAGGGCGGTATGTCCGGATGTCATCTTTATGCCCTACGCTACACTAGGAGCATGTGTGTGACGTACGGTATACCTTAAAGCAACCTAATGCTTAGGTATACTGGCTGGACCTTGTCCTACCCTTGGCAGGGAATCCCTATTGTAATGAATACTGCAACAGTGAAGAGAAGGACATCTACTGTTATGGTAAGATTGTAAACAACTGTACTTTACCTTAACATTGACTGACTATCAACTTCTCCCTCTCAGCTGCCAAAAATGTATTCAGCCTTTCTCAACTCATCACATTTCCTACCTTTTGCAAATCAGTTATTGACAGTATGTGAACCTCCTCCCCAACAATACTATCTCCTCAGTCACTTTACCAGATTCATTAAGTGACCATTTTCTTACTTTTGCTATTAGAAATCGCAACATGCAAAACAGCACCAAAAAAAAAATGATTGTTAATTTAAAATTCCATAACCAGAATACCCTAAAACATCACTTCTAGATGAATCAGTATTAGAATTCAGTCAGTAGGATGTTTGTCCATTCTAAATGAATTTGTCCCTGTGAGTTCAAAGAGGGTTAAGTTTAGCCCAGCCCCTTGGCTAATGAGACATACTAAACAGGCCAGGAAGTCTGCAAAAATGGACACAAAAAAATTTAGACTGACCTACAGAACTACAGGCATCTCAGAAATGCAGCAAACTATATGACTGAATCAGTAAAAGAAACTGCTGTGCAGTATTTCAAAATGAAATAACGCCAAATGTTCTGATTATTCATAAATCTTCATCATTCCATACACCCAAGTCCATCCCTAGACACCTAAACAGGAATCATAAGAAATAACTTTCAGTTTCCACGTTAAACTAACACTAGCATTACTAATCAAACGCAATAACCCCACCTCCCTACTAACACCTCTACTTGCAGACAACAGTGACAATAATCTCAACTTCCACTGTGATCCTCTATCCTTGTTAAGAAACAGCTTATCAAACTTAAAAGTTAAAAATCTAACCCCAGACAATTTACCAGCAGAATATCTAAAAATTGCAGCTGAGGCCTTAGCATGTCCGGTCTTCATCGTAATAAATAGATACATCAGTGATATGTGCTAGCTTCGTAGGAAAATATTATGTCCTACCTCTACGCAAAGGAGGCTCCTTCCACCTATATGCTTTACTATATAATGGAACAATGACAATTTTATCCCCTCTATCCAGAATATTTGAGAACTGTATCCAATCCCATTTACTTAGATGACCAACAATAACCTATTTTCCCAATCTTAACATGGATTTCACCCCACTCATAGCACCACTACTGCTCTTTATAACATGTCTGACACTATGAACCAATATAAAAGCACAGGCTACATGTTATCTGCTCTATTTCTAGACCTGTCTAAAGCTTGTAGTACTGAGTCATACCAAAAACTGCTATAAAACTTAACTATCATAGGTCTTGCTAAACCATCACTCTGTTTCAGTTATCTTAGCAATAGATCTCAAGCTGTTAAATGGAGTAATGACATCTCTACCTTCCTTCCTGTATAAATAGGTGTCTCCCAAAGATTTCTCCATAGTCCTGTCCTTTGTAATACTTTCATAAATGTTTTGCATACAGCATGCAAACTCACCACCATAGCCCAGTATGCAGATAACTTCACCTTGATCTGCTCTGCCTGTAGCCTGGAACAATTCCAAAATGCAACCCAGGCTTCTTTATCTATTGAAACCTGATTGACTGACAGTCTGTTACTTCTAAACCCAAGCAAACATAATTTAATTATGTTAACTACAGAGCAATTCAGTATATAAAAACATTTCACCATAACATCCACCAATAATACAAAAAGAGAACTATAGAACCACAACAAACTCCTAGGTGTAGCCATTGATGAAAACTTTAAGTATGACCACCATATAATACAAGTAATAAAAAAGACCCCCCAAAAGCTTGGTTCTCTGTACAGGATAAATATCTGACAGACAACACAATAAATCACAATGCAGCAACCTATTTCCTCCCAGCACTGTTCTATGTCAAGTGCATGATGGTAGTCTCAGTCCATATCAGCCTGAAAGGGTTCCCAGTGATCCTATATATCACTAATTGGCTTCTTGCTGCAAATACAAAATAATTCTTTATCTTAGCAAGAGATCACTTGCTCCATTGTGCTGTTCCTGGGGTGTCTCAGTAAATATTGAAGTCAAACTAGACCCAACCCAATTATTAGATTTCATAGGGTGCTATTTGAAGACTAAAACAAGAATTGCAAGACTTCCTGCACAAAGGCCCTATATTCCCTCAAACCTGAAGAAATAGACATTGTTCAGCAGGACTTCACACCAACCTCTGTAGTACTGTGAACAGTAGGCACAATAGTGGCAGTCCTTGCGCTGCTTCCTTGTTCCAGCTATCACAGGCGATTACTCAGTTGACAAGCACAGTGCAATGGTCCCAGTCCACTCATTCCCTTCAGTTTCTCATGGAGCTGTCCACGGTTTGCAAAGGTCATATAAAGTGGAGAATTCAGCCCCCCCACTACAAACAGTTCACCCCACATTTTTCATCAGCTGTAGTTACAATGGGCACCTTCCCTCTGGGGTGGGGAATTGTGAAGGAAGGACAGACCAAGGAACATTGTCAAGAGGCTTACCTTCACATTAGTATAGTGGAGATGAGGGTGGCCTACAGTACATCTCTCCTCAGGATGTGATCTTGGTCCATATGATGACATTTATGTTTTGTGGTACATAAACAAGAGGGGAACCCAATCATGTGTTTCTTATGCCATGGCCATTGGAATGTTGAATTGGTTTTGTCTTCAGTGTTTTCTGTTAGCAATGTGCATTCCAGGTTGGAATAACTTTTTAGAAGACAGGCTTAGTAAATGCATTCTGGCACCTCACAAGTGGTCCTTAAATCCCACAGTAGCAGACAAAATCTTTGCCTATTGAGGGAAGCTTTACTGCTTCTCATTTAACTCCCCAACCAACACAGAATGTCACAGCTACTTTATCCTCTTATCTTCATAGGGACACACCCAGTGATGCTCTGGTCTATCTTTGGCCACCTAGTCTACCATATGCTTTCTCCCCTTCCCTTTGTAGTCATGACAAAGTTTCTGCAGAAAGCTTTTTTGTGCAAGACAAAAGTTATTTTTGTAGCCCCTTTCTGGTCCAGTAAAGTTTGGTTCCCAGTGCTCTGGCCTCACCTAGTACACTTGCCATGATTGCTGGATTGTCGACCAGATTTCCCATCTCAACCATCTTTCAGCCTCATCTAGACATCAACTACCTCAGACTAATCACATGGTTTCTTCAATTCCAGTGATGGCCAGTAATCTTTCTCTGTCTATAAGGGCAGATTCTGTCTGCCCATCTGAAACACTGCACAAGAAAACTATACAGGAGTAAATTTATTTATTTTATTTTATTTATTTTACATTTGTTAACCGGGATAGTCCAACTGGATATATTTCCATTTTCAGCAGAGGCCCGGGGAGAAAAGCTCCACAGTAACATTTAAATGTTTATAATGTACAATTTTGTGAGAAAAAGGAAACATGAAAGTGTAAGACAAACAATACATGAGATAACAGTAGTTCCAAAGTCAATACTATCTAAGAAACAATACCATATACAAAGAGAAATATTTACACCAATATAAAAATAATACAATCGTTAGAAATCAGTAGAGAGCCTTAGCTACAGTAAAATAAGCCAATTAAGAAATACAGGAACTTTGAAAGGAATAAGATACTCCTACAGTAATGTATGTGAGGTTGTTAACAAATATGTTCACAGTTAGTTCATCTCCTATTTTTAGGAAATAGTTTAAAGTAGTTTACGCTACTAAGGGGTAAGTAGTGTTTGAAAAAGTAAAGGGGAGGGAGGATATAGAAACATGGCAAAAATTAATGCAGACAGTTAGTCAGGGTAACAGCAAGGGCATAACCAGTTAGTTATAAAATGTTGCTTCAGCCTTTGTTTAAAGTGTGGGAAGGAGGGAAGTGCAGTTAGATCTGATGGCAACATGTTCCAAAATTTTCCAGTGGTATTTGAAAACAAGGAGTCACCTGCCATGTTATTAGATTTGGTATTGCTAGCCAGTAGTTTAGTGGAGGAGCGTAAGGAGTTGAGGTTTACATAGGGGGTAACAAGGTTAGTGAGTATCGGTGTGTTCTTGGACTGGTAAAATATCCTATGAATAATGGTAAGTTGGGAGAGTATCAGAATGTTTTTTAGTTCAAGCCAGTTAAGTTGCTTTAAGTTCAGACAGTGATGGGTTCTAAATGGGTTCCCAGTGGCAAACCTTGCAATATTATTATAGGAGTTAGTTTAGTGAGATTACTTTTATTTAGGTTGGTGTAAATGGGGGAAGCATAGAGAAGAGTGGAGATTAAATGGGAGTGGGCAATAGTAGCTCTGGCTGTGGTGTTAAGAATGGTTTTATTCTATATAGGGAGCCCAATTTTCTATTTACGGATTTTATAGTGTTATTGATATGATTATCAAATGTAAGATTATTGTCAATTAAGACTCCTAATAGTTTGGTGGTAGAGTCTGGGGTTATAATGGTGCCATTATTTGATTTGATAGAGAAATTGATTGGGAGGGGACTTACTGTTAGGTGTAAAGAGTAATAGCTTGTTTTTTTTGGCATTCAAAAGGAGGCAACGTTTTAGGAACCATGCCTCAACTGAGTTGAATACTATCTGAGTTAGGGATTGTAGTTCCAATGTGGAGTTGGCAGAACATATGAGCGTGGAATCATCTGCATATTGTATGCAAGTAGTTTGATTGCTAAGTAAAGGTCGTTGATGAACACTGAAAATAGAAGTGGGCCGAGAATGGAGCCCTGAGGTACTCCAAGGGGAGACTGATAGGTGGGAGGATAGTGTATTCTCCCAAAGGACTGCTTGTTTCCTATTGTTAAGGTATGACTTAAACCAATGAACAGCCTTGGTGTCAAGAGCAAGGGATTCAAGAGTTTTTAGGAGTAGTGGGTGGTTGACCATGTCAGAAGCTTTTGACAGATCAATAAAGAGTGCAGATGAGAGGAAGTTGTTGTTACGGGTTTTATTGATAGAGTCAGTGAAAGATAGGAGAGCTGTGGTGGTACTATGAAATGGCCTGAAGCCATGCTGACAATTAGCTAATATATTATGTTGGGTTAGGTGGTTGATAAGTTGATGGTGAATGCATTTTTCCATAACTTTTGCTAAGGGTGATGAGTGCTAGTTGGCATACTCATTGGAGTTTCCACCTTTATGTAGAGGGATAATGTGGGAAATTTTCCAGATATCTGGGATGGTTCCCTTCATTTATGGTTCAGTTTATAAGGGTGAATATAGGATATGCAACTGCTTTGGCTGCTTTTTGCAGGTATTCAGATGGTATTTGGTCCGCAGAGGGAGTACATGGCTTTAGTTTATGTAAAAGTTTTTGGATATATGTGGTAGCGATGGGTTGTAATTGGAATGTAGGGTGAGTATTAGGTAAAGAGGTTTGGAGATTAGAGTTGTTAGTGGACAGTTGGGAGGCTAGAGATTTTATGGTGTCAGTGAAGAAGGTATTAAAGGCATTGGCAGTTTGAAGGGAGGTATTGTTATCAGCCCCAAGAGGGGGTGGTGTACTGGAATGTCCTGGGTGTAGGAGTCTATTAACGCTAGACCATAATTTTTGTGGGTTGTTTTGGTGAGATTGCTGTAAGTTACAATAGTAGTTTTTTTTTGTCAGTCAGTGTAGCTTTTTTAGTGGTATTCCTTAGCTATCTGAATGTTTGTTGCTCTGAGATATTTTTGGATGCTCTCCATTTGGCTCAAGATTTATTTCTAAGTAATATGAATTGTCTAGTTTCTTTTGAAAGCCAGGGGGCAGGTTTGGATTTCATTCTGATAGAACGTTTAGGAGCATGCGTGCCAAGGATAGTTAAGAATTTAGAATTAAAATATTTGACTGCCTGCTCAAGAGGGAGAGTTTTAGTGGGTACCAGTTACAGGCACTAAGTTCATTTTGGAATAACACAGGGTTAAAATGTCTGGTCTATCTTGGAAGAGATTTTTCCATATGGGCAGTTCACAAAGGTCTAGACCACTTCTCATTCTCCCTGCCCTGATACTGCAGTGCCTGGCTAATTTGTTTGACTCTGGTTCCAGCTACTCAATTATTAAGGTTCATAAGCAGCTATTTGAAGTTTCCATCAAGGCTTTTATTCAAATTCTTTGGCATCCTGAAAGATTTGGAAGGTTTTTCAAACAGTGCATTCATCCTTAGACAGCCCTGCCATCAGGGATCCCACTTGCCCATGGAACCTAAATTTTGTACTGCAAACTCTTACAATAGCATTCCTTTGAACTTGCACGCAGTGGTAGACTAAAGCCTATCTGGTTGAACACTTTAATACTGGTAGCTGTCACCTCAGCAAGACAAATATTTAAACATTATGCTTAATCTTTCAAACCAACTTATCTAGTCTTCCATAATGAGTGTGTCTTGAAGATCAAATTGTTACTTTGTTTCTAAGATTCCTTCTGAGATGGACCTCAACCAAGTCATTTGTCTATTAGTTTTCTTCCCTAATCACAGTAACAAAGGTGAATATTACTTGCTCTGGATATTCACAGACAACTGTGTTTCTACTGGCAAAACCCTTATGTAAAGAAGACAAATTATTTATGTCCTTTTCCTCAGCAAGACTAGGAACCAAAGTCACTCTGTTCAGGAGGTTGTTCATTTGCAACACCTCAATATATTCCTTAAATAATAAACATTTGGCACTTTTCACAAGATCAGTTTCTACTTTATTGGCTTTTATAAATGATTGTTCCATAGATGACATTTGTGTGCAACATTGTGATCAGTAATATATACTTTTGTTTGATGTTACAAACCTGATGTTATATCAAGATCTGGGGACTTCTTCGGAGCTGGTGTCCCCAGGGTTACCCTGTCATGATGCCACCCATGGAAAAAGTAGCTAGAGATTCACTTAATCAAGGTGGATGGTGGAGACACTACAGGATACAAATAATGATAGATCTTTGTTGCCCCTCTCTGTTCACCCCAATACCCCTCCCGTCATCTCTTCCTTCAAAATTGACACTGTCATTCCTGAATAGGTATGATAGATCTAAACCTCAGTGTCATGGTTTCTGATAGGGTAAACTCAGTTTGAGGAATAATAGGGATATACTGCATTATTGGAGAGGAAATGACTCAAGTACTGGAAAAACATCTGTGTGGAGGGTTGCCAGCTTGAATCTACCATGAAGGTGGGTAACCCATCAGTCAAGGCTGAGCAAGAGAGACAATAAGAATCTGTTGTCTTGGTAAGTACATAGCTTTCATTTTTCACTCCTAAACACTCCAGAAGGTAAGCATCAAATATTGTGTTTCCAATGTCATAACCCTTATGTTTTCTCGACATGGGTGCCAAGATTCACCTCTCAAGCTTCTCTCTGGATGAGAATTTCTTGACATTCATGTCTTGAACACACAATGTGTTAGTTATGATTGGAGTCTGTGTCTTAATTCTGCATATTATCAGTGTTTGTTGCAAGGTTTAATTGCATACAACAGTGAGAATTAAGTCAGAGTAAGTTTCTTTAATAATCCACGGTGCCATTACCTAGTTAAGTCATACAATGTTTAATTAGTTGAATATATATGCTTCATTGTATTTATATTAAATGGCAAGTAATTTTGTCTGACCATGTGCCATTAAGACTGTACTTAAATTTATTGTAAATTGGGTGAATTAGTTATCACATATTTTTAAAACCATCAGCATGTTTTGCAAATCAAATGTTGTCTAATGGTGAATATAACAAATAGATGAAAAAGTTGATAGCACATAACCTTATTGTATATCATTACTGTTTATCAGATTTTTGCTTAGCTCCCCTGCATGTTGTATTTTCCATCACTTACAGAGGCAAGTAATTATACAGTTCATGAACTGATGAATTATAGCAAGACATCTCAGCTTATTTGGCATTGTTGCTTGATTCAGTAGATCAAAATATTTAGATATATCTTTAAATAACACCCTTGGGTAAGTTGTTTTTCTGCCCTTTAATATTTGCATAAAAAAGTATTAATAGTTTGTTTTCATGGACTTGCTCACTAGAAGACCATGTTGCTTGTAGTTTATATGCAAATGCATGTTGTCCCAATAAATACAAAATGTACCTTCCAAAAGTATTAGCAACATTACTGAGCAGGCTAATTAGTCTTGTAGATATTTGAAGCTACTTTATCCCTTCCACTTTATACATCTATTCCCAAGTACACAGTATTTACCTTCCAGCAATGACTGTTGGTAAAATATATACAAATAATCAATTATTCAATAATTAGTTCTTCAGGCTACATGCACTATATTGTTTACAATATCAGAATGAGTTGTAGTTCTCTTTATACTGAAGTTGGAAATTAAATATATACATTCTTAGGTTATAAAATGGATGGTGTTAGATTTCTAAAAATGGTAATAATCCTGACCAACAGACACTAGAGGCACTTGCTTCAAATTAAGCACAGTATATTCACAGTGAAATGATCAAATCAAAGTTAATTTTCACCTTGTAAGGAAACAAGTATACGCTTGCTTAATGTACTTAGTTATATGCAGTTTGGTTTTGTGTTTGATAGGCAGAATTTTTTTGTTCATGTCTTTCCATAAAATGCAACAGTGTTAATCTTATTGATCACTGCTGCAGTAGCCTTAGCTGTAGTTTATATCCTGTCAAGGAAATAACAAGCCAGCTTACAAAGCTTCTGGGTACC
Source organism: Protopterus annectens (assembly GCF_019279795.1). Lineage (NCBI taxonomy): Eukaryota > Metazoa > Chordata > Ceratodontiformes > Protopteridae > Protopterus > Protopterus annectens. Next base: position 556,855,771 of record NC_056750.1, read on the forward strand.
TTGCACATGCTCAAACCAATAGGCAGCTCAGCCTGAGCTATCTAAAATCACAGGTTTGAGCTTTAGGCTTCCAAAGCTTTTCTTTTTTTTTTCAAAACAGGTTTATTGTTTTAACATATAAGAGAAATATCATAACAATTTTATACAAGTAATTAAAAATAGGTATTATTATAACATTCAACAAAACAACTAAAGTATTTACAAAGACATCCACTACAATCAGATCAATTAATTAAACTAAAATACAATGCTATTGAAATTAAAAATTTTTTAACAAATTTTGTAAATTATCCCATACAATATAATAAGATGTTTTTCTATTTGTTCTTGTCCTAATTGTGTTTATTTCCATATGGCACACTATATTCATAACATTTTTAAATTCATTGAACGAAGGAGGTGTATCTGAAATCCAATTTCTAGTTATTATTTTCCTAGCCACTGCTAGAATAGACCATAACAAGGGAAGCTTAACCTTTTAACACTTTGAGGTACAGGTGTGTTGAATAATATAAGAGATTTAGAAATAATGAAATTATCTGTAAAAGAGCCTGCAAAAATTCATTAATTGACTTCCAGTATTCTTTCAATTTTATACAGTCATAAAACATATGAGCCCAGTCAGCATTAATTTCTACATTACATCTCTTACATAAATTATCTTTATTATTTATTTTATTCATCATCAAAGGTGTATAAAAGATCTATGCAAAAAATTCCAAGTATAAAGTCTCCACACAATGTAAGTCGTAGTTCTATAAGCAGATTCCAATATATATTGTTTATCTTGTTGATTTGGTGGGTCCCCATTAATAGAAGTGAAATAATTCCAGTATGAATCTACACTGTAAAAAGTTTCTTGTCTGATAATTTTATGTATGTATGAAAGTTTACCTTTATCAGAAACTTTATGTTGTAAATTTAATATCAAGTAATCAATCAGTGTTGGAATAGATTCTTTAACTGTTATAGACATTAGATCTATTTTATTAATGAGATGTTGTCTAAATGTCTGAACCTCTAACCAGCAAGTTTCTCTTAGATCAAATTCTTGTTTTAAAAAATCTAGATTTTTAACTTTATTATCAGATATCAACTGATACCAGTACTTTAGATCATTATCTATAGCTAAATGAGTTCCTTCAGAAGTAGATGACAAAAGCATACCCTGAGTATACATTATAGGGAATACAATAAAATTCCATTCCCTATACTTAGGGTGCATGAATATAAAGTTACGATAACTAATAATAATATTTAATGGGTAACAAACCATATGTTTAGGTGTAATAGGTGAAGTACAAAATTCCTTTAGTAACCATAACATGGAGTTATTTACAATCATATTTTTATGTGTTAAGGAGATTTTCATGAAGTGCATACTAATTAGCTCCCAATAATCTTTCCATTTTGCGACATATGACTGATCTATTAATAAAGTAATAACTTTTACAATAGAAGAGATAGTATATAAATTAAAGTCTGGAAAAGAAATACCCCGTTGAGACCAGCTATTAGTATGTTTCTTTAATGCAATCTTAGGTCTATTAGGTGCCCATAGGAAATTTAACATTAGTGTATTCAGTTTCTTGATAATTATTTTTGTAGGTGGAAGTATTATTGATTGTATTAAGTATAAAATCTTGGGGAATATTATCATTTTAATAATTGTAAGTCTCTCCTCCATAGTAAAAACATATTATTCCAGGTATTAAAAGATTTTGTATATTAAGAAAACAGGTATTATAATTATTATATATAATAGATTTAATATCTTTAGATAGTATTATACCTAAATAAGTTATCTGACCTGAATTGGGTACATATTTAGTAAAATCACTAATGAGAATATTTTTTCGTGTATATATAGGTAGTATTTTAGTTTTTTCTTCATTGAATATTAAACCAGAAATACTTTTAGAATTCATCATGTTATCAAATAGAGACTGCATAGAAGAATTAGATCCTGCTGATGTAATTAGAACATCATCTGCAAAAAGTTGAATTTTGGATGTTGTATTTTTATCTATTTCAAAACCCTCTATGTCAGTACTGTTTCTGATCAAATTAGCCCAAGGCTCCATTACTAAAGTGAATAATAGTGGAGAAAGTGGACATACTTGTTTTGTACCTTTAAGAATGGGTATTTTCTGTGAAACATATGTTCCTACCTTAATATAAGCCAACGTTCCTTTGTATAAATGCTCAATTAGATTTACAAATGCATCTGAGAAGTCTGTGCACTTCATTAAGGTAAACAGATAGTCCCAACTTACTGAATCAAATGCTGAACTTATATCAAGACTAATAAGTGTTAAATCTTTCTTTTTCCTTTTTGCAAAATCTATTAATGTTAAAGTTCTTCTTATATTATCAAAAGTATTTCTATTTGCAATGAAGCCTGTCTGATCTATATCTATAATGCCGGGAATGATTGTCTTCAATCTATCAGCAAAGATACTCATAAACATTTTATAATCAACATTAAGTAATGAGATGGGCCGATATGAAGAACATCTAGTTGGATCTTTATTAGGTTTTAAAATTGGCGAAATAAATGTATATTGCCAAGATGGGGGGGTTATTAACTCAGTTTGGGCCAAAATAAAAACCTTATGTATTAATGAATATGTACTTTTAGAAAGGATTTTATATATCTCTGGTAATTACCCGGTGCTTTGTTTGATTTAAGCTTATTTATTTGTGTGATAACCTCTGTATATGAAATACTTTTGTCCAATAGTTTAATCTGTTGTTTATTAAGCTTTTTATTCATGTTTGTGGTTATAAGGTAAACAGATAGTCCCAACTTACCATTGGTGACTCCATAGTCAGACACACTGATGTCCCGCTCACCAGACTGAGTAAGGAGAAGGTCACAGTAAGCTGCCTGTCGGGCGCTAGAATCCGCCACATAACGCAAGCACTCAGGTCTCTCAACAGCAGGTACAAATATGACTCAGTCATTGTCCACGCTGGTGTAAACGACCTGAGACGTACCTCCTTGGACTACATGAAAAGAGACATTGAGGAGCTCTCTGATTATGTAGCCCAGGCAGGTATGACCCTGACCTTGAGCAGTATCCTACCTTCACCAAGAATGATGCCACAATACAGAGATAAGATGATCAGCTTTAACAATTGGCTTAAACACTGGTGTCATTCAAAGGGGATCCAGTATCTGTCTGCCTGGGATGACATGCTGGACAAGCCACGCTGCTCGCAAGGGACGGCTTGCACCTGTCACCCTGGGATTCGGATATTGGCAAAGGCTCTTGCCACCCCATAGTGCCTTTTTAGGCAAGGCTCAAATTCTAAACCTACCACCCTAGAACACAAAAAGGAAAAAACTAAGGGTAATGCTGCTCAATGCCAGAAGTCTAAATCTCAAAATGCACGCACTCGAGGCCCTTCTCAGTATGGAGAACATCGATGTCTGTGCTGTGACAGAAACCTGGTTCAAGGCTCCTGAGAGCACCCCAGCGCTATCAGGTTTTACCTCATATCATGCGTTCGCCCCAAAATCCGGACAATACCAAGAAAGGAGGGGGTATCCATATTCATCAAGGACACCCACACCTCAAGACTGGTGGCAACGCACGATGCATCGGAGACCATCCAGGTGCAATTAACCATAGGCAAGACTGCTCTGCAAATTGTAGCATGTCACAGGCCACCCTCACAAACTCAGGAAACTCACATGGCCTTCCTGAAAACACTAGAGGATAAATGTATCACCAAACACCATCATACTAGGTGACTTCAATTACCCTAATATAGACTGGGAACACTACTCAAGCCCAAACACCCTAGCCCAAAAGTTCCTGGAATTCATAAACTCAAATGCCATGGAACAACTAGTCACCATCCCCACAAGAGGAGATAACATACTTGATCTCATCATCACGAACATGGGAGCACAATGTTCAACACCGAAGTATACCCCTCACTGGTGAGATCAGATCACAAACTAATCTCGCTGGAGGTCCTCATCCCACCCCACCTGAAATAAAAAGACCACAGTAAAGAACTTCTCAAAAGCCGACTTCACACTTCTAAAGACTAGTGTGGTCTCCTTTCAGGCCCCGAGCAGCGGAAAACAATACTCAAGCCGCTGAATCACTTACAAATGCCTTCTACCAGCACCTGCAGGACTGCATGGATAAGGCAATCCCAAGCAAAACAAAGACTCTTTGTACCAAAGGCAAGCGTCCAGTCTGGTGGACCCCAGCCATAAACAAACTCTACAACAAAAGGAGGAAGCTACTACAAGATAGAGCAAAATCCTTAAAAGGTAAGACACCCTTGATCACTATAAGTAAAAACTAAGAGCTCTCATAAAATCATCCAAAGCAAATTTCGAGAGAAAAATAGCTAAAGACTCAAAAGACAATCATAAGGCCTTCTTTAGCTATGTTAGAAACCTAGGAGGAAACTCCCAGATATGCTCAGAACTAGTTCAAAATGATGTGAAGATTACTGATCCTACAGACATTGCCAACATACTGGCTGACAGGTTCAGTGCAAACTTCTCCCAAAGGAGAGATATCTATACCAAATGAGTGCAGCCCCCAAACATCTCCAGCCCAAGTGAGAACTGCTCTCCAAAGCAAAAACACAGCATCCATGGGACCCGATGGTGTCCCCGGCTGTGTGCTCCACGAACTCAATGAGGAATTAAACCCACAGCTAGGACAGCTGTTTAATCAAAGTCTTACCTCTGGATACGCACCCAGGAGTGGCGACTGCAACTGTGGTCCCACTTCACAAAGGCGGTGCCTCCACAGACCCTGGAAATTACCGCCCATTAGCTTGACAAGCCTTATCTGCAAAGCCATGGAGAGGATCATAATGGACCTCATAAATAAAGACATAGGGAATTTGCAGACTTTGGATCCAACCCAGTTTGGCTTTGTCAAAGGCAGATCATGCCTTTTAAACTTGGTTGACTTTTTGAAACAGTCACCAAAGCCATTGATGAGGGAAAGGCAGTCCATACAGCCTACCTCGATCTGGCTAAGGCCTTCGATACAATACCCCACTCGGGTATCATTGAAAAACTCATCAGCTTAAATGTTAACCCATACATCACAAGATGGGTTGCAAACTGGCTGAGTGACAGAACCCACAGGGTCAGAGTTGCTGGCGCCATGTCAGACTCAAAGTCTGTCACAAGTGGTGTCCCACAGGGCTCAGTCCTGGGCCCACTCTTGTTTGGCATCTACTTTTCGAAGTACAAGCAAACACAGGAGGGTTATGGCTGACAAAGTTTGCAGATGACTGCAAACTGGGCCATAGTAGAAAACACATCTGACACAGATATCCTTCAGAAGGGTCTCACAGAAGCGGATAACTGGTGCCAGAGCCACGGCCTAAAGTTAAATGCCTAAAAATGCATAGTCATACCCTTCGGGAAAAACAAGGTTACCCCTAGCTACCAAATAGGTGGCAATCCACTGAGCACAGAAGAATTTATCAGGGACCTGGGGACCCAGGTTGATAGTAGTCTGTCATTCGACACCCATGTAGCTAAAGTAGTTAGGAAGTCCTTCTACATTGCCCACCTTATCATGAAGGGATTCTCATCTAGATCAAGGGAGGTCATAGTCTCCCTTTACTCATCACTCATCAGACCAATGATTGAGTACAATGCCCCATTGAATGTATCTGACCCGACACTTGCAGCAGCTGGAGAGGCCACAAAAGTTCCTCACCAAAAGGATAAAGGGTCTCAAAATCTGTCCTATGCTGCCCGACTGAAAGAACTCCAGCTCTATTCAGTCGCCACTTGCTCAGAGGTGACCTTTGCCTAACATACAAGGCCATGTCAAACCCAGATTTGATGAATATGCTTCACCTCAAAAATCTAGATCCATCAGAGCCACAAGGGCGGGAGACTTAAACCTCAACACGGCTATTAATAGGACGTGCTGGAGGGATAGATTCATCACCCAAAGACTCCCTATGCTGTGGAACAAAATCCCGGTACATGTGAGGCAGAGCACCTCGCTGGCCTTGTTCAAGAGAAATCTTGACCAATGGATGGGAGATCGCAGATATACCCCAGGAATTACCTCAGTGTCACTGCTCGACAGAGGCACAGCAAAATAATGGGTATAGTTCCCCATACTAAAGGGGTGGCGTAAGCCACAGAACAATGGGCTAGGCTTATAAATGCCCTCGGGCAGATAGCCTAGTATGAACCTATGAACCTATGAACCTATAAACTCCTTTATTTTATCTTTAGGTTCCATGTTAATGTTATTATGGTTAATTTTGTGAAAGTGATTTCTAAATTCATCTAGTATTTCTGGTATACTAGAAACATTCTTCTTTTTCCTTAGAGAAAAGATTTCTTTGATATGGTTTTGTTTATTCAACCTTTTTGTTTTATTTTTAAGTCTATGTAAGTATTTGGGGCTTATTGAATAAGACAAAAACTTGTATTTCTCTAAAGTTATTTTAACTTTATGAGTTAAAATTTCTTTGTATTTCTCATTTAGTTTGTTTATTTCTTCAATAACTTTCTTGTCTATAATATTTTCTTTATTATTATGTTTATAGGAGTCTAATTTACTTTGAATATCTAACAATTCCTTATCCCAAGATTTCCTTTTATTATTATACCATGTGATACTTTGTCCATATAGATATGATTTTAAGGCATCCCAAACATAAAAAATGGAGACTTCAGGAGTATTATTTATGTCTAAAAAATGTTTTACTTCTGAAAGTATATATTCTTTATAATCTTTTAGTTGAGTTAAGTATGCTGGTATCCTTTTGATCTGAACATTATGAGTATTTTTTATCATGAATTCAAAAACAATTGAATTATGATCAGATATAGGACATGAAATGATTTTGGAATTAATTAAATCTGTTACCATCTGGTTAGAAATAAAGACCCTATCTATTTTTGAATAAGTTTTGTATCTGTTATAAAAAAGGTGTATGGTAATGATTTTGAATCTATCTGATTATTAATATTATTCAAATGATAAGAATTAGCAAAATCATTTAAATGTTTTGCATTAGATGTAATTCTTCTTTTCCCTATAGTGGTAGTATCACTTTCATGTAGTATACAATTAAAGTCACCAGCTAAAATAATATCTCCTATAGAGAATGATATGATCTTATCAAGATGATGTTTCACTGTATTAATACCAATTCCAAGTATCCAATATACATTAATTAAAGTGTAAGTCTTCCCATTAATTTGTATTGTAACCATACAAAACATTCCTTTGTCATCCTGATAAGACTTAATGGTTTTAGGAATGGGCATACTTTTATTCCATAAAATAGCCACTCCTCTTTTTTTCTGAGTGTGCTCTGAACTAACCAATACTGTATATTTGTTTGTGGCTAGTTTATTAATATCTTTTTTCAAGAGATGGGTTTCTTGCAGGAAGACTAAGTTTGCCTTATGTAAATTAATGTATCTTATTAGGCTTGCCCTTTTACATGGATTATTCAATCCATTCATGTTTAAAGAAATTCCTTTTAAAGATGTCATTTGGCATTTTTAAAACTTAAGAATCTTATGATCAAAATAACAAATAACAAGATAAGTAATGTTACATCTCCTCCTTTAGGTGTATCTTTAAATATAGCTGTATTTATTGAATCTCTTATGGGATTTCGTATAGGATTCAATTTTGTTTGTAGTGACAATGAATGTACAAAATATATTGTGGATGTCAAAACTATATACAAATAACAATGAACAAGTGAAAATAATGTAAGGATTAAACCTTGCATAAAGCCTGGAGTTATAAACTCCAACTTAGAGTAGTATTTACCACTCAAGTTAACCCCCTACCCTAAGCAGCAGTACCTCAGCTACCACCTTATCATTTTAATACTAGTTATATTTAACTGAGGTTAACAGTTTTCAATTCAATTAACTAGCAAGACAAGACTACACATTTGGTAAAACAGCATCATATAAACTAAAATAAACCTTTTTTTTTTTTTTTTTTTAAAAACTGTTCATACTACTATATACATCCATGTAATATAAAACACTTGTATTCAAATAGCATTCAAATAATCTTGATGTTAGAAATCAAGAGGAGAGAAAAATAAGTTCTAACATTCATTTAAATAAAAAACTTTGGCTAATATGATTCCGACATTACATATATTAAGATGCATCTATTTTCTGTCATGTAAATGCAATTAACGGCTTCCAAAAAAACCTTGAATTGCTTGTATATGAGCATTTACTCAAACTCATTATTGTCAATAGAATAAAATATTGTATTCATAGAAATTGTTATAAATCATACTGCATAGTTATGCAGATTCTCAGAAACACTTATATACATACACACACACACACATATATATATATATATATATATATATATATATATATATATATATATATATACACACATACACACACACACACACACACACACACACACACACACACACACACACACACACACACACACACACACACACACACACACACACACACACACACACACACACACACACACACACACATATATATATATATATATACATACATATACACACACACACATGCACACATACACACACACAAACACACACACACATATATATATATATATATATATATATATATATATCTGATCTCACTGAGTTGTGTCCTTACTTAGCACTATCTTACTTGCTGTCCCTACAATAAATCTGTCTGCTTTATACAAAATAATGCACAGCAAACACATTTTAGTAACCAGATTTTACAACCATGCTATACTACTGCTTTAAAATATATCACATGACAATTTCTTCCAGTATAGAGTTATAAAATTATTTATGCTTGTCAATCAGATGAATTAAATGAGTTATAGTGATGTATATGTTTGGAACATAAATTTTTAACACATATTATTAAGCTGCTGTTAAGTAGATTTTCAAAAACACTTGAATAAATGTTTCATTTTCTATGCCTTCTAAAATAAGACATTTACTTACTACAAGAAACTGTATCATTTAAATTCATTATAACTGACATATTTTATGAATTATAACATAGATATTTAAGTAATTATATAAAATAACTCACATTTAGATGTTAAAGAGTTCATTTTCCTTCACATAGTCACATTTGTATCATTTCTATTTCTTGGTAGAGTGTCATTCCTGAATCTGTGATGTGTCAGTGTGATATCTAGGTCAAAGGTGAGACTAGCTGCTTTCAGCTTCTCTGTGAGAATTCTGAGAGTTGAAGCTTTTGAAGTAGCTCATGGACACTGTGCATGAAACAGCCCACATCCCAGATTGTCTCTCTTAACATTTTGGCAGGAAACTTATTAAAAACTAGTGACAAACATTCATTTAGCAGTGTAAATGCATCTAAACATGACAAAACCTTCACAATGTATTTTACAGGTTATTACAGCTTCTATGTAAGTGAAATTAAGCCCAAAATTATTAATAAGTAATAAAACTCAATATTTTTGTCCCAACTCAATTTTTATGCAAATCTTATTATTTACTGTAAAATACAACAAAAAAACAGGCTTAAATAGTGGGAAGTATACTTGCTGTGTTCAATTCAAGTCAGTCACAAAAGGTAACCAAATGTTCCACAAAAAGAAACGAAGCTGTAACCTACAAACCGCTTTACTTTGCGAACTCTTAATCCAATAAAAAGAGTCAAAATCACCATAGAGTGTTCATTGAACCTACTCATCCACTGGGCAATAGCTTGTAGAAAAACGCAGCCAGCATGTAAAAATAAATCCAAGCGTCCAGTAGAAACCACGTTTATTAAAATAATTAGAACACAGGGCTAGCTTTCAACGAATCTTCATCAGGCCACTAACAAACAAACATACTAGCATCCCTTTTATAGCAAAATGCTAGAGTCAACTACTGATGTCACATCCTGTTTGGACATACTGAAGTCAACTCTGATGTCACATCCTGTTATACATAAAATATTTAAACTGACATCACTTTTGTAGTAAGACGCTACAAACAACTCTGATGCCACATCCTACTAAATGTAAAATCTTATAAAATGTTTTAAATCATTTAAAATATTTAAAATATATGTGCAGACATTTTGTAAACAGTGTACAATAAAAATGTTCTAAAATAACATTTCACCCTACTTTAACTGCTGCTGCATGTAACATTCAAAATGTTTTAAAATAATTTAAATATCTATGTAACCATCTCATAGACAGTATGCAGCAAATAAGGTGTTTCACAATTACATACTATCTTCCTATAAATACTGCACTTATATGCATACTAGTAACAAAAATGGCACGCATGTTTAGTATTTAATAATAAGCAATAATCCCATTTGAAATACTTGTATGTATAAATACATGTTTAAAATAGGGATCAAATAAATAAAGATATTAATATCTACACATGAGCTATTTAACATAATTATAAATGTACAAAAATGATCATTCAAAAGACTGCATCTAAAATTTGTACAGCGTGTGCTTCTAAATATCATAATATCTGTAACAGCATAAATCATTCAAAACAGATATGTGCACACGCAAAGATGTTGATAACGGCTGATATTATAAACATAAAAATATGAGACTAAATGTGTAAAATCAGGTGAAATATGTGTGCTGGATGAAAGAGGAATACAAGGTATATCAGCATCTTTCATAACAATTGGCCCCTAATGAGCCTGCAGAGTAAAATACAGAGACAACGATGGAGACAGAAATGGAAAAATGTGAGGTATGAAAATGTTATAAATATAAAAGTAACATTTTCATACCTCATATTTTTCTGTGTATTCCTCTTTCATCCAGCACACATATTTCACCTGATTTTGCACATTTAGTCTCATATTTTTATGTTTATAATATCAGCCGTTATCAACATCTTTGCGTGTGCACATATCTGTTTTGAATGATTTATGCTGTTACAGATATTATGATATTTAGAAGCACACGCTGTACAAATTTTAGATGCAGTCTTTTGAATGATCATTTTTGTACAGTTATAATTATGCTAAATAGCTCATGTGTAGATATTAATATCTTTATTTATTTGATCCCTATTTTAAACATGTATTTATACATACAAGTATTTCAAATGGGATTATCGCTTATTATTAAATACTAAACATGCGTGCCATTTTTGTTACTAGTATGCATATAAGTGCAGTATTTATAGGAAGATAGTATGTAATTGTGAAACACCTTATTTGCTGCATACTGTCTATGAGATGGTTACATAGATATTTAAATTATTTTAAAACATTTTGAATGTTACATACAGCAACAGTTAAAGTAGGGTGAAATGTTATTTTAGAACATTTTTATTGTACACTATTTACAAAATGTCTGCACATATATTTTAAATATTTTAAATGATTTAAAACATTTTATAAGATTTTAAATTTAGTAGGATGTGGCATCAGAGTTGTTTGTAGCGTCTTACTACAAAAGTGATGTCAGTTTAAATATTTTATGTATAACAGGATGTGACATCAGAGGTGACTTCAGTATGTCCAAACAGGATGTGACATCAGTAGTTGACTCTAGCATTTTGCTATAAAAGGGATGCTAGTATGTTTGTTTGTTAGTGGCCTGATGAAGATTCGTTGAAAGCGCTAGCCCTGTGTTCTAATTATTTTAATAAACGTGGTTTCTACTGGACGCTGGATTTATTTTACATGCTGGCTGTTTTTCTACAAGCTATTGCCCAGTGGATGAGTAGGTTCGAATGAACACTCTATGGTGATTTTGACTCTTTTTTATTGGATTAAGAGTTCGCAAAGTAAAGCGGTTTGTAGGTTACAGCTTCGTTTCTTTTTGTGGAACATTTGGTTACCTTTTGTGACTGACTTGAATTGAACACAGCAAGTATACTTCCCACTATTTAAGCCTGGTTTTTTGTTGTATTTTACAAGTCTTGTTTATTATCAGGCTAACAGAGTGTAGTGAGCATTATTCTTTGTTATTATTTACTGTGTCTATATGATCAAAAGCATTTCTATATATTAATAAAGAAAAGAAAAAGAGAGTAGAAAGTAAAAGGGTGTAAGGCAGAAATAAAAAAAATGTAAGAGAAATCTATAAGAAGTATATACAATGGAATATTGCTTACTGTTTATATTAATAGAGTTAAAAATAAAACATATTATTTACTATTATTTAGTTCTAATTACTATTAGTTAAAGCATGACAGATTATTTACAAACAAGCATAAGCAGTGTAATCAAGAAAGTATAATTAAGAATAGCATTTGAAGAACATATAAACATTTTACAAGGAATAAATATGTTATTATTCTATTAATCATATTTTCATTACTCTTCTCTCCCTGCCCTCCCCCACCCTTTACCCACTACATAATCTAAATAGAATGTCATTGTTTAAACAAAGAAAAGAAGAAGAAAAAAAAAGATAAAGAAAAAATGTATCAAATTACTGACCTTACTTCTCCTTTTCAGAAAGAGAAACCAGTTGAATCACAACTTGCCATTAAATCTCCAGGTATTTTGACTAGTTATGAAACAAAACATTTCTTTGCACACAGAGAATAACTTTGAATAAATCTTTTTCAAAATATTTGTTGCTTTTTGGAAATGCAGGAACTATATTTAAAAAGATTAATAATGAAATAAAATGATGAGAGAAAAAAAACATAGAACAAATCATTTGTTTTTTTGTCTCTTCTTCTTCTCTGAAGTCTTCCACGAAGTTTCAGTTGCCATCTCTTTAATGAAGGACTAGCCCATTCCATTTCTTCTATTTTATCCAAAATCTTATTTTTTTTGATAAACAGTAAAGCAGAGTCTAAGTCATCGAAAATTTTTGGACCATCAGGAAGGAAGATTTTAAGCTTGCCAGGAAACAGAAGGTATGTTTTAAACTGTGCTTTTTTAAGCTCCCTTATTAGTGGCAGAAAAACTTTTCTTTTAGCTATTACCATGGAAGAGTAGTCATTGTCAAAACGCACAGTTGTCTCATTAATCTTAACAGGAGCTTTAGCCCAAGCAGATTTAAGAACCATCTCTTTATCAAAAGATGATAGAAATCTAACTATAACTGATCTAGGATAGTTTTTGTTAAGAGTTAGTATTAGCTATAGATCTATGTGCTCTTTCGATACCAAAAGAGAATGCTTCTGGTAAGTCTAAAGTTTTGGGGAGCCATGTTGTTAAAAAAGAAGTAATATTGTTACCTTCAATATTTTCTGGCAGTCCAAAAATCCTAATGTTATTGCGCCTAGATCTATTTTCCAGGTCATCCAGCTTTGTTTGTAAATGTGTATTTTGTTTCAGCAGAAACTCAATGTTGATTTCCTCTTCTTGTATTCTATTTTCCATGTCATTCACAGCTTCTTCTATGCCTGTCATCTGGATCTTCTGTTGTTGCAGGTCTATATGTAACAAGTCTATTTGTTTTGTAGTTTTTTCTATGAAAGTGTCTATTTTAGTATCCATTTTATCCATCTTAGCAGTAAGTTGCTGGATTATAATTATCAGAGACTGAAGTTCTTTCTTGATGCTGGAGTCTTGAGAATTTGTCTTACTGGAACTCATTTCAGACTGATAAACTGACAGGAAAATTTCCAAAGTGATTTCTGACAGGAATATTGTTAAGATTTCCTTTCTTTTTTAGATATAGTTCAAGAACTATATAAAACAAACATATTTAGAAAGAAAATTACTTCAAAAATTAATTTTTTAAGTAATTAATTCCTGTCAGTGTAATGAAATTGGTGGAGCTGAAGAAATCTGCTGCTATCCTGTGTTCATCCTTGGCCACGCCCCCAGGCTTCCAAAGCTTTTCTGTCATTGATGGAATGCTCCTTTGCGGGCATTCAAGGATTGACGGTCAGTTTATGCTGTTCCTTTACTGGGCTGTTCCCTTTGGAGAAAAACACTCCACATAAAAAAATTGTTTAAATGTGCTTTCCTGCTTAGGAAAGTTAATTTAATCTAGGACTTTGTGTTTTAATGGACTGCCATGAGAGTTAACCACACTTTTAAACAGGAGCGCACTGTTTTCTTGTCAGTTTAAAAGCTGTTTAATGTAGTTGAAAACTATTTTTTCTGTGGAGAAATTGTGTTTATTTTACATTTGGGGGATGGCAAAGTGCATTAAAATGCTTTCTATTCTGTTTTTGTGTGCAAAAATGTGACTTATAACAACTTTAAACTTTTATCGGGTTATGCTGCTTGTTTTCCCTGAAAAGAGGCACTTTTTTTTCAGTTTGATCATGGAACAAACTACTGGTCATGCATTTGGTCCTTCTAGCAACAAAAAGAAAAAGATAAGCAAACAGCCATTGATACTATAGGAAGCTAGCAGTTTGTCTCAGCTGCAGATGAATGACTCAGCTATGGCCAAAGCTGGTTTATCATACCACTCATTCTTTTACTGTGTGTCCCTATGGTGTAGCACATACAACCACTGTGGGATAGGGTGTTAGCCATGTCCTCTGTGGCTTTTGGGGTCCCCTCAAAAAGCAAAGAAGAGCCACTTTTGTCAGTCCCGGAAGAGGGCACTGTTGGCCCCATTTTTCCTGTCCAAAAAATAAATAAATAAAATAAATAAATATATAATACTTTACTAGATTTAGTTCAGGGTTTAAATCAGGCTGCTGACCCTTCTTTTTCTTTTAAGATGGTTTCTGGTAAAAGAAAGTGGGATACCTCCTTTTTTGAAGGGATTCAATAATCTGAATCTGAAAAGGAAAATCAAAAAATGGGTGCAGTTTTTTTTTCCCTCAGATTTTTGATTCAGACTCTGAGGAGAGCACAACATCTGATTCTTCCTGTGGAGGTTTCTGTTTTTGAGAGACTATTTCCAAAATGTGCCAGTTTCTTTAGTGGGATTTCACTGAGGTTTCTGAGTCCATCAGAAAATACTGTACTGTACTGTTACATATGGAATTTCCAGAATCTTCACCCATTCCCCCAGTGCTATCAGCTTTGGAGGGTATGTGTGACTTCTTAATTTCTCTGACAGTCAGCCTGCTGCCCATAAAAAAGCAGATAGATTGTATAAAGTTCCTCAGTCTAAGTTTTTATACAGTCATCCCAATCCTGACTCAACAGTTATAGATTTAGTTAATCCTGCTGCTGCTAAACATTTAGTTAATTCCAATCTTACACTTTCTGACAAGGATGGGAAAAAATGGCTAAGTATGCAGTAAAAATGTATGTTTCTGCAACTTTAATTTTTCAGAATTTTGAATTATGAGGCTCGTATGTTAAATTTTTATTTTGCGGCTTTCGGCTTTTCCCGGTTAGGGGTCGCCACAGCAGAACTCTGGTCCGCTAATGATTGGCAGTAGATTTTTATGTGCAGAGTTGCTAGCCCTGACACACAACCTTCAACAAAGGTACACCCATTCACGCATGTCTCCACCCAGAAGACGCTTTAGCTGAGAATTGATCAGGAAAACATCTTACTGTGAGGCGACAATGCTACTGCAGCACCACCACTGCAGTTCGTATGTTAAAGTTTATACTGATTGTAAAAGTATGAGGAATGTTTTGCTGTAATTTCTTCTTGTGAAGAAACATCATCTTTAAATAGTTTAGTTTCTTCCAGTTTACAGGTCACATCTCAAGTGTGTTTATGACTGTGTTGATACTTTTTCCAGGGCTATGGCCACTGGTGCTATTTTGAGGACGTTTGCTTGACTGCATTCTCTCAACCTTCCAGATGATGTGAAAACGAAATATTAAATTCTTCCTTGGATAGAGAGTTTTTTGGACCCTCTGATGCAGAGGTTATCAAAAAGTGTGAAGGAATGGGTAAGCTGTTCTGAGAATCTAAGATTTTTCAGCCCTGCTTTTCCAGATTTTCTAAGGGATTCTCTAACCCCTCATCCAGGTTTTGCAAGAAACAAAATAAACAGTCTCAACAACGCTGGTAAACCAGTGTTTAAGAAGAAATGACAGTGGTGTTCCAAAAAGAATACAGGGACTCCTGAAATTCTAACAAGTCAGAATGACCATTTAAGGGACCTTGCCTCCTCTCCCACTATGGCAGTCCCATTCCCTTTCCAGAAAGTCTGAATCTCCACTTTTCTCTTTGGCAACAGATAGTTTCAGACAAATTAGTTCTGAAGATCATTCATCAAGATTACAGACTGCAGTGGGGGGAAATTCTAATTTCCATCGGATAATCCCTCATCCACCAGACCAGACTTCTCTACCTTCCCCTGTTTTTCAACACATTGTTTCAGGGAGTGATAGAAACAAACACCTAACTATCGCCTCAAGGAAATGCACAGAATTCAAACAAAAAGCAAAAACCTTTTTTAATCACAAGCTTTCTCAAACTGATTTTTTTTCTCTAGTGTAATAAGATAAGTAAAACAGAGCAGACTGAACTTTTAAAAGCACACATATCAAGTGATCTAGATCTTAAGACACATAATCAAATACTTCAAAATATATCATTTATAAAACAGTTATTAAATCTTTGTAAATGTGTTGTTATACACCCAGTAAATATAAAAATCCAATAAATAAGTAATAAATTATCTAATCAGTATTTTCTTTAACACTGTTTTTAGATTCTAGTTGTCATTTAGACCTGGATATCAGTCCACTCTAAGTCTACAAATGCATTTATGTTCCCTTAACTCAATACCCTGAACAGTTATCTGTTTGATTTGAGATTTCCATTTGAGGTACACTGGATTTGCTTCAGGGGATGGTATCACCAATTTTTCCTTCCCAGGTGGTGAAAGGTTTTTATTCAAGGTTGTTTTATGGTGCCAAAGAAAGAAAATGCTTGGAGACCAATTCTGAATCTTTCTTTCCTAAACCAGTTTGCGATAGTGCCCAAGTTCAACATGCTGTCACTTTTGAACCTGTTTACCCCATCTTCCTCATTTAAGATTACTGGTAACACTAGATTTAAAACCTGCATATCATCACATCCCTATTCATCCAGACTTCAGGCATTTCATAATGTTCTGTGCATCCAGTCACATTATCAGTTCTCTACTGTACCCTTTGGACTATCCACTACATCAAGAGTGTTCACAAATTGTGTAGCTGCAGTTATAGTTCATTGCAGATTGCAGGGTACCCATATCTTACCACATTTAGATTACTTGTTTATCTTTGAAGAGTTTATTCAGTGTATGGAATCTCTCACTTGGGTGACAGTTCTCTTACACAAACTGTGATTCCAAGAAAACATTCAAAAGTCTTTTTTGACTCCTTCACACAGGATTGTTTCCTGGAGCGTCTGCTAGACGCCTCAGTTCAAACAACTTTTCTTCCACAGGAAAAAAATAGATCTATTTCTAAGGTTTTCTTTGCCGACTTGTCTCTGCAGTAGCCTCTCCCTCCATCCCACTTTGTGTTTTTTGATTTTGCCAGGATGTGTATATATGTTTGTTCCTAGTTGTGCTCTATCCGGGTTCAGTGTCCCTTTCTCAGTTGGTATGAAAGCTCTGAAGGGCTTAGTGCTCAGTCCTGTGATTTTTGGGCAGTTCAGTTTAGGCTGCCTAACTATTTGAGAACATGCAAAGTCTCCTGAAGCTTGGGAAGCTGGCCAATTGTTATATGCTTGGCAGGACATAACCCATATACAACTGTACCAGTGATCATTCAGACATCTACTGTTATGGTAAGTTTACTTACACAACTGTAATTTCCTTACAGTTCACAGGGTGTGTATTCTAGTTATGGTTAAGCTGCTTTGCAATCCCAAACATGTTAACTGTATGGCTCTGGGTACTCCATGAGTAAATTTACAGTTAGGTTGTCATAGATTCACAGGATTTCCATTGACTCTCCTTGGTATTCTCCATAGCTTTTTCTGATCAGGGTCCAAAAAGAGTTTTTAGTTTTGGATTCAGAATCCCTCTGTATAGGAGGCAAATGTATCTGATTGTGATTCAAATTAGACTGTTCTTCCAAATTTCTGCTACTATTATATATTGTCTATGCACACCAACAATATGTCCTTCCATGTCACTGTTACAGTATTCTTCTCTAAAGGGATCCCCTGCCAAGAGTAAGCAGTGTCCAGCCAGTATACCAAAGCCTTAGGATTTTAAAAACATTGTACATCACATGAATGCTTCCCACTCACAGCATAGGGCATAAAGGTGATGTACAGATGGATAGAAGTTCTTTGCTGCCAGTCCGAACACCGTCTTTAATCGCTGGTCTGCACGCTTCTTTGTCTGTGCTGAATACCAAGCCATTATCAGATAAGTGCCCTGTTGGGGTTTTCTTCTTGTTGATTTGCAAGTCTGCTTGTCATCCAGAAAGGGAAAATGTCAGTTGTTGTTGTCTCTTTCGGCTTTTCCCGGTTAGGGGTCACCACAGCGGAATCCGGTCCGCTAATGATTGGCAGTAGCAATTCCCCATAAGGACTGTCAAATGCAGTGTCTCTTTTGTTTGGGTACTTTTCACGACCATACTAAGTGCTCGATTTGTTAAGTGTTTGTTCCTAAGATCCTATGTAGTTATCTCTCTTCCTTGCCTATCTACCTGGAGGGCCAATGTCATTTAAGTTAGCACAGAGTGCTGTAGAAGAATCCTCCCATCCCAAAGCAAGGCCATGGAGCGTATTATCATGGAACTTATAAACAAAGATATTGGCAACCTTCAAACACTGGCCCCACCCAGTTTGGGTTCGTGAAGGGCCGATCTTGTCTCCTGAACCTGATTGACTTATTTGAATCAGTCTCCAGAAACATGGACAAGGGTAAGGTGGTTCACACAGCCTATCTAGACCTTGCCAAGGCCTTTAACACCATCCCCCACTCTGGAATCATAGATAAACTTACTAAGCTGGGCATTAATCCCTATGTCACCCAATGGGTTGCTAACTGGCTTACTGATAGAACCCACACTGTAAAAGTAGCTGACTCCAAATCCAGCTCCAGACAAGTGGAGTACCTCAGGGTTCAGTCCTGGGACCGCTCTTGTTTGGCATCTACTTCTCTGAAGTACAGGCCAACACTAAGGGATTCTGGCTAACAAAGTTCGCAGATGACTGCAAACTGGGAGCCATTATTGAATCCCTAAATGATATGGATACTCTACAAAAGGGCCTTACAGAAACAGATGCTTGGTGCCAGAGCCATGGGCTCAAGCTCAGTGCCAAGAAATGTATAGTTATCCCCTTTGGGAAAAAGACATGTACCCGTGAATTACCATATAGGTGGCAGTACACTAAACACCAAAAGTGCGATAAGAGACTTAGGGACACAGGTGGACAGTGGTCTCACCTTCGACAACCACTTCACCACAACAGTCAGGAAATCCTTCTATGTGGCACACCTCATCATTAAGGGCTTTTCATCCAGAAAAAAGGAGGTCATTGTCCCACTGTACTCATCCCTCATTAGACCCATTATAGGATACAACGCCCAGTTTGGTATGTACCTCTCAAGACATCTGCAACAACTGGAAAGGCCGCAGAAATACCTCACTAAAAGAATCACAGGCCTAAAGCAGATCCCCTACGCTGACCACCTTAAAAAATTCCAACTATACTCTGTTGCATATCGTCTACTCAGAGGCGATCTCTGCTTAACATACAAGGTCATGCCAAACCCAGAGCTGTTGGACATGCTACATTTAAAGAAATCCCAATCCCTCAGAGCCACATACTCCAGGGATCTAAACCTTGTCATCACAATAAACAAAACATGCTGGAGGGATAGGTTCCTGACCCAGAGACTCCCCAGACTCTGGAATAGAGTGCCCATACATGTCAAGCAGAGTGCCTGTTTGGCACGCTTCAAAAGGAGCCTTGACAATTGGATGGGAGAAAGGAAATTCACCCCGGGGATCACATCAGTTGCCCTGCTAGACAGGGGTCCAGGGAAGTAAATAGCATGGGAAGAAATAGCCAGGGAATTGTTATGGCTAGGCTTGTATAGGCCCTAGGGATGATAGCCTAGTACCAACCTATGAACCAAAGGTCAGTCATCTACTAAGACGACCAAGAAAGTTGAGTCAGATTCGGCTGCTGTATCACTGTCCTCAGATGTCTTTCTCGATGCTGGTGAAAGCCTGGAGGATTTCCAGCTGTTCTGTCGGATTCATCTGCCACAACCATGTCAGAAGTCTGCATGGATCCGACTTCTCACACATCCTCAAAGGCTCTGCAGACTTATGTTATAGATCTTGAGGGGGAACCATGGCTTATTTCAGAGGGACTGAGAAGTGTTTTGCAAATATTTGTTAGGGAGGAGATTCCTACTGCATTGATTGTTGTCAGGGGTCCAAACCTTCTAAGGTCTTTAGTGCTAAATTCCTTTTAAAGAAGAAACGGAAAACTAAACACATCTTCCTCCAGTGTCAGTTACAGCCAGAGAGAGAATTTCTAAGAGCTGTGGGATTCATGGCTTCCACCATTCCTATGCTGCCTGTAGCCAGACTCCATATGAGGAAGCTACAGTGGTTCCTAAAGTCAATATGGCTCCAACACTGTCATCCTTTAGACTATCTAGCTCCTCTTCTTCCACACCTCAAACTAGAGAATCAGTGGTGGATTCATCAGCTGTTGCTCAGCCCATGGCTTCCTTTTCAGCCCCCAGTCCCATTTCAGGAACTTTTTTCTGATGCTTCAGATACTGGGTGGAGTGCTTCTTTCAACCCTTTCAAGGTTACTGGTCTTTGGACCATTCATTAAAGGGCAGACCATATCAGACCATATCATCATCAAGGAGATAAGAGCTCTCCTTGCTCTTCAGGCCTTTCATACTCTTTTTTTTTTTTTTTTTTTTTTTCTAGGACCTCTCAAGATCTGTACAAGGCAGTACCACAGTGATAATGTAGATCAGCATGCAAGGGGGGGGGGGGGGCATGGTCCTAACTCCTGTGCAGACTAGCTGTTCATGTTTGGGATCTGGCTGTCCAATATCAGGTGACTCTTCAGGCTGTTTGTATTTGTGATAGACTTTCTGAGCTGTTCATAACACAGGCTCACAATTGGGTGCTTCACAGAGAGATGTTTGTGGACATTGTGCCCCAGTGGGGTACTTCTCAGGTAGACCTTTCTGCCTCACCTCTGAACAGATAACTTCGTCTTTTTTGCACCAGAGTTCCAAGTCCTGTGGGATTGTAGTTGAACGCCCTATTTTTTTTTCTTTGAAGAGGATGTTTCTCAATGCCTTACCTCCCCTTCCTCTCATACCGAAGGTCCTGTTCAAGATCTAGCAAGACTCCCCGCAAATCTTGCTTTTGACTCCCTTTGCCCCAGACAGCATTGGTTCCCTCTTCTTCTGCACCTAGTCAAGGGCAGTCACAAGTTACCTCACACGGTGGACCTTTTCACACAAGAGAAGGGCTCTCTCATCCATCCTCACTTGTCCACTTTTCAACTGACACTGTGGGTAATATGGTTTTGATCCCTTTTAGGCACTTTTATTCTGAGGATGTGCTTTGGGTTCTGCAGGAGGCCAGGAAATCCTGTGTCCAAATGGAATGTCTTGCACATAATCAGGATTCACTTTCTGTGGAGATTCCTCTGGTTCTCCAAATAGTACAACGTCTGCGAGTGAGGCAGCTACAGGGTCCCAAAGAGCAAAGTATTCAAACAAAAAGAAAATAGGACCAGCATACAAGGCACCTTAAAAATAAATTTATTGATTGAGGTTCTTGAAAAACAGACTGGTTTCGGCAAATATTTAACAAAGCCTTCTTCAGTGTTTAAACACTGAAGAAGGCTTTGTTAAATATTTGCAGAAACCGGTCTGTTTTTCAAGAACCTCAATCAATAAATTTATTTTAAGGTGCCTTGTATGCTGGTCCTATTTTCTTTTTGTTTGATTCCTCTGGTTCTTTCATCTGTGTGAATTGCCCCATGCTGGGTTGATGTATTTTCAACTAAAGCTCACCTATTTGCATTTGTTTCCCGTTTGGTGTCTAGGTTTATTTATTTTATTTTACGTTTGTTAACCGGGGGTGTCTGACTGAGCCAAAAAGGCCCTTTTTCAGCAGAGGCCCGGGGAGAAAAGCTCCACAAAGAAAAATTACAGACACATGATCAGTATACACACAACTTACAAGATACATGTTTTACAGTGGTATGTGGCACATAAACAGCTACAATGGAGAGAACAAACAAAAAAATATTAATTTTAAAAATAAAGACAATTAATAGTTTTGTGGTGTGCAGCTGAAATTTGGAACATAGGTGGAATACATACATAGTACACAGGTATAGTACCTACATTGTTGATTAGCCAGTGTTTGTGAGTAAGTTTGAAAACTATTATCAAGTGCTCTAGATTTAGTATGTATATGTTATCCGCTTGCACTAGCCTGGAGAGCAATCATGGCACTGCCAACTTTGCTTGAGATGTTGCCTGATGAGGTCTTTAAATGAGGCTTTGGATGATGTGTTTTGAATGCTAGTAGGGACAGAGTTACATTTTTTAGCCACTGAACTAGTATATAGTGCATCTCCAAAGCTATTGTAGCTGTTGGTGACTTCTAGTAGTAGTTTGCTTGATGATCTAAGAGGCCTTTTGGCTGAGTGATGTTTTACTAGGTTTTTGAGGGCAGGACACTTATTGGGAAGGTAATAGATAGAATGACAGAGGCAGAGCTGATTGTAGGTTAGGAGGTTGGGCAGTTCAAGCCAGTGGAGCTGTCTCAAAGCAGTACAGGGATGAGTTCTATATGAGCAATTTGCAGCAAAGCGGGCAATTCTGTTATAGCAGGCTTCCATTTTGCTTAGTTCTTTTTTATTGAGATTAGTCAGAATGGGAGATGCATAGAGTAGGGTGGATAGAAGTTGGGAGCGAGCAATGGCTGATCTTGTGTTGTTGGTAAGAAATGGTTTGATACGGTAGAGTGACCCCAGTTTGGCATATACTTTTTTAATAGTTAAGTTGAGATGACTATCAACTTTTAGGTGGGAGTCTATGGTTATTCCCAATAGCTTAGCCTGTGCCACTGGAGCAATTGGAGTAGCATTTGTAGATAGTGAATTGACTGTTAGTGTTTTTGTTAGAACTGGTTATAATCATAAGCTGAGTTTTCTTTGGATTGAGGATAAGTTGGGCTTTGGTAAGGTAGTTTTCAACATCAGAGAATGCTAGTTGAGTTGTTTGCAGGAGGGTGGGAATGTTTTGTGCAGCACAGGTTAAGGTAGTGTCATCTGCATACTGAATTATAGATGCATGCTGTGTGGAGGTATGGAGGTCATTTGTGAAGACTGTGAATAGTAGTGGTCCTAAGATAGAACCATGTGGGACTCCTATAGTTATGGGCAGCTGAGGAGAGAGAGAATTTTCCCATTTTACAGCTTGGTACCTGTCAGTTAAGTAGCTTTTGAACCAGGTAAGAGTGGAATTTGATAGATGATATTGGTTTAGTTTGTTTAGCAGGATTTGGTGTGAGACTGTGTCAAATGCTTTGGACATATTCAAAAAAAAGAGTTGACACTTGTAGGCCTTTATTTTTGAGACAGTTTAGTGTGTCTGTGAAGCAGAGGAGGGCTGTAGTGGTACTATGGGCAGGTCTGAAACCATGCTGGGTAGGTGACAGGATGTTGCTGTGTAGGAGATAGTTTAGCATCTGGGTATGGATGCATTTTTCTAGGATTTTGGCCAGGGGGGAGAGTAAAGCAATGGGTCTGTAGTTATTAAGTTCAGTGGAGGTCCCGTCTTTATGTATGGGTGTAACATAGGATATTTTCCAGAGTTTGGGCACATAGTTTTCAACAACTGATCTGTTTATGAGAGTGGAGACTGGGATAGCAGTAGCATCTGCTGTGAGTTTCAAGAAATAGCTGGGGAGTAGGTCGGCTGCTGTTGATGAGGTTTTTAGTTTGGAGAGCATGCTTTTGATTGAAGTGGTGGAAACTGTTTTGAGGGTAAAGCTTTTATTAGTGTTATTTGTGTTGAGGAAGGAACTGTCCTGTGATACTAAGGATAGAATTGAGTTCACAAAGTGGGAGTTGAATTATGTTTCGATGGGAACTTTAGTGTCAGGGGTGGTTGGTTTGGGGGTAGCCTTTTGCGTGGATTTTAGTAGCTGGTTTACATTTTTCCAAAAGTTTTGAGGATTGTGTTGGTATTTCATTTGTAATGTTGTGTAGTATGATTTTTTGTCCAGCCTAATGCATTTTTTGCACAGTTGCGCAGTTCTTGGTACTTAGTTAGGTTTTTTGTTTTTGTTTTTTTTTTTTTATAGTAAAGCCCCAGGCAGTGTCTCTGAACTTGAGGATTTGTTTGGTTTCTTTACGGGACCAGGGGTTTGTAGAGATTCTAACCTTGATTTTGCGCAATGGGGCGACAGTGTATAGGTGTTGTAGAAATGTTTTGTTGAAAAATGCTACAGCTTGGTCAAGTGGGAGGGATTTTAGGGAGGTCCAGTCACAGTTACAGAGTAAAGTGTTGAGGACCTCAGGAGAGAATTTTTTTGTGTTTCTAGTGGATATATAGTTAGTGGCTTTGCATATGCTTGTTCTACTACATATAAAGTATATTATGTTGTGGTCACTTAAGGTGTCTGGGAGACTGCCTGTGTGAGGGTATAATGTGGGGTTGTTAGTTAAGACCCAGTCAAGGATGGATTCCTTTTAGATTTTTTATCACATCTAGTTGGAATTTGGACTATCTGCTGGTAGCCATGGAGATTTAATAGATTACTTGGTGGTTCTGATATACAGGTGAACCAATCCAGGTTGAAGTCCCCCATAATAAGGGTTTCTTGTGAATATGTGGAAAAACACCAGGATAAGAAGTCTTCAAGGCTAGCAGGTGTATTACCAGGTGGAATATAGATCACAGTTGTGGTGATGACCTTTTTAGGGTGAAGTTGAAGTTGTGAGATAAGTATGTCCCAATTATTGGGGGAGGGGTAGGAGTTTGGTAATTGATGGACAGTTAAGTTGGACTTGTACTGTAAGGCAGTTCCACCCCCTTTACGAAGTGGTCTGTCTTGTCTAATGATATTGTAGCCGGTAGGGCGAACTTCTGAGTTAGCTATGTTTTTATTTAACCGGGTTTCTGTTAAAGCAACTATGTCTGGGGAGTAGTGTGCTATTGTAGCCTGGAGTTCAGGCATTTTATTTTTGATACTTCTAATATTAATATTTAGCATTAAAAGATGGTTGGTTTTGCTACTGTTGTTGATTTGCCCAGGGATGAAGAAGGCGGGGTATTATGTTCTGGCATTTGTGTTGGACAGGATGGATTTGGGCCTGGGTTGGGGTGGATATCCCCACTTATGGTGAGCCTAGAGTTAAAATGGTTATACAGATGTTGGAGTTTGGTGAGGAGTGTGAGAAAGTATTGTGTTTTTTGGAGTAGGAGTGAGAGCATATGTGTTTAGTTCTGAATTGGTCTGTTATGTAGTTCTTGAATAACTGTGGGCAGATATTATTATAATGTGTGGTGCCTGTATATGAGAGTGCATAATGTAGTGCTGTGTTACTAAATTTAGGGGTATTGCTAGAGTGATAACTTGTGGTGGTGTAAAGAATTGTGAGAAGGCAGACTAGACTTAGTTGTGTGATAGTCATGGTTATAAAGTTTAAGTTGTTTCTAGGTGGGGGGTCTGAATAGGAATTATAGGGTTGCACTATATGTGGATGGGGAAGTAGTGTGGGTGATGTAAAAAATGCCTAGTGGGAATGAGAGTGATTGGGAGTATTTTGTGTGGAGCAAGTTGGTGTGGTATAATGTAATATGACTTGAGGAGCTGTGATTGGTGGAGGTGATGTGAGGGTGAGCTGTGGGTGTGGCTGTGATTACTATAAATGTAGAAGTAGTGGGGGCGGGAGGGAATAGGGGGCAGGGCAGGGGAGCGGAGAGAGCCTGAGTGTTAGCGAGGGCGAATGGAGTGGGGCAGAGCCAACCAAGACAAGTGAAAAAATTAAGTATTACTTTATAAATCTGAACACTTTAAACAAATTCCTGAGGTCTAATGGCTTACCGGAAGCAGAATGTAATTGCTGAAGAGCATTTTTGTGTCCTGGTGGGAGACTAGAAATTTAAAGATGGCTCCATGCTCAGCAGGATTCTAATATAGACTTTGGCTGGCTGTCAAAACAATTTCTTAATGGCGTCATTCATATTAAGCCTCCCAGTTCCTTTCTGGAACCTTTAATTTTGTTCTTGAAAGATTGACACAGGCTCCTTTTGAGCCTGCAGCTTCAGCTACCTTGCAGCATTGTGCATGGAAGACTGTTCTTCTTTTGGTCCTTACTTCAGCTAAGAGAGTGTCTGAGCTTCAGGCCCTTATGGTGGTTTTTTCATAGGGACAGGGTGTCTCTTCGGACTAATCCTTCTTTTATGCCAGAGCTGGTTAATGAATTGTGTCATGCAGTCTGTTTAATGTGCACACCTTTTTTCCTTCTCTGCAATCTGCTGGTCAGAAGGTTCTTCACACCTTGGATTTGCACAGACAGCTCCAGTATTATTTGGATAAGGCTAAGGCCATTTCCAAGTCCGAGCAACCTTTTTCTTCTTTTCATCCCAAATCTCTAGGTTTGGCTGTTTTCAAGCAAACAATTTCTTCATGGATCTCTAAAGCCATTTCTTTTTGTTACTCCTTTCATGGGGAAAGCCTTTCTGCTTCTGTTAAGGTACATTCTACCTGGGCTGTGGCTTCCTCTACTGTGATTTTCAAAGGTTTAGATATAAATTGCATCCGGTACTTTTATCGCAGCCACATTTTCACAGTTGTGAAATGTGCATACCTCCACATATATGACTGCATGACCCAGTGTGCATACCTCCACAGATATGACTGCATGACCTAGTGCAAAGTATCATTCTTACTACTTTGTACTTACCCAAACATTTACATGACTTTTACGAAGAGGAACAGTTTCAGAAATCCTCTCCCAGTTTTGTGTGCATTAGACATGCACGTTTCAGGGATCATGGCTGCTATCCAACTGTCGCTTGCATTACTTTCTCTTTGTACTTTGCAGTTGGCAGACAAGCAAAACACAGACACGGAGAAATTACTGTAGGTAAACTGCAGTATTTTTAACCATTGTTCAAACGAACCACAGCAATCTTACTGATTTCACATGAGGAGGGTGCATGATGTTGACAGCTGATTTTGTGCTCGGTTTTAACTGAGAAACTTGGTAGCACTGATGTGTCTTACTTTGTGAAGGGGGTATGTTCTGATAAAGAGATGTTGTGGTACAGTGATGTTTGATTTTATTCATGGTGTAATGATGCAGATTATGCATTCTGTGGTACCCAAGCAAATTAATCACAGTGGTGTGACAACATGTGCTGCCACGAAAAAGAAATGTGCAGCAGGCAGACTTGAAATAACAAAAACACTGTGAATGAAATGCACACACAAGCATGAGCAGTATGTTTTCAAAATTTTATTCACTACGTAAAAAAAACAGGGTTGTGGTACAACAACAGACATTACATAACATTTGTACACCATTAATGACCTGATTGCATGATCGGGAAGCAAACGGTCTTGGCCGTTAAAAATGTGGTTGCGATAATACGTAAGCACCTTCCATCATTAAGACTGCTGCTTGGACCTCTGTCCTTAACCTTTACAAAGCATTACAGATTAGATGTTGTTTTCAGGACTAGAGCTAGCTTTGCCAGAGCTATCCTGCATGACTATCTTGAGGGCTGTTCTGGGCTTTCCTCCTCCCAAATTCCCTGTTGAGCTTTTGTACTCTCCTTTTAGTGAAGAATACTGCAACAGTGATATGGAAGGACATAGTACAGTTGTGTAAAATCTTATCATAACCGTAGATGTCCTTCTCTTCACCTTTGCAGTATTTGCTCCTTCGCTCCACCAACTTTTCTTTACTACTACTACTTTTTTCCTACTGGATGCACATGTTCCTCCTTTTCTCCTTGTACTGTTGTTCCTGCTGGGACTTTTTGGTTCTGAGGTATGTACATCACCTTTATGCTCTAAGCTGTGAACAGGGAGCACATGTGTGATGTAAGATGTTCTTAAAATCCTAAGGCTGCAACAGTGAAGAGACAGACATCTGCTATTATGGTAAGGTTTTACACAACTGTACTTTCTTACCATAATGTGTAGTAGATATACAGCACATCAAAACCAAGCATGTATATGAGTGAAGCAGCCACTATTCCACATAGGGTATGTACTTAATTCATTTTCAGACCTTAAGTGGCTAGTATGTATATACAGTATAACAGAACCATAAATAATATCACTTAACTGCATTCTAGATTTAGAAACCTTTGGATGTCTAATCCTACAGTTGTATATTAGTTTTCATTTTGATTACTTAGTATTTCTCAAATGACCATGATAGGTAATTTAAATATAAAGTGGCTAATTCTTCAAGGAAACAAGTTAGTATTTATGTAAGCCTTTCTCCTTATTTAAGCAGGTGGTACAAATTAGTATTCCTGAGTTAGTTATTGCATGTTTTGTATGGGACTTCAAGAGCTCTACATATGAGGGTTTGCTGCTGATCATTTTTTTACATACAGAGTAAGCACATACATACAGAGTAAGCACAGCAAAAGCTGTATTCATTGACTTCAATGCAGTTTTTATATTGTGATAATATTTGACTTGGGTGGTTTATTTAAGATGCTATTTGTTTATGACTTCAGATTTTATGTGGGAACCTCAAACAAGATACCTTTTTGGTCAATATGTATAATAGGTGGCAGGCCAGTCATTGACCATTGTTGCTGTTATAGTTGGGAAACTGGAAACTCAACTGGATGTTGTATATTACAAGATGATGTTATGGACTATTTAGATTAAAATCATCCAGAATTAAGTTAGTCTTGGAAATTAGATTATTAGTACTGTGAATTCTTCAGTGTCTGCTACAGTAGCTTTGAGGGGTTATTAAAAAGGTTTTAGTGATAATGAGAGCTTGCAAGTAACCACAGAGAGAGAGAGCGTGAAAGAGCAATCTGTTCTGGCCTTTATTTAATATCTCTGCAATCATTCTGGTTATGCATTTAACAAGAGTGCTGTTGATAATAGTTGCACACCATAAATGCTGTATAGTCTTTTAGAATTACACAGAAAAACATCTCTGTCTCCCTTCCACCCATGTCCAATGGAATCTGCCCAGAAGGTTTACAATTTGCACTTATTTGACCCATTTGCTCAAAGTGGACAGGAGCAGGGGATCTTTGGACTAGGTAAAAGCACAATGGCCCATTTATTCCTGCCTGGGAAGTTGAATCAGCCCATCCATTCGAGAGTAGTGAGAGGTGGTAGGGTATGGGTTAGTATGCCAGTCTCATATGGCAGCCTGCCTCTAAGCTTACTGCAGACTTGCAAAGCTGCCTGGTTGGGGGTGTGTACCCTGACACACACGTGCTGTCACACTTCCTGTTCTAAGACTCAGCAGGAAAGTCACTGCCTGATGCAGCATGAATCAACTTTAATGCATACAGCCTCCACCAGTACTGTGGGCCTAGCAGCCTTCACCCCTGAGGAAGAACAAACTGACTTCTAAATGCTACTAAAGTTCATTCTTCCTTGCCCAATCCCTCAGTTGTCCACACTGCTGATCAGTCATGGCTGATATGGGCTATTGTTAGGGCTTCACCCCTTCTTCCACAGAGTTGTGATCAGAATGTCCCTCAATTTTAGTACAGCAAATGCAATCTTGAAATCAGGCTTTGGTAAAATCCTGATTTTGATAATTTAATGAAGTTTCCCTATGGTAATTTTGCTAATTGTATAACTGAACTTCTTTAAGTAGTGTACACAGTTTAAGAGGAAATAAATATGTGATCTGTGGCAGAATCATAGCCCCCCCCACCCACCCACCCAGGAAAAAAGCAATGGCTACAGTATGGTGAATAATGAGTGATGCATAATATACAGGTCCTCTTTGTTTGCATGCTTACTATCAATTTCATAGACTATATTATATAAATTCTGGTAAAAGGAATACGGACAGCCACAGTCTCCTCCTGAAGCACGATGTTTATTATTAGAATGCAGTAAATAAGCGTTTCATCACTGACACTTCATTAACTTCATCAGATCAAATAAAATAGTGCATTACCACCATATAAAACCATTTTAAAATGCACATGCCCCTTAAATCAACCAGTAAGACAAAAAAATACAAATTTGAATAAAAACCTTAAAGTGCCATTACAGCATATAGTAAACCCAGCCAATTAGCACCAATATATATAAAAAAACTACATACATATTTACAAAATCTAATACAAACAAAAAACTTGCTAAACCACATGAAACTTCACTCCCCCCCCTTTTTTTCATCAAATAAAATAGAGTACATAAAAAATATATGTATGTATATTAATGTGTTTATACATATACGCATAAAACTGCCTCTCAATGGCTTTAAGTTTTAGAAAACAGGAAGTAGAAAACAAATCATTTAATCCTGGCCATTGTGTAGGATTAAGACTGCTCTGCCATAAAGCTTCCTTTCTTTCCAAATGCAATGTCCACTGCTGTGACCTTCAATGTGAGTGGCAGGATTTTATCCAGGACCTGTTCAATGCCTTGATGACCTTGAAACCTCCCCGGGGGGTAGCAGTCCCTGCTCTCCTCCTTGGTCTTCCACTCCTGTTGAGAAGGCAAGGAAACCAGATTCCTCTGATTGGATTCTGCAGAAGAATCTCTAGCTTACTCCTTTCAAATTCCTTCTCCTCTAGATTATGGTTCATAGGAAGAAGATTCTTTAAGTTCATATTCCCCTTTTGAAGAACTATCCTTTGAGAATGCTAATAGCTTGCATGAAGAAGTATTTCAAATGGGATTGTTCTAAGGTTTCTGACATCCAAAAAAAATATGAGCTTTTACAACTAGAGTCACACAAGCCATCTGTAGATGTCCTTCTGTCCATCTGTTGCAGTATTCATAACATGAGGGAGTTCCCCACTGTAGGTGACTCAACATCGGCCAGTATACAAAAGACTTCACTAGTGTAGGCTACGTTTGGAAGTTGGCCATAAAAGTGACATACGCGTGCACCATCCTCAGAACTTCTCTGCCACTAGATCTGAATGCCAGATTCCAGAGTACAGTCTGACTCTGAGTCGTTTGCGAGTCTTCAAAATTCAGATAAGTGCCCCTGCTGGGGAATTTTTTGACTTGTGCTACTGTCTTTGGTTAGAGTTCATGTCATCCATGAGGGGCAAGAGCCAATATGGACAACAAATTCCACACAAGGATAACCACCTCCAGTGCCTGTTCTACCTAGGCCCAAACCATGACTACAAAAGTTGCTCTATTTGTCAGATGGTTGTCCCAAAGTCTTTAAGGAGTAGATTGTCCTCCCTTGCTGTCTACCTTGAGAATCAGTGCTTAAAGCTGCGAGCAAAAAGTGGTATGGATGGATCCCTGGGGCCCGAAGCCAAGACAACTTTGAAGTGGAAGGCCAAAAATCAAAGTCTGAACCTTCTGCTGTGCCTCGGAATACAGATGTCTCTCTCGAGGTGGAGGACAGACCGGTGACATGCTCGGTTCACAGCTCAGATCTGCAGGCGGAATCTGACGTCCAGGCTGCCTTGGATCTGAGCATTAACACATCGACAGAGGCCGAGCAGGTATTATTTTCGGATGTCCAAGGGGAACCACAGCTTGTAATTACGGAAAGCCCTAAGAGGATTCCACAGATCCTGATTAGGAAAGAGGTAGATTCTGACCAGATCGAATGTAGGCCTACATCGGGCCCTCCTACCCTACATAAAGCATACCTGTATAGGATAACTAAACAAAAAAACAAGCATTTGTCTCCACCAAAAGAACCTGCTAGTGACTGGCTTCATTTCACTCAGGGCCTATTCATTGCCCTTGTGTCACTTAAGCCTCCTTCAGGTTTTTACAATGGAAAATTGGTCTCCTCTTTGGGTGACAATCTGTTATAGATATATTAAAGCTCTAGGTTTCAATCCCAAAGCACTTCCATTCCTGAAGCAGAAAGAAATACAAACTTATAACATTATAGACCCCTTAAAACATTCTATCAACTTAGCACAAAAACTCTTTCAATTCTTGAACCTTGGACAAGCCATGACAATACTGCAAGCCCTTCATAAAAACCCAAATTTAAAAATAAACAATAATATGCTGGACTTAGTCCCTTTTCCCAGACTGAAAGATAAAACAATCCAAGATATTTATCCTTACCTTAAATGCTCAATACAAGAAATGAGGACCAACTTAAACCTACCTAAATCACACATAATAATCCTAAGACAAATCAAAGAACTGTGTTCTAGTTATCTCCAAAATGCTACTATGACCTGTAGTGACATAGAAACTTGTAGCAGGTTTTGGAAAACTATTATCACAACAAAGAAAACTATTACTAATTCATATAAAGTGATAAATGAAATCAAATACCAGAAAGCCCTCCTTTTCTCTAACTACTGGAGAAAAATTAAACCATCCATAGATGATCACCAGATAAGCCAGGCAATCCATCTAACACTGAAGATTATACCCCTCAAAAAGTTAGCATACACTCAGCTCATGATCATTAATAATGCATGTTTTACACCTGTAATCCTACATAAATGTAATACATCAAAATCACCTTTCTGCCCACACTGAAAGGACCAGATAACTGACTTAATCCATGTATTTTGGAGCTCTAAATATGTCTATAAACTCTGGAACTCTCTCAAGGTACAATTACAACAAAATAGGTTATCAAACATCAACATTAACTTGGGAATTCACTCTATTACACATTCTCCCACCCAACATACCAAGAAAACAAGCAAATATACTTTTAACAATCTTCCCACTAATGAAACTGTATATAGCTTTTAAATGGCTAGATACGATAAATATCTCTTGGGAGGGTTTTAAACAAGTAGCTATACAATACATTTTAGCTCATAAAATAGTAATAGATAAAAGAAACAAAAACATGAAATCCAGAGAAATTTGGGAACAAACCTTTAATATCATATTAGCATAATTCATCACACAGCAACTTAGAAGTACATTCTAATGGAACCGAAGAACACATACAAGTTCAGATATTAAATAATAACTTGGATGTTACAAATGTATATACTGTCTGTATAACTGTGGAATTAACAGCGAAAGCATCTATGTTTGTTTGCATCTTTCGGCTTTTCCTCGTTAGGGGTCGCCATAGCAGAACTCCGGTCCGCTAATAGTTGGTAGTGGATTTTTACGTACCGGGTTACCAGCCCTGACGCACAACCTTCAACGAAGGCACGCTCCATTCACGTATGCCTCCACACAGAAGATGCTCTAGCTGGGAATCGAACGGGACAACGTCTTGCTGTGAGGCGACAACGCTACTGCAGCACCACCACCGCTGTAATAGTGAAAGCATCTATGTACATAGTGTAAATAGATATGTTTTACTAAATATAAAACTATAATAATGTGCATCTTATACCTTAAAACATCAATGTTCATATTAATATTCATCTGATGTGAATGTTTACCTATTAGACAAAAAACATTTCAAATTAATAGATTAATTGAGTCCTGGTAACTTATCTGCAGCTAAACACAGCTGCCACAATATTTTTTTTGCATTCCAAAACATTGTTCACATCCCCTCCTATAGGCACCTCATTGATTTTTTCTAATACAGAAAATTCAAATTTCTTAAAATTTAAACATCTAACAGCATGTTTAGCCAAAGAATTTTGCATATCTTTATTTTTGATAGCTAAATTATGCTCATAAATCCTATGCTTCAACGTTTTTTGTTTTTCCTATATAGTAATGATCACAGGATACACAGCATGCAATATATACTACATGTTCAGAATTACAACTGAAGTATCCCTTAGCTCATACTGTGTATTTTAAGGAATTTATGGTCACAAAAGAAGTATTACTCACAAATCTGCACTGTTTGCAGTTCTGACATGCAAAAGTTCCTATTTCAGTACTCACAGCTCTAATGTTACCCTGCTGTCTTTTATTTTCTACTTCTAACATAGTCATTAGGTTAACCATCCTTTTATAGGTGAAACTAGGCTTTAAACCTATCTTGGTAATTTATATGTAACATTATTATAATTTTATATTTAGTAAATAGTGTATGTTTTTTATATATATTTTATATGTATACGTATGTACACAAATTTATATATGTAATTAATAATTGTTCCATTGTTTTTCACTTGTTTTATAGAGAAGTTGATTATTTATATGGATTTATGTCCTGATTTTTAATGTATATATAATATAATTTAATAATTTCATTCAGTAATTAGTTTTTTGATGTCATTTCCTGTGTGTTAGTATTTAAGGAGTTCCGGGTAGGATGTTTGGATGTTGTTCTGAAGAAGTTCACAAATTAAATTTAGTGGATGAAAGCGCTAAATACTTGGTTGGTGGAGTTATTCTGTGTCGCCTGGTTACTTCCGTATTTTGTTTTTATATTACCTCAGTTTAAAGTTTGTTTTCTTGAACTGCAGGAATTGAAACATATTTTGTTTCCCCAGTACCCAGGTTTCAAAGAAATTACCCCGCAAAGTCTGTTTTTGTGCCTAGACATTTCTGTCGCACACAATCCAGAGCAAAAAGAATGGCAGGAGACCACAACAGCCTAGAGCCCTACAGGCAACTCTGCCGCCTAAGTGTCCCTTTGCAGACAAGCCATCCTTTGTTTGACTGCTTTCCTCCCTCACACCCATATCCCATTTTCCCATTTCCTACACCTATCCCTACCAGCCTGGGAAAGCATAACCCAAGATGCCTGGGTCTTCATATTTGTTCAGAAAGGGTATTTCATGGTGTGAGAGCAACTACCCCTCTTTTCAGTGACATCCATCAGCCTCCCAAGGAACAACTTGCCTTCTTCCCAGAAATTCTGTTATAGTTATTGAACCAAGGGGACCATTCAGACTGTCCCCAAAAAACAAATAGGCAAAGGATTTTATTCCAGGTTGTTCCTAGTTCCCAGGAAGGAAGATTCCTGGAAGACCCACCCTTGACCTTTCCCATCTCAGTACCTTCCTAAGAGTACCCACTTTCCGCATGCTGACCCTCCAGATTCTTCCCACTCATTCTGCCTCAGTCCTTCATGATAACCCTGGCTATCAAAGATGCATATCTGCACATTTCCATTCATCCTATCTACAGAAAGTTTTTATGATTCTCTGTATCATCACGACATTTTAAATTCTGTATCTTGCCCTCTGGGCTTTCTACTGCACAAAGGGTCTTAAGGAAATGCCTTGCTCCTGTGATTGCTCATTACATACTCGAGGGAATACACATCTTTCTCTATGTGGGCAATCTTCTCCTTCTAGCTACTTCCACAGAGGAGTTGGAATGAAATATTCCCTTTACCATCAATCTTCTACAAATTCTGGGATTCACCATCAACGTAAAAAAAATCAGTTCTCAACCTTTCACAGCATCAAATTTTCCTAGGGTGCAGGATACAAACAGATCTTGAGGGACTCTCTTCCCCCACAAAAGGTACAGGACCTCATACTTTACTTCTAAAACATTCTACTGGTTTACCATATTAGAGCCTTAGAGTTCTTCAGGGTCTTGGGCCTCATGGCATCCACCATTTGCTGCTCCTCTTAGCCAAACTCCACATGAAAAAATGGTAATGGCATCTAATATCAGTTTTGATGCAACACCAGCACTGCTTAAAATTATCCATTCCCTTCATCCCCTGTTTGAAGAGGGAACTTCAGCGGTGGATATATCAAGTGTCACTCAACCCAGGACTACCCTTACACCCTCCTGCTCCTCATCAAGAGATCTGCACAGACACCTCTGATGTAGTTGGGGAGTAACCTTCAGCCACCTGAAAGCACAAGGGAGCTAGACTCCATGTCAGTTGAAGGAACACATCAATGTAAGGGAGATGAGGGTGCTGCTACTGACAATGAAAAATGTCCACCCCCTTGTTCCAGCCAGGATCTGTAAAGCTGTTCACAGACAATACAACAGTCTTCTGGTATGTGAAAAAAACAGGGGGGCCAAATCCTATCTATTATGCAGACTGGATCTTCAGGCATGGGAGCTGGCAGTAAAATTCCAGATAGCCCTTCAGTCAGTGTACATGCCATCCCCTCAAAATTGCATGGCAGATTACCTGAGCAGGTCCCAAAGACCATCCTATGAATGGATGCATCAAAGGGATGTGTTTCTAGACAATGTCCACCAGTGGGGTACTCCTAAAACAGACCTTTTTGCCTCCCCCATGAACAGACAACTTCCACAGTTTTGTGCCAGAGAGCCATTTCTTCTTGTCTGGAAAGTGGATGCCCTGTCTTTCTTTTTCCTCATAGCAAAAGTCCTGTCCAAAATTCAGCAGAACAAACCAAAAATCTAGTTGGTGACAGGACTGGTTTCCTCTCCTCCTCCTGCATTTAGCCAAGGGCAGTCACCACAAGTTAACTCATAGAGTGGACCTCCTCGCACAAAAGAAAGGGATGCTCTTCCATCCTCACTTGGTGACCCTTCAGTTGACTCTGTGGATGATAGGATACTAATCCCTTTCAGACACCTATTCTCTGAGGATGTGCTCACAGTCCTGCAGGAGGCCAGGAAACCAAATACCACAAAATCTTACTTAGCAAAATAGAAGAGATTTTCAGTCTGGTGTCTGAAAGAAAATCAGGACCCATTAACAGTGGAAATTACCCTGGTTTTGACTTATTTTTGTGAATTGCTTAAGGCTGGTTTGGCTTACTCTTCAGTAAAATCTCATATGTCAGCCATATCTGCCTGACTGCCTCTATCTCCCCCCTTAGCTAGCAGATTTGAGGCAAAACAATTTCTTAAAGGTGTCCTACACATTAGGCCTCCCAGGTAACCAATTCCACCTCCCTGGGGCCTTAAATTTGTTTTTGGAAAAGCTGACTGTCCCACCCTTTGAGCCAGCTTCCTCTGCATCTCTTCAGCCATGTTTCTGTGTTACTAGTAGCCTTAATTTCAACCAGACTGGTATCTAAGCTACAGGCCCTTATTGTATCTCCACCCTTTCTGGTCTTCCACAATGACCTCTCATTTACACTTAAGGTAGTCAATGACCTGTGTGTAAATCAGTCCATATACTTACCTGCCTTTTTCCCCTCTTCCTAGAACTCTAGTGAGGGGTCATCCATACTGTAGATGTCTACAGGAAACTTAGATTTTACCTGGACAAAATCAAGGCTGTTTGAAAGTCAGAGCAGCTTTTTGTTTCTTACCACTCCAGGGCTCTGAGGTGGGCTGTGTCCAAGCAGATTGTTTCCTCCTGGATTTCCAAAACTATTTCCTTCTGCTGCACTCACCATGGTAAGACTTTCCATTCCCCTGTTGGGGCTCATTACATCAGGGTTGTTGCCTCATCTGAGGCCTTTTTCAAGGGATTGGGCACTAATTTAATTCTTGAAACAGCTACATGGACCTCAGTGCATTTCACCAAACACTATAAATTAGATGTAATTTCTAAATTTAGAGTAGGATTTGTCAGAGACATACTGCAGGGCTTCCTGGAAAGCTTCTCAGCTACTTCCTCCACCCTTACTTAATGAGCTTTGGTATTCTGCCTCATGTTATGAGTACTGCAACAGATGATAGGACATGGAATAGTTTTGCAATATCTTACTTAATGATAGACGTCCTTCTCTTCTGTGTTACAGTATTCCTATCCATCCCTCCTTCTCCCTTGGCCTTACTTCTTCTTGGATGATTTTTGCCCTACTTCCTTAGGCTGGCATTCCTCCTGGGGCAGTCAGTTCTGAAGATGGTGTGCATGTACATCACTTTCATGGCCAATGCCCAGTCACAGCCTACTTGTGACATACCACGCACCCTACAGTAGTGAAGTATTTTGTATACTGACTGACATTGGGTCACCTACAGCGGGGAACTCCCTCATGTTACAAATACTGCAATAGAGAAGAGAAGGACGTCTATTGTTATGATAAGATTTTACGCAACTATTCTTTCCTCCTGTTTTGGCAACTCTCTTGGACACCTTTTCTGCTGCTTCTTTAGCTCCAGACTCTCCCTACCCCTAAAAAACCTGATAGGTTCTACAAGGTGAATAATGACTACAAATTTTTGTTCATCTCTTTCTGCTGACCCTTCTGTAGTTTGTTTCTACAGATAATCCGTCTAAATTTTTACCCTCTTCTAAAATCCTTCCTACAGATAAGGATAGTAGAGCTTTGAAGCGATATGGTAAGAAGGTGTATAATGCTGCTGCCTTGTCTTTTTAGGCTATTAATTATTAAACCCATATGAACAGGTATGTCTTGACTCTCCTTTCTTAGACACCTAAGGTTGTTTCTGATCATTCTGATTCTGAAGGAAAAACTTCAGCTTTTTCCATGCTGGTGTCCACTTACCAGGTTGCTCGTCCCTCCATCAAATCCAGCTGTGATGCTGCTGATGCCTCTTCCAGGGCTGCTGCTGCCTTTGGTTCTGTGATGAGAGTTTATTCTTAGATTTGCCTTCAGGCCTTGCTTGATGATGGTAAAGCCAAGCTTTTGGATACTCCTCTGGATAATCAAAATTTTTTGAGGACAACTGCAGCTGACCTGTTCAAGCCATGCAAGAACTTAAGTATATTTCTGTCTCCTCGATTCCTGCATTTCTGAGGAATTATCCTTTTAAATCTGCCTTTGTTCATAGGTAGGCTCATCAGCCTTCCAAAGGTGGGAAGGGGTGTAGACATATTCCTCCTGCCAAGTCTATTCAGACTCCTATGTTCTTGAAAACTTATTTTCAGAACAAACCTATTTGATGTTTTACACCCCCCTTGGCTGGGTCTCCTTGTCCCCACCCAAATTGGAAACTGATCACCTCAGATTTTTAGTCTCTGTTCATCATTTTTTAGGAGTATTTCATAGTATGGAAGTCCCTTCCCCCTTTACAGGCATGCTGCATCCTCCTCTGGACCAACTTTCTAATTTCCCAGAGATTTTGCAGTCCCTTTTGGGCCAAAGCACCATTCAGCCTGTTCCACCCACCCAGGTTTTACTCCAGGATGCTTTTGGTTCCCCCAGAAGGAGGGGACCTGGAGACCAATTCTGGAACTTACTGTTCTCAACATGTTCCTCAAGACTCCTCCTTTATGGATGCATTCTCTTCAGACGTTTATTTCCTCTACTCCTTCCTCAGGCCTTCCTGATCTCTCTTGATCTCAAGGATGGCTATCATCATGTCCTCATTCACCCTATCTTCAGGAAACTTTTACATTTCTGTGTTTCTTCCTCTCATTCTTACTTCTGTGTTTTTCCCTTTAGCTTTTCTACTTCCCCACGGGTATTCACCAAATGCCTTGATCCTGTCATTAATTTTTGCAGGCTTCAGTGAGCACATGCATATTTCTCTTATCTGTGCAACTTGCTTATTCAGACTTTCTCCTAGCAGTCTCATACAAGTTCACCACTTCACCACTCTTCTTTTGCAAAGTCTGGGGTTCACCATCAGTCTCGAAAAGTCAGCCCTCACGCCATCCCAAGAACATATTTTACATGGTTGCAGGAATCAGACAATTCCCATGTTGGCTTCTCTTCCTGCTGCCAAAATTCTGTCTTTAACAATGTATTTCATCTCTTCTTCCTCTGTTCTCTGTCATGGCCAGGAAATTTCTCAGAGTTCTAGGCTTCATGGCCTCTGCCATCCATGTTTCCTGTTGCCAGACTTAGTATGAGGAAGCTCTAATAGTACCTCAAGTCAATGTAGCTCCAACATTGTCACTCCCTAGAGTTCCCTGTTCCTGTACTCCATTGTCTCAAACTTGAGCTCCAGTGGTGGATTTAGCAATTTTCTCTCAACCTGGGACTG
Source organism: Protopterus annectens (assembly GCF_019279795.1). Taxonomy (NCBI): domain Eukaryota; kingdom Metazoa; phylum Chordata; order Ceratodontiformes; family Protopteridae; genus Protopterus; species Protopterus annectens. The sequence goes on from NC_056750.1 coordinate 556,895,456, forward strand.
CCCTTTCAGGCTTCTTTTCCTTCCCAGGAGCTGTTCACAGACATCTTATACCTGGCGTGGGCTGCCTCTTGTGGCCCTCTGAAGGTTCAGGGGTCAGACCATACCAACATAAAAGAGATGAGGGCTCTACTTCTGGCTGTACAGACTTTTCACCCCCTTTTTCTTCCTGCCCTGCTGAAAATCTTCACGGACAATACTGCCTTGATGTGGTATATCAACATGCAGGGGGGCACGAGGTCTTATCTTCTTTGTAGACTAGAACTTCAGGCCTGGGATCTGGCTGTCAGTTGTCAGGTGACTCTTCAGGAGTGTGCAGACACTCTGAGCAGGTCCAGAACACAGGCTCACAAATGGATGCTTCACAGAGATGTGTTTCTGGATGTAGTCCATTGATCTGGGATATTCCTCAGGTAGACCTTTTTGCCTCCTCCATGAACAGACAACTTCCCCTATTCTGTTTGAGTGCGCAAAGTCCTTTGACATGTAAAGTGGATGTTCCATCTTTTCCTTGGAAGGGAATGTTTCTATATGCCTTTCCTCCCCTTTCTCTGCTGCCAGGAATTCTGCACAAGATCAAGCAGGACTCTCCCAAAATCTTGTTAGTGACTCCCTTTTGGTCCAGACAGCACTGGTTCTCCCTTCTATTTCATCTGGCCAGGGGCAGTCGCTGCAAATTACCTGACCAGGTGGATCTTCTCACACTCTTCAAATGACTTTGTCTGGGATAGGGGTTTGAACCATTTCAGGCTCTTCTTTTCTGAGGATGTGCTTTGGGTTCTGCAGGAGGCCAGGAAATCCACTATCTTGTATGTCTAAATGGAAACAATTTTCTGTTTGGTGCTTCTCTCTCTCTCGCCATCACGGTCCCCTTGATTGTTTCTTATTTGTGTGATATGCTCCATGCTGACTTGGCATATTCTTTAGTTAAAACTCACCTGTTAACGATCTGTGCTTGTCTGCCTTTTAATCCTCCTTTGGCCTCTCAGTTTGAAGTGAAGCAAATTCTTAAAGGTGTCCTTCACATCAGACTCACAAGAAAACTTATTCCACCTTCTTGGGATCTGAATTTTGTCTTTGAAAAATTGACTGTCTCTTTTTGAGCCTGCTAATTCAGCTTCCTTGCAAAACTGTACATGGAGCTGGCTCTTAGGTTCAGATACGCTCTTGGCTGAATTCAGGCTCTTATGTCTACCCCTCCTTTTTTATTTTTTTATAGAGACAGGTTGTCTCTTTGTACTAATCCTTCTTTTATTCCCAAGCTGGTTAATGAGTTGTCACTTAGTCTATTCAACCTCCTTCCTTTTTTCCTTCTTCGTAGTCTGCCAATAAAACTTCACACCTTGGACGGACCTGCATAGACAGCTCAAGTATTATTTAGATAAAACAAACGTTATTCACAGATCAGATCTGAGCAACTTTTTGTTTCCTTTTATCCCAGGACTTTGGGTTTGTCTGTTTCCTAGCAAACCATCTCCTTGTGGATTTCTAAGGCCATTTCCTTTTGTTATTACTTTCATAGCAAACACCCTTCTTCCTCTGTAAAGGCCATTCTACTAATGCGGTTGCTTCTTCTGGTGCCTTTTTCAAGGGTTTGGACACCAGTTCCATCCCTGAGGATGCTACCTGGTCCTTTTTTTATACTTTCGTTAAGTATTATAAACTGGATGTTGTTTCCTGGGCCAGAGCAGGTTTTGCCAGGACTATTCTGCATGGATTTGTAGAGGCTCTTCTGTGCCTTCCTCCTCCCTTAGCTGTTGTACTTTCCCTTTTGTGAAGAATACTCCAACAGTGATAAGAAAGGACACAATATAGTTGTATAAAATCTTACCAGAATAGTATATGCCCTCCTCTTCATGTTGTAGTATTCAGTTCCTACCTCATTCCCCTTGTTTTCTTGCTTTTGCTCCTGTGTTTTGTCCTTTCTTGGTCAAGGGAATCTTGCTGCTTTTTTCTTTCTGAACTTTTTTCTTCTGGATGTGCATGTTCTCCTTTGTTCTTGGACTGTTCTGTAGTGATCCAATAGATCTAACGCATTGAAAAAAACTTTTCCTAAATGAAATAAAGTCAGACTGTAAAACATTAGCAGGCATAAACTGTCAAAAACTAAGTCACAGAAATGCGACGGTAAGAAAACACGATAATCTGCAGTTGGTTTCTACTTTCATTTGTAAACTGTAATATAACATGGCACTTAGAAAAAATGTGTGATATTATATAAATCACAGAAAAATGTTGCTAAAACGCATTTCTGCAAAAAGACAGTAAATGTCTTTAAAGTTCTTTTGGCCCAAATTAAGCTGGTGTACGGTAAATGTGTAGTGCATACATAAACTCTTCCTTGATTGTTAATCTGTGTATAGGTGTAATATTTATATAGACTCTGTCCTTGATTGATAATTTATGGTGTATACATATTGTTTATGTAAACATTATTTTTATGTATTCAGTAAATGCGCAGAGCTTGCATAAACTGTAGTCTTGAATGATCTGTTTATATTAAATATGTAGTGTTAACATAAACTTCATCTTTGATCAATATATATATAAAACAAATGCATATTGCCTATAAAAATTCTCTTGTTATATTCGTAATAAATATGTAATGCTTTGGAACTGTATAAAAAAAGTCCGTCTCCCAACCCCCACCTATGTGCAAGGGACTCTGCCCATTGGCTTCAAAACCTGCACCTAGTCATCCTATTTGTTCACGCAACATCTCTCCCCTTCTTTGATATCCTGGCTGAAATAAACAATATCCAGAAGAGTTTCCTGTTGATGTCAGTGATTTCATGAATTTTCTGCTTTAGATGTCAGACTGTATATAGTGACCTCACATTTTCCAGCAAATACCCCCCAATACATTAACTGAACCAGTCTATGTGCCTATGGCATTGCACACCCTTCCAGCAGTGGCTGCTGTTCATTCTGTTCAGCAGCACAGGCCTTTAGACTCAAGTAACCATGATGTCTCTGTTTGGGCTAGCAGTGTCGGCTGAGGGCCTGTGTGTAGCTAGGAATATAAATCCCCCCCCCCCCCAGGAATTGTACCAGTTAGAAGACTGTCTTAGGCCTGCAGGCTGTTGGCAATGAGTCTCAGGTCTCCATTTTAGAGATTGTGGCCCATAGCCTAATATGCTTGTTGTTGTACAGTACTGCTCCTGTCAGTGCATGCTTGTCATAGGAGGTTACTAGGTTAACAGCCCCAGGGCCCATACAAGCCTAGCCAAGTTCAAACCATGTCCCCAAGGGTGTCTGGTTCAAGCAGACACTAAAATCAGCACCTATTGCCCCTGTCCAAGAAGGACACAGGTGGAACCCTTGGGGTGAATTTCTGGTTACCTATCCAATTGCCCAAATTGTACGTAAATAGGGCTAATGAGGGGCTTTGTTTAACAATAATAGGAAGCTTGTTCCAAAGGTAGGGCAACTTCTGTGAGACAAATCTCTCTCTCCAGCAAGAAACCAGGTTAAGGTCCTTTGAGCGAGTGACCTGTGTGCCACTTGACTTGGCAAATGTGCAGCATTTCCATTAAAGCTGGGTCAGAAATTGCTCTGTATGCAAGGCACAGGTTGCATCTGAGCAGTCAGTACGACACAGAGTAAAGTGACAATGGTTTCAGTCTGTCCGCATAAGACCACTCTTGATGACCCTGAATTTTCTTTGTAAGGAACCTATGTGGTTTCTCCAATTGCTGCAGGTGTTTGGAAAGGAACATACCAAAGGAAGCATTGTACTGTATTATTGGCTTGATGAGGGAAGAGTACAGGGGGGTTGTAATCTCTTTTTTTTTCTGGAGGCAATGCCCTTACATATGAGATGAGCAATATAAAATGCTCTTCTTACCACTATGGAGACATGGTGATCAAAGTTAAGGTTGCTCTCCACCTGTGTGCCCAGATCTCTCACCACTGACTGTGTGCTTAGGGTATTGCTATTGATGTGGTAGTTTGCAGGAATATCACCCTTGCCGAAGGAGATGATGATGCATTTTTTTGCATTAAGTTTAATACTATGACTTTGGTACCAGTCATTAGTCTGCGTAAGACCTTCTTGCAGGATGTTGACATCTCTAGGGGTTTCAATGATCGCTCCCAATTTTTCAGTTATCAGCAAACTTTGTCAGTCGAAGTCCTTTGGTTTTAGCCTGTAGTTATGAGAAGTAGATTCCAAACAGTATGGGGCCCAGAACTGATCCTTGTGGAACACCACTGGTTACAGGTCTGCTGGAGGAATCTGAGTCCCCTGTTTTGACTGTATGAGTTCTGTAAGTGAGCCAGTTTGCAACCACCTGATAATATATGGGTTGATACCTAGCTGGGTGAGTTTATCAATGATGCCTGAGTGTGAGATTGTGTCAAAGGCCTTAACTAAGTCTAGGTAGGCCATATGCACAGATTTGCCCTCATCTAGGGCTTTGGCGGCTGTCTTGAAGAAGTCCACCAGGTTTAACAGGCATGATCTTCTCTTGACAAAGCCAAACTGGGTGGGGTTGAATATTTGGAGATTTCCTGTATCTTTGTTAGTAAGGATTTGTTCCATGCCTTGCAGGTAAGGCTGGTCAGGCTAATGGATCTCTAGTTCCTAGGATCTGTGGATGTACCCCCTTTGTGCAAAGGAATGACTGTAGCTGTTTTACATTCTGCTGGGATGAAGCCCATGCTTAGGTTTTGATTGAAAGGCATGCTCAATGGTGATTATAATTCCTACTTTATCCCATGTAGAATACAGGCCGGGATGTTATCTGGTCCCATACTGGCTGTGTATTTTGCCTTGGAGAGGGCATTTAAGACCTGCTCCTCAGAGATACTAGGTGGGGACAGGTGTTAGGGATGTTGTGGGGGTGTATGTGGTGAGGACAGGGGAGTGAAGTTTTTACTGAACCTGTCAGCCAGCAGGTTTGCTATATCCACAGGTTGTAAATATTTAGTACCATTAACTAAGAGTTCATTGCAAATCTGGGCCTTATCTTTGAGGTTACAGATGTAACTAAAGAGCACTTTGTGGTTATCCTTAGTTAGGGAAGCTAGTTTGGATTAGGCGTTAGCTTTGGAGGACTTCACTAGGAGTCTTATTTTTTTGTTTAAGTTGAGGAGGGAGTGTTTCCAGTTTTGAGACCATTCCTTCCTACTCCTAGATAGCAATTTCTTTCTCCTATTGTGTAGCCTATTAATGGTAGTTGTCCACCAGGCAGGTTTGTTTTTCCTTGCTTTGGTTCTGTCTGGTACGGCAGAGTCAATACAATTGTGCAAGTGCTTGTATAAAGCATTAGTGTATAACTCACCCTTTGACCCTGACATTTGTTGTGTTATGGGCTTCAAAACTGGCTACTTTGGGCCCAACACAGAGATCTCCAGAGCAAGCTCAGCCCCCAAATTTCCAGCTGCTGTAGCCAGTGTTGGTCCATTGGGCATTGGGCATTGGATAGACTAGTATAATTCAGTCATTCTGTCTACATACCTGTCTCCCGTAACAGGGACTTTCCAGGAGGAGTTATATCTGACTAGTTTGCAGGCAGCTCAGAGACCTCTGGCTTCAAGTCATTTAGCTTCTAAGTGCCTGATTGCTTCCTTTGATCCTAATGATTTATTGGAAATTCTGAGAAAAAGACCAGAAAGTCCTACCAAATTGTTCCTCCTACAGTAAACTGTGATGGAAGGGTCCATTCCTTCTCCTTCTCCTCATCTGGAGAGACAAAGTTCAGAAAGGTCTTGCAGATTACAAAGCCAAGGGAGAATTAGCCTACTCAGAATCTCTTCTCTCCTTTCCATAGAAGAGGGTTCAGGCTGCCTACTGATCTCACCAAGCCATTTCTGTGAGGTCCCCTTATTACTGGACATTGTAGGGAATGTAGTCTGTGCTGTTGGAGTAATTTTGACACTGTTTCTCAGTCTCCATGGAAGTCAAACAAGGTTTTTAGATCCCTGCCACACTATGCAATATGGTTTGAAATCACTGGGCTGGTTGCAACTGTCTCTCTGGTCTCAGTGAGTAGGAATCTTACTCCTCGGTCTTTTATAATCCCTAGTAAGGAACCTATGGACTGGACAGGCTGAGAATGTGGGCCTTTGTTTTCTCCACCTTGTGCCTTAGGGTGTTAAACTGCCTTACTCAAATGCTCTATTTTCAGTGAAACATCACATATGAAATAATCTGCTATGCTGAAGATTCTGAGAAAGAGAATTCACGCTTCCACATCTTCTGCAGTTAGTCAGATCATGGTCTGTGTAGCATTTAGTGACACAGGAGGAGTGACCAGAGCAGCAGGAACTGATGTAGCTGTATGTAGGCCCTCCTGGCTGTGCCTTACTACAGCAGCATTTATAGGTGCAGCCTTCCTAGGACTTTGGAACTTAAACTGGTCAGAATCTCCAAGGCATGAAGTAGAAAGAACAATCACATTTAGCCACTGGGGTCACTTTTCATTCTCTTCATTTTTTTTCTTATAAGATCCAAAGACACCACAACAAGCAGTTTTTTTAACTTGCACACAGATTCTGCAACATCAGGATTTGGGGTTGAATAATTTTTTTATCCAGAAGCCAATATCATCACTGATCGTGGAGCCAGGGATCCAAGTGTTCTTAGGAATGCAGAGGTTCCACTAAAAAGTTATTTGGGGGGAGGTGGATAACGGAGAATCAGCAAAAATGAGTTTTTCATGTAATTCTGCCTAATGTGGGGAAGTGGGGGCTACAATAGACAGATGGTTCACAGAGCATTGCTGCCACAGAAGTTGTAATTGCACATTAACATTTTGTTGATGAGTGCACTATTGCTAAACCTCCAAGTCTAACAGGGCATTCTCCCTTTGGGAGTTCTGCTGGTTCATTCTGAAAATATGTAGTTCAGAAATCAAGAAACACGGTGATACACCCTCTGTCAGGAGACTGAGAGTGCATCACTTTCTGGTTGCACCTTATCTGTGATAGCCAAATCCCTTTCTGACAATCTCCACTATTGTGTTTTAATCTCCCACAAGTAGTCAGTCAGTCCGAGCACTGCCAAGACATTGCTTCTGAAATGAGTTTTCCTGATATGTGACCTGTTTGCATCTCCAACAATTGCCATATATCAAGAATTTTTCTCTCTGATTCCTCCATTCAGCAGTTAGTCAATGTCTCTCCTTGACAGTTTTATACTTTGTGTATTGTCTTTGATGGTGCATTTTTATCCAGAAGTCCAAAATTCACCGAGTCAGAATGTTTTTTAAGTAGCCATGTTTTGGCCCTAACAGGTGTAGTTTTCACCACTGAGCAGGTTTCAGCTGAAATCTTTTGACTTCAACTATGAAAATGACCATATTGTTGCATTCTTCAGGCAGGATATATCTGAAATGTTAAGCTGTGAAGTTTACAGCATAGACTTTCCAATTACATTGATAGCCAGGGACCAGTGCTGTGTGATTAAGGCGGTAAATATTCTGTCTTTATTACAGAAATCTTCTACAAAGTGGACAAACAGGGTCAAGTGGAAATAATTTGACATATTGACTATACACAACCTGAATCCCTTTTCCACTGTAGTGCCCATAGATCTTCAGGTTAGCTGCTTCATCTAACTTCTCTGCTGGTCAGAATTCATATTATCTGGCTTCACTTAAAATACTCACAATCCTTCTTAAAGGAGTCTTTCTTTTATGGCCCATTTTAAGATACCGTGCTCTTTTCTGAGAGTTGTGTTTGAGAAGTTGGCTGTTCCCTCATGTGTAATAAAATAAAATATAAAGTACACTGGCACCATAGCTTGCTAGTAACAGACTTTCACTAATACAGGCTTCTTCAGGCAAATAGTTGATTTTAAACACATGACTTAAATACAAGGAAAATGTCATGTGACCACCTTTAAAGAGGTAACACACAAAAAAACTAATACATAAATCAATACTTTATACATACTAAGAATACTAAAAATGCAATTATCTCCATGTAGCTAAAAAACATATATTAAAACTTTTACACCTGTATATCAAAATTATTTAATTTTGTTTATCTTTCAGAACTAACTTTATTGTCACACTTTCATTGAGACTAGGTGGACAGTGTGCTTTAAAACATATTATACAATGACTGATTATTAATATTACAAAACAAGTATGCTTATTGGTCAGGCCAATCAGCGTGCCCATTGCAAATCCTAGCATATACCAATGGAAGAAGGTCCAGTTGTCTGGACTTTTTTTCCATTGCTATATACTGTAACTTTTATTTATTTATTTTTTAACAAAAATGAAAAAAAAAAAAAAAAAAACCTGTAATCCGGACATAGAGAGACAGGATGGAGAAAATTCTAGGAAAATTAGGTACATTATTTAAAACTAAAGACATGTACCTGATTTCCTTTGTCTTTCCTCCATTCTGTCTCTCTCGTACTCCTAAACTGCCCGACACTTTACTTTTTTATTTAAAAAAAAAAAAAAAAAAAAACGGAGCAACAGAGACCTTTTCTCCATTGCTTGCTTTCTAAAGCATTGATGTACTAGGTATGCTTGGGAACACAAGTTCTATACGCATGCTCTCAGTACATCAAAAAAAGCAAAAGGAGCATATACCAGCCATGGAAGGACAGCACGGTGCCGTTATACAAAGACATTAAGAAAAGTACGTTTTTTTTTTTTCTTAAATAATGTCATTGTATAATAGCAATAATTGACTCCGTGGTGTGGTATATTAAGATTTACCCACAGTTTGCTGTGTTTAATAATTCTGTCTTTGCCCTTGTGATTAAAGCACACCAACCGTGGATAAATATTAATATACCACACCAACATCGTTGGCTATTGCTTAATTAGCCAGTTATGATCAGTAATTTCGGTGTAGATTTACAGGTCACTACCTCTTAAGCTTTCCTGTATATTTTGTAAAATAAGAAAGCAAAATTTGTGAGATGTCTGTTTAATATGCCTGTATAATGCATTTGTGTCTAGCTGCCTTCTGATGTCAGATATATGCTTACAACTTCTCTCTCTCTGAACTTTCTATTTGTTTTACCTATATGGAAGGCACTACAGGTCAGGCATTTTGCCATGTATATTATATTTTTAGTATTACATGTCCTATGGCATCTAAGATGGAGTAGTTTTAGACTATCTGGATGCTTAAAAGTTGTTTCTGTAGGGACATACCTGCAGTATTGACAACTGTTACATTTTTTGGGTTTCATACTTGGATATAGATGCTGTGTTTCTATAATTCTCTTGTTCCTTATAACAAAAGATTTTTTTTTTAATTTTTAGACTTTTTATGCCCAAAAGTTATCTTATCTACTCCTGTGTCTTTAAAAGTAGGAATATATTGTAACATGTACCAGTGTTTTTTAATAATATCCTGTATTTGATGAGTATGAACATCATAGGGTAGAACATACCTAAATAAGGATGTTTTTGTGTTCTTAACTTTATTATTATTGCTTATTGAAGTAATGTGATAATCAGAAAATATAGGTTTAATGTTATCTTGCTGTTTTTGTGTTACTATATTCATTACGTCGTGTTCCTTATAGCCTCTTTTAAAAAAAAATAATTGGGCATGTTATTAAACTGTATCCATTGTTTCTTTTCTTGTATTCAGTCTAGCCACATGGGTAAACTGATTTTTCACTGCATTTTAAAAACATGAGGAGGATGCATACTACTGCTGTGCAGATATGTATTTTTCCTGACATCTTTCTTGTTTAATGTAGTTTAAATTTTACTACTGGTTCCCTTAAACAGGCTTATATCTAAAAAGTCTATTTGTGTATAATGTATGGTCATACCTCTCAACCTCTTAGAGCAAGAAATCTGAATAAAGCCATGACAAAAGTGGGGCAAAGCCTGAAAAATAGGGACAATTTTTAATTATTGCTCTTACAAACTTAGAAAGTTGATAGAATAACAGTTTTTGCATTAGCATGAATTTTCTGAAGGGTATGAAGTCTGAAACTGAAATGTCTGTCATTATGTTCTAACTTCAGTCTTTAATAATTTGCCACTGATTTGCCAGAAAACTACAATTTTATGAAAAACAGGCCAAAAACATGAGGCAAAATTCTGGATATTCTGAGAAAATCTGTACAGTTGAGAGGTATGTGTATGGTATGTTTAAAGTATAAAATTCAGTAGATTAATTTAAATATAACAGAAAGTCTGAAAATGCAGAAACAGAACTATTCCATATCAAAAACAAATCATCCACAAAACGGAGAGCTGAGTGGCCTAATGCACTATGCCTATAAAACAAAACATTGTTAAGAAAGCTGTTATTCATTTCAGAAAAAATAAATTCAAGTTCCCATTTATTTATATCCAGATTTGCATACTTATTAGCCATGGCCATATCCATGCCTACTCCTTTACACTATTTATATATATTTTTATGGAACATAAAAGCATTATTGGTTGAAACCAGTTCGACTAAGTCACAAATGGTGTTAGTCTCAGCTGTTGAAAAAGCTGCATACAATGTTATAAATTCACGAAGGTACTCTATTCCACTATCATTCAGTATTGATGTAAATAGGGCCTCTATGTCTAATGTAACAAAGTAGCAATCAGCAATGTTGTTAGACAAAGACTTAGTCATACAGGTGTGTTAAAAGCTGGGATGTGTCCTTAATTATTGTTGTAGAATATCTTAGGGCATGTTTAAGTTTATGCCCTAAGTAGTTTGAGATTGGTTTTGAAATACAGCTATTTGCTGAAACAGTCGGTCTTAATGGTGGAGAAGTAACTGATTTATGAATTTTTGGAATTCCATATATGACTGGTATTTTGGGAGCTGTCACATGAAAGTAGCCCAACATTTCCAAAGTAATTTCTCCAATGTTCTTTGTGTTTCACTGTTGCAGTCATCACATTTGGGTTATCCTGCCAGGCGTAGCCCTCAGTCGGCCCGAATACCAGAGGCTTAGTATTTCTGTGTCGGTTGCTATTGTTCCAGGACTGATGTCATTGTTAGTAGTATAAAAACAGGCAGCTGACGCCATTACATCAGTTTTTCTTGCCAAGGAGCCCGAAGCAGAAGCAGTTTGCACAAGTGCTGGTCGACCGCTACCTGAGTTTTCATTTCCGAATTGAAGTTGAAGTCTTCTAAAGCTAAGTACCCCATTGGGGATCCTTTTTTCTTGCTCTAACCGATGTCAGAAAAAGTTAATAATTGCATTGCCTGTGTAAAGCAAATACCACACCGAGACTTCCATTCTTACTACAGCAAAAGATGAACCAGCACTCCGGAGACGGGCTATATAAAAATTTAATGTGGCAAATCAATCATAGAGAAATTACACAAGCGAACCGGTTTCGGCTAAAATCTAATAGCCTTCCTCAGTGCAACTAAAACAAACAGATGGTACATCCTGGTACTCTCTTATATATGAAAAAAAATTTTGAAAATTTTTTTTAAAGTGACAACCTCAAAAAAACACACATGCATATGAGATTATCCCCATTCATGTTATAAATACAAATAAATGTGAAAATTCACCAAAAGTAACACATGTTCATACCAATAAACATGTAGAATAATATTATTATGTAGAAAAAATCTATTAAGGGATACATAAACTATTAACAGGTGAACATGGATTCCAAGACATTTCATTAAGGCCAGGTTTAAATAATGCCCCAGCCTGGTTATCCAGGAAAATTCCATGTTGTTCAGTTTCTCATGCCAACCTGCTTTATTAGCCCTCTGCATGTCTATTTTATCAATAACAGTAAATTTAAATTGAGCCGTTTTGTGTAACCTAGTATGTTTAAATAAAGCATTTGACAATTTGTTAGTTCTAATGGCACTTATATGTTCGCTGATACAATATTTCAATGGTCTAGATGTTTGTCCCACATAGAATGCCAAACAAGAACAAGTGGCCGTATAAACTACCCAATCAGTATTACAATTCCCAAAAATGTTAATCTTGTATATTTTGGGGATATTTTTGCTGGTAAATTCCATTGTTTTGTATATATATTGACATGCATTACAATGGCCACATGGATAACCTCACAGTTGGTCACCCAGTATAGTCGTTTGTGCTGGTCTGGGAAGATTGTACCTCTTATAGTGTGTGAAATGGGTGTTCAATGTTCTTCCCTCTTATATGAAAATGAGCAAGTTTAAGGTAATATTTCCCCAAGATGTTCATGGGCTCTTAAGATCTCCCAATGATTATTGACAATTTGTCTAAAAAGGGGGGTATTACTACCAAATGTTGTTATAAACCTAATTGGCTGATCTCTATTGTTTTCTTGGTTGAAATGTTTATAATGTAACAATTCAGACCTAGGAGTATTTCTGACCTGATCCTAGTTTGAATAATGCGATTAGGATTACATCCCCTATCAATGAACCTCTGAGCTAAATCATTTTCACATACCAAATGTGACTCATCTGATGAACATATGCGTTTAATACGCAAAAAATTGTGATTTAGGAATATTGTCGATGATGTGGCGGGGATGATTGCTGGTGGCATGAAGAAGGGTGTTATATTGTGGAAATTTCCTATGAACTTTAGTAGCCAAAGTATGGTCTGCCTGTCTGGAAACAACCACATCCAAAAACACTATTTCTTGATATTGTATTTGTATAGTAAAATGTATAGTAAAATGGATGCCCATTTCATTATTGTTCAAATATCTCACAAAATCATCCGCCAAATCCAAATCACCCCGCCACACCATCCAACAATCATCTAGATATCTGCGCCAAATATCTAGTTCCTGCATATATTTATTCATGTTAGAATTATAAATGTATTGTTGCTCATAGAAACCCATGAATAGATCAGCATAAATGGGGGCAAAAGAAGCCCCCATAGCCGTACCCCTTACCTGCCAATAGACCTGCCCTTCAAAATAAAAAACATTTTTAGTCAAGACACATTCAGTCAATTCGATAAGAAAATTATTAAATTCTGGACTACATAACTTTGCTTGGTCCAACCAGAAAGCAACAGCCGATAGTCTGGCATTATGTGGAAAGTTGGTGTAAAGGGATGTTACATTCAACGTACATAACCACCAATTAGCCTCCAGCTGTGTGTCTTGAACTATCTGAAGAAATTCAGTCGTATCTTTAAGCCTAGATCTAACCAAACTGAGCAATGGTTTGAGATGAAAAGTCAAAAAGGCAGATAGAGGTTCAGTCAATGATCCATTACCCGATACGATAGGCCTACCGGGAGGATTTAAGGGATCCTTGTGAATTTTGGGAAGCAAATAGAGATATTGAGCTTTTGGATCCGATACTTTCAATTGTTTGCATATATTTCTAGTGATGATATTCTCTTCAGTTGCTAGATCTAACATGGAAAAAATATGTATTTTAAAATTTTTTGTAGGATCAACCACCAGTTGAATATAAAACTTGACATCAGATAGTTGTCTAAGAATCTCAGCTCGATACATAGACCAGTCCATCACCACAATAGCTCCACCCTTGTCCGCAGGTACAAATAACAATGTCGTGATTGGATCTTAAAGCATGCAATGCTTGTTGTTCCTCCACTGTAAGATTGTGTTTTTGAGATTGATAACTTAAAGAAAAGTGTAACTCCTTAGACACACATTCCTTAAAAATAGATACATGCTTATCTATTGGGGGCTGAAAATCAGATGGACCGAATTTAAAACATGTTGATCCTTGAGAGTCAGTATTGTCTTAAAAAAATATTTTTAAATTAATCAACCTGCAAAAATCATTCAACTCATTAATCAGTATATGTTCAGGAACAGACGCAGTAGGCACAAAATTTAAACCTTTGTTCAGCAGTTTATTTTGAGCTTCAGAAAGTTCAAAAGATGAAATATTGTATACATTATTTATTATTTCACAATTTTTTGTAACAGTGTTACCAAATTTGGTCCCCTTGTTTGTTTTCTCCCATCCCTGCGTTTGCTAGATCTAAAGGGATTAAAGAATCACTAGATGGTCTTTTTTTGGCTATTGGGGAATCTTGGAGGGGAGGACAATCATAGTCAGAGGTGGATGAAGTGTCATCCTCCGATGTACCGCTAGTAGTTGAAGTATGTTTCTTCAATATGGATCTGGGTCGTTTTCACCTATTGTTTGGCCTAAAACTGGAATCATTAAATCTGACAGTTTTTTGTACCATGAAAGGTTTGCCCTTCTCGTAATCTGCCAAGTCTCTATTATATTTATAAATTTTCTTTTTAACCAATTGCTCCTCTAAATGGGCCAGTTCTTTCACCAAATTGGAAATATGAGTATTATAAAACACCTCTGATTCATATTTTTGGGCCTCTAAGCAATTTTGATGAATTTCAATAGTTTGGGAGTCAATAATCCGTTCATAGTATGATATAAGAGTGTCTACAAAAAGCATCGAGGCCCGATGTTGAGTCTCCACCCATTCCTGAGACAGTTGTTGGTCAATCAGACCAACCAATGGTTGGATCCTAATTCTGAGCCCACGTAGTGTAATATTCTTTATTTTATAGGCTTTAAATAGCCTGAGGTGCCAAATATTCGATCTTGGAGCCCTCATGTTCTTAGTAATTTTGTGAAAAACAGCATTGCAAAGTGAATTAGCATCCCTGGGAATATCATTAGATTCATTAGCTCCTGATGGATTCAATCCAAATACTTCAAGATTATCCCTGTCAGCAGATAGTTCCCGCAATATGCCCCTGAGATCCATAATAAAGCACTAATATATGACTTATCAATGTGTAACTTATTATTGAATCAAAGAAAGATATTACCTTCAACCAGTAGGTTATAAATATGTTTTTAGACCATAAGATACAATATTAGATTCCTATCCCCTCAAATGTTAGGCCATGGTTATAAATGAGAAGAGGTTCGGCAAAAATTAGCCCAATATGGGTTGTTTAACAAAAAAATTAGCTGAAGGTGTAATGCACCTAATTCAAACTTGCGTTATAACTAAGACTGTGTTAAGCACTCATAAATATATATAAAAAAATTTTAAGTTAGTGCAACCAAGGTTCATAACTCTGGTATACTTGAATAGAATACATACACGAATGATTGTAGTTAACATTCGTTTCAACCACATAAAAGTGAGCTATAAACCATAAGTATATAAAAATTCAATAAAGGTGTTTAACTGCTGACTTTAAATGAATGGCTGACATTCGTCTTAGCCTTGGACAATCATCAACACAAGATAAATGCTTCCAGGAAATAAACAATCCTGGTTTTAAATAGTCAGCAGATCAAATAAATAGCTCACCATAACTAAACCCATTCTTACTGCATCAACTGTTGAGGCCCAGACTACAACATCCTCCGCTGTCGCTTTTGTGCTTTGTTCAACGCCCGAACTATACGTCGTTGGGCCCTTATTGTAGCTAGATATTTTCACACTCAGTCCTTGAATTCCAATATGGCTTCAGTAAGCCATCTGACGACTGATCTTCCGAAAAAATGTAAGGATAAAGACAGAGACAGACCGCACAGGTCCAAAACTGCCGACAACGCTTCTGTTAAGCTAGTGGTCAGTTCTCTGGTCCTCGGTGAGGTGCTTTTGCAGCCCCTGAAGCCCACTTCTGTGGATTCGCAGGCTGCTACCGATACCCTTTCGGAGTCCGATATGCCGCGAGACTCTTCTTCGACTAAGGATCCTGTGGATGTCTGTACCTTGGATGGGTCCGGAGCTGCTGAGCAGGCACCGGCTTCCGAGGAAGTACTTCGCACTACCTATACTCTACACAGACCGACTTCTTTCGCGTCTTCAGTTCTTTCAAAAACAACCGAGTTTCTAAGGCCCAGGGTACGAACCACACCCAAAGAAACGATGACCCAAGCTCAGGCACCTGCTTCTCTGCCTCAGTCTCAAATGCTTAAAATGGCAATAGACCTTATAGTGCTTATTAGGTCATAAATCATACTATTCACTTTTGTTATAATACTATTGACCTGCTTCCTATTGATGGTTAAATACTTATTGCTATGTAACATGTCATACATTTTAGTATTGTAATCATTAATATTTCAAATAACAATGCCACCACCCTTATCTGCTACTTTTCTAACTTTATTGGGATTAGCGGCTAAAGATTTAATAGCTTGTTGTTGCTCAACTGCTAAGTTGTAAAAATTACTGCTGGTTTTCATTGCTTGATAAATACCATTTTCTATTGCTTATTCAGAAGCTGCTGTAAGAGGATTATTAACTGGCACAAAAGTACTACTTCTAGATAACACATTTGTGCTATACTCAGTTGAAATACTTACACCATATAATAGTTTAAGATTTAAATTCCTTATGAACAGTTTAACATCTGTTAACACATCAGAAGTATCTGTTATACTTGCAGGAATAAAGTTAAGTCCATTATTCAGTAATGCTATACTTCACGTTCATTTAATATATATTGAGAAAGGTTAAATACAATGTCACTTATCTCTTGGACTGGCTTCTGGTTTGCATCCTTTGCCCTGTTTGTCTCCCTCATGTTCCCTCATGTGAACCAGTAGCATGTATAGAATTTAAATTCTTAATGTAGAAGATTGTTTTCCTGGTGGCCGTGACTTTGGCAAGGAGGATCTCAGAGTCACAAGCCTTGTTAATTCACCCTTTTTATCTAATGTTTCACAGAGATAGGCTTCCTTTGTGGGCCAATACTTCCTTTATGCTAAGGGTAGCTACTGGGTCAAATTTCAAGTCATTCCATCAAGCGTCTTGTTTATCTGCAGAGTCTGTTCTAACCAGGGTGAATATCTGCTCCATCTTTTAATTTTTCCAAGTCTTTTGGGTTTCTAATACCATGATGGGAAATGGACACCATTCCTAAGTCAAAGTACGATTAAAGTTCATGAAATTAGTATTGTTTCAGTCTTTGATGTCAGCCAGTAGTGTTCTTCGCAGCACCCTCCATATGCCCAATAATCACTCCTTCTGTGATTTGTATGGAGTTACATGTATTGGTAACATATCTAAAAGCGATTGTAAATTCTTTTTTATAAGACCTGTTGCTCCTACTACTGTCTGGGTTGTCTTTCTTCCACATTGCTCTCATTTTTGCCTGCAGATCCTGATATTTTATGACTTTGTGACTCTCTGTACACAAGACACTGTAGTCAATGGGTGTGGTGATTTCAGTGATCAGTGCTACTCTTGTCTTTTTTCCTTGGACCACTATATCCGGTTTTCTAGCAGCTATCTTTTCAACTGTTGGTAATGGATGATCCCATGTGATGTAGACTTCTCCATTTTCTATGATGCTTTGTGGCTCATGTTTTCAGTATTTTTCAGCCACTTCAGTACCATAATGTTTGCACAATCCCCAGTGCAACAGTCTCGCCACATTATTATGCCTTTCAGTATATAGTCCTTCTGCCATTAATATGTTGCAACCAGCAACAACATGTGCAACTGTTTCCAATTCGGTTTTACAAAACCTACATTTGTCTGTTTCTCCCACATGTTGAATGGAATTTAATGTGTACGTAGCCCACTATCTTGGGCTACCAATATTAACCTTTCATCTCTTGGTTTGAATTTGCCTCTCCTTAACCATTCCTGTGTTTGTTCCTGATCAACATGAGGTTCTTCCAGAAGTTTTCTATACTTGCAACTATTTTTATGCTTTTTCCACATTTCTTGCCTTCTCATCTGATCCTTCACCTTATATTATTTGTTTTGTTTTTTTGGCACATTCAGTTGCTGCCTGATTTTTATGTACTTCTGTTTGATTTCCATTCCTGCTTGATGCCGATAAGCTTCTGCTAGATTAAGCAGAGAAATTTTCTTAGATTTATTCTCCTCATGTTTCAAAACTTTCACTACGTTTGGGTCTTGTGTGGTCAGCAGATATGTGGGGAGTCCCACGATTGCAAATCTGTACGTATAATCAATTTCAAGGAGGCCCATCCCTCTTTCGGAATGGGGAATTTATAATCTTGGTATGCATTAATTTTTATAAATAATTTGGTGAGCATGAAGCATCCTCTTTGTTTTCCTATCTAATCTATCCAACACATTTTGAGGCCTGTCAGTCACTCCAAAACTGTAGGTTAGGACAAGAAGAGAAAATTGGTTTATAGCTTGAATTTTGTTCCTAGATGTCAGTGCTGTTTTCAGGATTAATTCAAGTCTTCTGAAGTATTCCTTACTAAGTTTATTCGCATTTGTTCATGTTTTATTGTTGATCCTTCAATTCCCAAATATTTATATAGTCCTTCTTCCTCAAGTTCTTTTATATCACATTCTTGTCCCAAACTGATGTTTTCCTGTTATTGCAGATGTCCTTCATGGATGCATCTGCAGTCATAACAACTGGGTTGTCCTGTCGTCAGGCAGCCCTTCAGTCGGCCGGATTCCAAAGTCCGGGTCCGGCTTCGGCTGATGTCGCACTCCACCCGACGTCATCTCTGTTGGTCTTCGGGTATAAAGGCATCAGCCGACGCCATTTTCCTCAGTCTTTCTTGCCGTGGCCAAGCAGAAGCTGTTCGCAAGTGCCGGTCGGTCGGATCCAGAGATTACTTCTACTGAATACTACTTCGAAGACTTCTAAAGCTAAGTACCCCGTTGGGGACTCTTTCTTGCCTCAGCCGATGTCAGAAAAAGTTAACAATTGTTTAACCTGTGGGAAACAAATACCTCATAAAGATTTCCACTCTTACTGTCTGCCTTGTTTAGGCCCAGCCCACGACGTAGCAGCCTGTTCGCCTGTGCTTCTTTCAACCGACGAACGCTTAGGCGTCGGTCGGAGTTTGCAGAACAGTTTTTCGGTTCTGATTTTGCGTACATTATGCCGTCGGATCCTCCGACTACCCAAGCTACCAAAACGCAAAGATAAAGACCGACACTCGCGGTCCGCGGTTTCGGACGAAACCATGGTTAAGCAAACCGCGAGTGTCTCGGTTTCGGCCGAAACCGAGAAAACTGATCTAAGTACAGCTGAACCGATTCCTACAACTGAGGCCCCTGCTACAACTCTTGAATCGACCTCAGAAATTTTACCCACTTCGGTGGTTGACTTATCAGACACCATCCCCTTGGATGTCTCTACCCCAGCACGTGGTGCTGCTAGGCCTCCAGCAGCCATGTCCATTAAGGCCTTCGCCAGGGCTAAAGCAGCCAAGACTACTAAAACAGTGCCTGTTAACCCCCCACATCCAGGCCCTCTTCTAGTTCCCAAATGCTTTCTTTGGCAGAAGATTTAATTTCTTTAATCAGAGGATCTCAATCTCACCCCGATAGGGCCTCTCAGCCCCCAGAGAAGAGACCTAGGGCAGAGCCCCCTGAGCCAGTGTCCTCTGATGAATCTGCTGAGGAATCAGACATAACTGACCAGCCAGAGGCTCCCTTCTCCAATGGTTTTGACAACCTGCAGTTGTGCTTTCAGATCCTCATCTGATGAGCTGTACAGTTTTAAGTCATCGACAAAGAGAAGATGAGAAGTCTTTACACTTTGTTGTTTTCTAGGAGCCAGATTATAACTATGGCCTAAGCTGTTGAGTAAACAGTTTAATGGATTAAGGGCAAGGCAGAATAGTAATGGTGACAAAGTGCCACCCTAAAATATCCCCCTTTGAATTTTTATTTCAGGGATAACAGTTTGTCTTTATCATGGCTTAATTGCAAAATGGTCTGCTACTGTTTGATGCTCATTGTAATGTAGTCTATCAGTGTGGGGTGTATATTATACATTTTTAAGCAATCTTTTATCCATGAATCAGAAAAGAAAGGAAACAGGAAGTAGCCACCACGCCAAACAGCTACAAAACTTTTATTTAAAACACAATTAAAAAAACAGGAATGAGCTGTGTTTTTAATTGTGTTTTCTTTCTTTTCTGGCTCAGTTATCATGGCCAGATAGCCTTTGGTGGAGTATCCACACTTTTTGGTTTTATCCATGGATGAGGGATACTATCAAATGCTTTTTTGTAGTCAGTCAATGCCATACTTAGATTCTTCCCCTTTTTACAGTTCTCTACTATGACTTTATTTAACAACAAATTAGCCTTTGTTCCATATGACTTTCTTTTATTGCCTTTTTGTTCTACTGCCATGATTGAGTTTTTTTCTAAATGACTATAAACTCTATCGGCATCAGTTCCCATGTATAGTTTATACGTAGTTGTAAGGCAAGTTGATGGTCTATAATTTTAAGGGTAGCTTGCAGGTTCACGCTTAAGTAGGAGCATTGTTTTGCTTGTTGTTAGCCAGGTTGGTGTCTGTTCTAGGTTCTTACTCATGGCTAAATATCCGTGCAAAGATCTGAATACTTTTAACCAGAAGTTCGGTACTGCATCTGGGCCTACAATTTTCCAGTTAGAGGCTTTTCATAACTTTGTTTCAGTATCTCTAGCTGTTACTTCATCCCATTTCATATCCTGTACTTTAAACTTCTTATTCTTTCTTTTACTTCTATTTAGCATCTTTGTTATGTTCCACAGGATCTTCATAGATACTTTTCCAAAATGTATCTATTTCTTCTTTTTTTGGCGGTCTTTCAATTCCTTTTACCTTCTTTCCCAGTTCTCTATAAAACTTTTTTGGGTCATCAGTAAATTGCTTATTTTGCACTTTTCCTTTATATTTATCTTCGTATCTTCTAAGTTTTTCCACCTGTGCTGAAATTTTTAGTTTATTTGTGATAATGCATGATAGATCCTGGTCTGTTCTAACACTGCACATTGCTTTTATCACATTTATCTTAGTATTTTAGTTGCTCTAGTCCCTCTGCTATAGTCTTCTGATAGTGACACTTCTTATCTTAATTGATTTATAGTTTTTCTCTATTTGATACTTCCGTGATGGCATTCGATTTCTCCCCTTCCTTTCTCTTACTACCCTGTGTTCTTGCGGTAGAACTTTACCAGTTATTAATTTAGCTGCACAGTAATATATCCTGTTTACTTCTGTTATATTGCATGGATCTCTATGAACAGTCCTAATTACTGTGCTCATTTGTTTTATCAGACTTATGACTTTTTGGGTTTTATAACCTTCTGCATTCTGTTTCCTTCATTGATCTTGATATATCTGTCCATGTTTATTAAATCAAGCAATTCTTCTCTTAGCTCATTTTCTCCCAAACTGAGGGCACATACCTTGTTTTCCAGTTCCTGCGGGCATTCTATAGAAGGTTCTATAGCATCTTCATGTGACAGTCTCATCATTTTCATCATATGTTCCACTGCATGGATGTCCACATGCAGCCTGGGTATTATGTGGACAGAATCAAAGTATTCAGGAAGGATAGCTAACTCTTGTTTTTCTTTAGTTCTCAGAAACTAGGTTACAGGGTCAGCAAGCTCTCTCTGGCCCACTGGCTATCACATTGCATTGCCTATGTCTGACTGCTGGCTGCATTGAA